>NC_047050.1:7220877-7565066 GCF_011762595.2 Tursiops truncatus | reverse complement strand
TCAAAGCAGCTGGCTCTGTGTTTTCAGTCACTCACGAGGACGACTTATTACTTCTATGGATATGATTATTCATTTTTTATCAGTTCTTTTTGACAGTTAGGATTTAAATATTTTTGCATTAGCACTGTCATTCATTTATGTTTCAGGTGACCATGTAGATACAAGATTGCCACCTGTATTTATTTTGCTACAGAAAGTGAAGCATCCCTATCATTTTTAAAGAGAAACACCCCCTCAGATTTGCACCTCCTGTTCTCTTTTTTTTTTTTTGCGGTACACGGGCCTCTCACTGCTGTGGCCTCTCCCGTTGCGGAGCACAGGCTCCGGACGCGCAGGCTCAGCGGCTATGGGTCACGGGCCCAGCCGCTCCGCGGCATGTGGGATCTTACCAGACCGGGGCACGAACCCATGTCCCCTGCATCAGCAGGCGGACTCTCAACTACTGCGCCACCAGGGAAGCCCTCTCCTGTTCTCTTTTAAACAGACATGTACATGGACAGTAGCCCATGCGCCAGTGCCCTCACCCTCTGCTTTTCTGTCTTTTGTCTTTTTCTTCTTTCTGGCGTATTGCTTCTCAGGACCCCCATAATACCTATTGGCCGTGTTAGCTGCATCTAATTGGTGTCAGTCCCAGAGCAGGCACTGGCGTCATTCAGTTAGTGTCTGAATGCTTACAAATCAGCCAGTCCTTCACAAGACCAAGAAGGGAGGATGAATCAAGAATGCAAGACAGGAATTTGGGGGGCTCAGTAGCATAAAGCTGTGGCAAAGAGCTGTGCCTTTAAGATTTTTTTTTTTGCCTTTTTCTTCAGTCTGTATCTTTAGCTGAGAAGTGGCACATCCTTAATGACAACCAAGGGTACAGGGTCACTGTCCCCCACATTTACCTTGCTCTGTCTAGGCACTGGTCCCAGAGTTAGCGGCCATTATAGCCTTCATCTGTAGCTCTGCCCAAGGCAGGGGGGAGGGCAGTCTGTCTCAGTCCCTGTGTTCGCTTGTTCCAAGTGCCTGTATCAGGAGGTTAAGAAATTAGAAATAAAATCATTCTGAAGGGGATCACTTGTGACTCATTAATCCGTGTGATTTCTGATGCTCATTCTCACTGGAAATTGAGTTGGCTAAGTCTGTTTAACTTCTGTGATGAGGGATCAGCGTTCACATTTGAGGTTCTGGGGGCTGAGAGGGATGAAAGGATTGTGTTCAGCTGTCCTCCACTCCCCACCCCGCAGCCACGGCAGCACTCCTGGCTCTTTGTCCTTGGTCAGCAGGCCTCCGTCTGCAGTGAAACCCTGGCAGGGAGGCGCACAGAGCAGCGTGGAGGGTGGCACAGCACACTGGTAAACCCGACCCGCCCAAGCCCACTGCCACCAGGGGTGACGGGCACGACCAGCATCAGTGTCTCAACAGCCCAGGTGCCCAGAAGGGCAGGGGAGACACCTCTGCAGACCCCACAGAGAGAGCCATCTGGCCTCTTATTCCTCAGTGGCTGTCTTTTCACTGATTTTTTTTTTTTAAACAAAGTCCATAATTAAACTCTTACCATCTGATATTTCTCAAATCCAGTATTAAGACACCTTACAAATGTGTAAAAATGTGTTAAATCGAGTAACAAGCACCCACTCTCATTTCCCTTTGTATTCTTAGCACTCAACAGGTGGCCACTGTCTCTTCTTGGGCTCCAGCACACAGCCGGATTCTGGAAATGCCATCCTCTCTCTGTACCCCTGAGCCTCGGTGGGGATGCTGGTCCCCAGATGCCTTCCTTTGCCGATTGCTTTCAGTCTGCCCACACTTCTTCCCGTTGCGGAGCACAGGCTCCGGACGCGCAGGCTCAGCGGCCATGGCTCACGGGCCCAGCCGGTCCGCGGCATGTGGGATCTTCCCGGACTGGGGCACGAACCCGTGTCCCCTGCATCGGCAGGCGGACTCTCAACCACTGCGCCACCAGGGAAGGCCTGCCCACACTTCTTAAAAGTCTTTTCAAAAAGCCTGACTGAACATGTGTGTATCTCCTTCCCCCTTCTGGTCCTGCCTGCCTCTCATCGTCAGGATCTGACCCTGGCCCTCTCCTCCAGCGCAGCCTGCGGCCTGGCCCTTCTGCATCCTCTCTGTCTCTCACAGCAAACTCCTCCTCCCCACACACCTGGACCCTCGAGTCCGCTGCTCTTTCTGTCCCGAACACACTGTGAAGACGCCCTGGGCCCCTTGCGTGTGGGCTGCGTCTACTGTTCGCTGATCACATCGTTTTTGAATTGCTGCCTTGCCTTTCCAAGACTGGAGGTTCCCCGAGGTCAGAGACCACATCTTAATCACCTGTGCATCTCGGTGCTTAGCACAGCACGGAACACACGGATAACATCATGAAACCATCGCTAAATCACAGCTGAAAAGGTTTTGTCTCCTCTATTGATTTTCTCCCGAGATCAGCTTTCTATCTTTTCAAATTTTAATCAATTCAAAATTGAAGTGTCATTCGTTTCAATCTTGTCAGTATGTACGTAGATAAACGTATATCTTATAATTAGTATTCACACGATAGCATGTTCTTACCACACTGTATACAACAGTTATGCTCTCAAAAATTGAGTAAATTAATATTTCTAATTCAGGTGTTAAAATTTAAGGTCATTTGATTTCTTTATTAGTGGCGAGGCTTTTTTATTCCTCCTTTTTGTAGAGCAAATAGTCATACTCTAGGTTATTTTGGAAATACTACTTCCTGTACATCAGATTTACCTTAAGAAAAGCAATTGTATGTTGTACCCTACTACATTACAAGTAGATTTAACTGAGAAGTGTCATTTTTCTGTCTTTTGCCCGTAAATATAAAAGTAAAGACAACGATGCAACAGTTGTATTTTTCCTCAAGGCCACGCACTGTCTGTGTGTTTTCGGCGGTTGGAGAAGGTGGAGGGGTGCACAAGCTCCTCTGTCCCTCCCTGTGTTTTCCAGCGCTAGCAGAGACGTTTTCTGTAATTGGTTTTCCACATTTGCCAAGAGTCTGTTCCTCTTAACATTCAACATGTTTAACAGAAGTCTTGTAATAGTTCCAAAAACAATAAAACCAGTCTGGAGCATAAAAATGATACACATACAAAACACACTGGTTTTTTGTTGTTGTTCTTGTGGCTTTGGTTTTGTTAAGTTCTTTCTAATAATTTTTAGTGTCAAATCATGTGGTAGAAGAAAAAGGTTTTCTTCACAGTAATAGAAACCCCCTAAAGAAATGCAATCAGAGAGTTGTCAGCACAGAGGCCGTCCGGGGACAGTGGTTCCCCTGCACGTCGCAGTAGTGATGAAGTGCGGGTTACGATTCAATTTAATGCTGTGTCCTCAGAAGGAACAAAAGCTTATTTGAGGTACAGCCTTCTGATGTATCGGTAAGGCTGTTCTTAATCTGTGAAAGTCCGTTTCTCACATTGTCAAATGTTAACATAAAAAGCAACACTAGGGTATATCTTATCCCACCCACCATCACTCCTAAGAAGAGGGCTAAAACGTCCCAACGATCAATTTCTCTGCTTTAACAATTAGATGTTTGACAAGTGAAAAAAAAGTGGAGACTTTTTTCAATTATTACTTAATTTAAATATTACAGTTACTAGTTTTATTGTTGTTCAAGCAGCTTTAAGTGTTCAGGGCATCAGGACTTAGGAAGAGCTTTGAAATCCCAGAGAGGAATCAGAGGCACTGACAAGCTGGAAACTGTGGAGCTGATAACAAAAATCTCCACGATCTCGTGCAAGGCATTTTAACCGTTTCTTCATCAGTAAACTGGAATCCAAAAGATAAGTCCTTGGCAATAAAAATAAATAACCCTGGAGAAGGGACGTCACCGCAGGAGCGAGCAACACAGAGCTGGCAGGGTTCTATCTCCTGATCCAACCCATGATTGGGAGGCCTGTTCTGGACATTTCCCCAGTCCGGCCCTGGCTGTCCACTAAAGGAGCCGGCAGTTTTCCACCGCACCCCGATGGGGCGTGAACTAAAGCTTTGGTGCTCCAAGCATGTTGGGTGACCATAGACCACGCTGGAAATGCAGAGGCTCAGGCTGCACCCGAACCTGCATCTGAACGGGGTCCGCGGGTTCCCGCCAACACCACCCCAGCTGAAGACCAAGCAAGAGTGTCCAGAGCTGGTAAACTGGGAACCCCCTCGGATACTGTGGGTGTCATGTGAGCATCTGTTTCCCAGAAGTGGGAAATTTGGGGGGGAACAAAAAAGGAGTATTTAACCTCACGGAGCTCGACCAATACACGGAGTTCAATTTATATTATCACCTGCGAGGTAAAAAAACAAAACAAAAAACTGGTGGGCGCGCTCGTCACCCAGTGGAGAAGGCTTACCTTTCAAATTAAAGAAATGGGAGAAGGCACCCATTGCTCAGGGCTGCTGGAACAAGGAACCACGGCCTGCGCGACCCGCGGGCCTCGCTTCTCTCCGGAAGCAGAAGTGCCGGCAGGCCGGGCCGCTCCTCCCCGACGCTGGGCGCGTGCGCGCGGCCTGCGCCAGCCTCGCGGATGCCCGGCGGTCCTTGGCTCGCGGCCGCAGCGCCCCCATCTCCGCCGCGGGTGACACGTGGCCTCTCCTGGGTGTCTGCCTCTTCGCAGGGTGTGTTTTCTTCTTCTGGAAAAACCAGTCGTGTAGGATTAAGCCCCCTCTTTCCCAACTCCTCTGTGATGTCATCTGCAAAGATGTTATTTCCAAATAAGGTCACGCTCTGCCAGCCTCCAGGATGCGAAGGTGAGGAAGACCTCTTCTGGAGGGGGAGAGGGCAGAGCAGCGTGAAAGCCTCGCAGGGTGTCTTTCCAACTTCATTTCAGGACACCCCCCAGCCCCATTTCGAGTCCGTGGCCCTGTAACAAGCCCCAACCGACAGCCTCACTTGCAACCCAGCGCTACGGGCTCCAGGACGCTGGCGGAAGGCCCCATCCTCCCATGCCGCATCGCCCCCGCCCGGGGCGGCCCCAAGGGCGCTGTAGACGGATGCGGGAAGTGTGAGATGGAGACGGCGGAAGAGCCTCTTGCTGGGGAAAGCAATTAGGAGTTTGTCACTAGAGTACAGTGACAGTGACAAGGTCCCTTAACAGTGTCACGACGCACATTTTTATTGTTGTGAGGTCCATACACCAACCTCAGGCATTTCAAACTAGAGGCGGTAAACTCATCAAATGTTCGAGCGCCAAGCACGCGCAAGACCCTGTACTCAGCGCTGCGGAATTTGGGTGGTTGGCTATTAGAAACAAACAAACATCAAATTAAATAAATCTAGGAAATGAATCCAAGGTTGCAATTAAAATTTTTTTATTTTGCCAATTATGGGCATTTTTTAAAAAATTGCCATCATAAAAGCAAGGACTTCAATTACTTTATTTAAAATGTGTATTTATTTTGAATAGTAATATCAAAATGTACGAAGGATGACAGGGAAAAGTAAATGTCCCTCCCACAGGGACAACCACGATTTCTTGAGAAAAGACATTTTAACACCAAAGAAGTAGGAAGGACATAATCTTAGAGGGAAAAAAGGAGCTTTTTCCAAAAAAGGAACAGTTTGAAAAATATATATATATATATATTTTTTTCCTTTCTTTATTCATCCATTTATTTTTTACAAGTATTTTTTACACTCCTTTTATGAATGCGGCATTGTTTTTCGTGCAGGAGACACACATCAGAGAACAAAAGAGTGAAAGTAGCGTTCCCTGCCCTCTTGGACTCTACGTTTTGGCGAAAACTGAATCTGAAATTGGGACAGAGGAATCCAGGTGGATGAAGCTGAAGGAAGAGGATGCCACCGTGGCCGAGAGCCACCCGTTATCCTGCAGGCACACGAGGCACAAAGGTGGCGTGAGTTTAGAAGCAGCCCACCTGCCTTGCCCAGGACCTGTCAGAGGTCAGGTCACGAGGGCCAGTTTCATGTGTGGCTCTGAACAGACTCGAGAAACAGAGTCTGACAATAGAATTTGGTTCAGGGGTGAGTAAAAGTGCAGGAGGTGGGTGTCAAGGTGGGTGTTGGAGGGATATTATGGGCAGAGAGGAGAGTGATTTTTAATTTTTTGATGGGGTTTCTGCTCATGCAAAGAAACCAGCCAAGTCTGCATGCTACCTTCCTCCTTCTTCAAGTATCCGGGCGTGCCTCTAACCCAGGGAGCGGTTCAGCTGTGGCAGATTACTGGGCTCTGCCTGTGGCTCTCCCATCAGGAGATCTGGTGGGAAGCATAAACCTCAACCTTTACACTTTTTTTTTTTTTTGCAGTACACGGGCCTCTCACTGTTGTGGCCTTTCCTGTTGCGGAGCACAGGCTCCGGACGCGCAGGCTCAGCGGCCATGGCCCACGGGCCCAGCTGCTCCGCGGCACGTGGGATCCTCCTGGACCGGGGCAGGAACCCGTATCCCCTGCATCGGCAGGCGGACTCTCAACCACTGCGCCACCAGGGAAGCCCCAGCATAACATTTTTATCTTAAAATATTATGCTGCGTGCAATTTCTTTCTTGACGTGAGTTTGTCACTATTTGACATCACGACACAAAGCTAGAAATAAAATTTCCCCTCTTTAAACTCCATCAACATTTAATGACCAAGTAAAGCTTTAATCCTGGATGTTACTAAGCATTTTTATTTTTTGGTAGGCAAAAATTGGCATCTCTTTGTTTCAACTTATATTTTACTGATCTTGACGTCTTTTCATATGTTTGGAAGTAATTTGTATTTCTTCTTTTGTGAATTGTCAGTTCATGTCTTTTGCCTATTTTTTTCTTTTGAAATAAATGTTCATTTATACAAGTAATATATTAATGTAGTAGTATTATTAAGAAATTCAAATAGCGTAGAAGTGTATAGAATTAAATAAGAATTCTCCATCCAGAAATTAGTTATTAAGTCCAAAGTTTGGGATGTACTCCTCTATATAATTTTCTGTGTGTGATACATATATACATACATGTGTATATATGTATATATATGACCGTAATATATGTATTATGCTGCATTGCACTTTTTAACTTAACAATGTCTTGTAGATGTAGATTTATATATTATATAAATGGTTTTACTTAATAATGTCATACATATTGAAGCCTGATTTTTTTTACCATTGCTTAGTGTTACATGAATTCTTTTTTCTTTCTGTTGAGTCAACATTTATATACTGCTTACTGGGCATAAAGTACTCGTCTAGTGCTTCATAAATATTAGCCCATTCATCATCATAACAACCCCATGGAACAGGTATGGCTAGTATCCCCATTTTATCAACGGAAGCAGGTATAAAAGGTGAAGTAACTCTGCTCAAGGTCAGCAGTGCTAGTCAGTTGCAGAAGAGATTTAAAATTTATTCTAAAATTCCCTTATCGATAGGTTTAAGTTGTTTCCAATCTTGACTGTAATCAATATCCCAGAGACATGGCAAGATGCCTGAAGAAGGGAGGGGGAGGAAATCAGTCCAGAAAGGCTGACGCGGAGCGGCTGGGCCCCGTGAGCCATGGCCGCTGAGCCTGCGCGTCTGGAGCCTGTGCTCCGCAACGGGAGAGGCCGCAACGGGTGAGAGGCCCCGCGTACCGCAAAAAAAAAACAAACAAGTAAACAGAAAGGCTGAGAAAGTCAGAAGGAAGTACCAAGCCAGGTAGGAGGAGGGCCAAGGGCACTGGATGGGCACTGGTCTGCAGAGAGCACTCATCTTTACAGTGTCTCTCAGGTAAAGGGGTACCATGGAGCCAATCAGCGCAATCTGTCTTGGGGGACAAGGCTAAGAGAGCCCGCCTGCTGGGCAGGACACCATGTGGAAAACTCGATTAGGCTGTAAGCAAGGACTCCGATAGTCATTATTTTTTAATGATTTGGATGCATTATATTATCAAGTAGCACATTCACATGATTTACTATACTTACTTGGCAAATACCCAGTATTTGCTGAATGTTCATTTATATTGAATTGAATCAAATGCATACTGAGTGAATATCTGCTGTTTATTTGGGGCTGACATTTTATAAGTAAAACAAGAGAAAGGCTGTTTTTTTAGGATAATGAACTAAGAGAAGTATAGAAGAGGAAAACAAGCAGTTGAAAAATAAAAATAGACGAGAAATGAATAAAAATGAGCAGAAATCATAAAATGCCTCAGATTTGGTTAAATAAAAAGCAAAATGGGGGAATTCCCTGGTGGTCCAGTGCGCTTTCACTGCGAGGGCACGGATTCAATCCCTGGTCGGGGAACAAGATCCCCCAAGCTGCGTGGTGCGGCCGAGAAAAAAAAAAAAAGCAAATTTGAAATGCAGAAGTAAGATTAATTTTAGATTTTTGGAAACAAACTGAGCTCCTCAAAATTCTGTTTCTGGAATGAATGTCATTATCCTAAAAGTCCTTGTTGCACAGAAAGACATATCTTGTTCCTGGATGAGAACATTTAATATCAAACAATGCCAATTTTCTCCCAAGTTAAACTATACATTAAAACAATTTTTAAAAATCCCAATAGAATTTTGGGGGTCTTGAGAGATGGTGGGTGCTAACATAGAAATGTAGAAGTCTGTGACACAATAAAAATGTCAGAAACAAGTCCAAATATGCATATAGTTTTTTTGGTCTGAAATTAAAGCATTTAAATGTAATGAGGAAAAGATGAACTGCTTAATAAATAACACTGAACCTAAAGATTTTCAAGTCGCCAAAACTATATTTTTTTAAGTAAAAATTCCCATTTTTGGTAATTGAGTACAGGAAGCAGGCCACTCTCAAGGTCTATTTGGAATATAAATTGGTACATTTCTCAAGGGAAATTACATATATAAAATCTTTAACAATATCTGTACTTTATGAACCAGTAATTCTGTTTCTAAGAATGTATTTTAAAGAAATAATTGTTGATGTGCCCAAAGATTTAATGACAAGGATGTGCACTGAGTGTTGATTACTGTGTCTAAATACTTATAACCCTGGCAAACAGGAGGGGATGAAAAGATAACTGATATCACCTCCACACAGTGAAATGCTATACAGCCACCAACAGCATGCAGAAAATACAAGGTAATATTTACTGAGCACTTACTATGTGTCAAGCAAATTTTCAAGAACTTTCCACGTGGCAGCGTGTTTTCCCCTCCCCGCCACGGTATGAGGTGGGCGATTGCTCCTTCCACGTTATAGATGAGGAACCTGAACGAGGCGGTTCCATCCCTCCCAGTCAGCGGTCCAGCCTGTATTTGAAGGTGACAGTGGAGCTCCTGAGCCCGCATTCCTCCTCACTACAACTAAGGAGATTCTGTAACAACATGGCAATAAGTGAAAGAAAGCCATGTGCACTGTGGGATGCCATTAGCGTAAAAGAACATATGCAGACATAATCACAGAAAGAGACGGGAAAGAAATACAGCAAGCTGTGAAATCGTTTTCTGGTGGTGCTGAGATGCTGGGTCATCTGAGCGGACGCTGTTGGTGCCCCTGGTCCCCACCCTCGAGTCACCAGCGCGAGTCCTTTATTACAGGCCAAGACTTCCCTGCCTAAAGGCCCGCTCGTCGGTGTACAGGGCGGCCGGGGGGCTGAGGTCCCAGGAGCAATGGCCGCCAATGAAGGAGGGGCCCTTGGCTGCGATGCGTCCCGCTCCGGGTCTCAGAGGGTCGCCGTGGGAACGAGGCTGGGGCACCTACGGCAGTAACACATCCCATAACGCCCCTTCACCAGCGCCACCTCCTCTCCCCGTTTCTGCAGGTCCTCACTGTGCCCCTGGGATCCCCTCTCCCCCAGATCACTTGCACCCAGAACTTGTCTCAGAGTGGGCTTTGAGGGGTATCCAAACTTGGAAAGTAGTTTTACATTTTTCTTCGTTTATGTTCTCCACAGCAAATAGATCGCATTTTAACAAGTTACAAAGGAAGATGAAGTTTTTGTTTTGTTTTTTGTTTTTTTTGAAGGAATTCACTGGACTTCTAGTCAAACAAGGTGGATTGAACACATGCATTTATCTCCTCCCCAAGACCTCAACAAATGGCACTACAGGAATAAAATGTACAAATACACAAGGGCAAAGAGGATAGGAGAGGAGATTGGCAGTGTATAAAATGCCCGGGACTTCCCTGGTGGTCCAGGGGTTAAGGCTTTACCTTCCACTTAAGGGGGTATGGGTTCGATCACTTGTCGGGGAGCTAGGGTCCCACATGCCTCAGTGCCAAGAAACCAAAACATAAAACAGAAGCAATATTGTAACAAATTCAATGAAGACTTTAAAATTGGTCCGCATCAAAAAAAATGTTAAAAAAAAAAGGAGAAATGCCCACAATATTCTGACTTAGCAGAGGGAAGGTCTGTGAACAGTGAGCCAGTCACCTGGGAAGGGGAGCTGGAGACGTGCGGTTGGCCCATGCCACCGCCCACCACTGCGGAGCTGGAGTGCCCACCTCTGTCCCTCCAGCACAGGGGCGGGAGGGTGACAGGGACGCACCAAGAGACAGGTAAGGAGCCGGACTGAGAGCTCTGGGGAGGAGATTGTGAGATGGGGCCGGATGGGACGAGGGATGGCTGTTTTTACTGTAAACCTTCTAATACTATTCGTCTTTTTAAAAACTATGGGCAAATATCATTTTAATACTTTAAAAAATTAAAGTCATGCTTTTGTTATTTAAACGTAGAAAAATCAGAACCAGGTTGGCGCAAGTACTATCAGGTAATCAGACTGATTTACACACACACACACACACACACGTGTCCATTGCAGCCGTGGTCATAATAGCCAAAGGTGGAAACCAGCCAAATGTCCCTCAGTGACCGAATGGACAAACTGTGGTTTTACCCATGCGATGGAACATTATTCAGTCATAACCAGGAATGAAGTACTGATGCACATTTCAACACGTGTGAGCCTCAAAAACATTATGCTTAATGAAAGAAGTCAGACACAGATGGCCACATGTCGTATGCTTCCATTTATATGAAATGTCCAGAATAGGTAGAACCACGGGGACAGAACACAGATTAGTGGTCACCAGGGGCTGGGTGGAGGGGTCAGGGGAGTAACTGATGAATAGGTACGGGGTCTCTTTTGGGGCGATGATGAAAGTGTTTTGAAACCAGATAGAAGGGGTGGGTTGCACAGATGGTGAAGTACTCAAGGCTACTGATTTGTTCCCTTAAAGATGCTTAATTTTGTTATGTGAATGTCACTTCAGTCTAAAAGAAAGAAAGAAGCATTCTGGTTGAGAAAGGAGTGGGAAGGCAAGAAGGATTAGGAAGCTTGGTACCACTGCACAAGCCCCGTTTTCAGTAATTTCATTCTGCAGATGGCGATGCTGTCTGATAGGATGACACATGGCCCTCAGACCGGGTAGCATCATGGAGACCCACGCGTGCCGGCCCATGAAGCTGTGGAGGCCCAAGTGGCAAAGGGCTCAGGTTCCAATGTTTGTTTGTTTGTTTTTTTGCGGTACGCGGGCCTCTCACTGTTGTGGCCTCTCCTGTTGCGGAGCACAGTCTCTGGATGTGCAGGCCCAGCGGCCATGGCTCACGGGCCCAGCTGCTCCGCGGCATGTGGGATCTTCCCAGACCGGGGCACGAACCCGTGTCCCCTGCATCGGCAGGCGGACTCTCAACCACTGCGCCACCAGGGAAGCCCTCCAATGGGTCTTGATTAAGTAGTGAGACATTCAGAATTAGGAAGGGGCTTATTTCATGGTTGATTTAGTAGACACAAATGAAAATAAGGAACCTGAAGGGAGCATTCTTCAAAATCTCTACGCCTAGCTTGTTCATGTCATGCGGTGGTCCCCAAAGCTGCATCATAAACACAGACTAGGCTGATTATAGAGCTGAGTGCCTTCCTTTCATCTGTCCAAAATCCATAACCCATAACCACATTTGTTACGGGCTGCACTGTGTACCTCCCCTCCCAAATTCATATGTTGAAATCTTAAACCTCAGTATTGAAGAATGTGACCTCATTTGGAGATAGAATCTTTAAAGTAATCCAGTTAAAATGAGGTCATTAGGGTGGGCCCTAACCCATATGACTGGTGTCCTTATACAAAGAGGAAATTTGGATACGAAGACACACATAAAGGGACGATGATGTGAAGAGACACAGGGACAAGATGGCCATCTACAAGCCAAGGAAAGAGGCCTAGAACAGTCTTCCCTCACAGCCGTCAAAAGGGACCAGTCCTGCCGACACCTTGATCTTGGACTTTTAGCCTCTAGAACTGAGAAAATAAATTTCTGGTTTTTAAGCCGCCAGTTTATGACACTTTGTTCTGGCAGCCCTAGCAGACTAATACAGCATTACATAATGACCCCTGCTTTTCACCCTTGAAAGGCACATTGGTTGCATAAATGCTTCACCCATCATGTAATGGCTGGTCCCATGGAATAAATCATGGTCCTTGGAGATGGTAAGTTTCCATAGGACAGGTCCCAGGAACAGACAGCTTTGTGGCCACAGCCCCTGACAGAGCCATCTCTGATTACAGTCCTTAGCAAATGTTTTCATAATTCAAATTGCAAAGAGGATGTTAAACTTTAGTGCTTTAACACAAATCAGCACCTGCTTGAGGGAAAAGTATGAAATGAAGTATGGGTATGTGTCCCGGCTGCGCCCAACTCACGCAGAAGCGCGTGTGACAAGACAGAGCGGAGGGCGGACTGCAGCCAGTTTCCACGTTCTTGTAAATGTGAATTCTGTGCAGCAGCTCCTGGGGACTGGAATGTGGCAATTTTAATGCAAAATTAATTGTCAAGTAGAAGACTGCAGGGGCCTTCTCCCTGGTGACTATCTCACCCACCAGCTAGTTGCCTTCACTCTTGTTCTCGATGCTCTGTACCTTGTTAGCAATATTCAAATGATCAAAAATGATTCCAGGGGCTTCCCTGGTGGCGCAGTGGTTGAGAATCCGCTTGCCAATACAGGGGACATGGGTTCGAGCCCGGCCTGGGAAGATCCCACATGCCGCGGAGCAACTGAGCCCGTGCGCCACAGCTACCGAGCCTGCGTGCCACAACTACTGAAGCCCACGTGCCTAGAGCCCGGGCTCTGCAACAAGAGAAGCCACCGCAATGAGAAGCCCGCGCACTGCAATGAGAAGCCCGCGCACCGCAATGAAAAGTAGCCCCCGCTCGCCACAACTAGAGAAATCCCACGCGCAGCAACGAAGACCCAACGCAGCCAAAAATAAATAAATAAATAAATAAATAAATAAATAATGATCTCAGGATCTCAATCTCAAAACCCAACCCCTCTTGGTCAGCTCGCACCTACTTTTTGTTTTTACTTGCTTACTTTCACAACAGGATGTCATTGCTGAACTTGCGTTACCATCTCCACTTTCACTGTCAGCATCGTAATCATCGTTAAGATCACACTTGTACACACTGACATCTGCTTCAATTTTAAACTGAATTCTGGGCTTAAGTAACATTAAAAATGCTATCTTTAACGTCATATAAGGGAAGTCCTGTGCTGTATCTATGATTTTTCATGAAATCCCTATGTACAAAAATGTTCATATTCTGAATAGCATCTGGATGTGTAAATTAAATTACTCTGAAGCAGGAAGATGTAAAAATATTCCTAGAGATTAACTTTGCTTCTCTCACGATGATTTCTACACGTGCTACGCAGTGAAGCAGCTGTTACTCTCCCATAAACCCACGGCTTCAACACGACCTTTCACTGAAGGGACACAGACAACCTATCAAAAAATGTCTTCATTCATAGGATGTAAGGTATGTATTAATTTCCTAGGGTGGCCGTAACAAAGTATCACTGACTGGGTGACTTGAAACAGCAGGAACTTCTTCTTCCACAGTTCTGGTGGCTCGACACCAGAGTCAAGAGGTCGGCAGGGGTGTAATCCCTGAAACCCGTGGAAGACTCATCCTAGTGGCTGGTGGTTTGCTGGCCATTTCGGGGCTCCCGGGTTTGAGGCTGCCTCGTCCACGTGGCCTTCTCCCTGTGTGTGTATTCACATGGCCGTCTTCTGATAAGGACACCGGCCCTGATCCTGTATGACTCCATCTTAACTCATTACATCTGCAACCATCTTGTTTCCAAATAAAGACAAATTCTGAGATACGAGGGCTTAGAACTTCAGCATACATATTTTTTGGGGGGCTGGTGGGGAGCACAGTTCAATCCACGAAAAGGAGATAGGGTAGACTTCACATATTCAAGTTCTGAGAGCAACTCATAAGGCAGCATTTTTGATCGATGGAGACAAAGCCTTAACTTACAAGAAAGTACACACATCGGCCCAGTTTAAAAGATTTAAAGCAAGTATCCGTGTAACCCCCACTTAGGTCAAGAAACAGAACATGTACCAGAGAAGCCCCCCGCGTGCCTCTCCCTCATCAGAACTGCCTCCAGGACTCATCCAGCACCCCACATTACATTCAGCTACCACATCTGTCTCCTCCAATCTGTGTGCCTCATTATCTTTCACAACCTTGTATTTTTGAAGAGCGCTAGCCACTTTGTAGGATTTTCCTCAATTTGGGTTCGTCTGAGGTTTCCCAATGACTAGGTCGACGTTATACATTTTGCGCAAGAATTCCACAGAACTGTGCAGTGTGGTAATGTCACTTTTTAATACTATAGGTAGGTTCTCATTAGTTTTTATTTCATTTTGAGTTCCTGGTACATCATGGTTGATTTAATTATTTTCAGAGTATGTGAAACATTACTGTAGTTTTGAGTTAAACGAAACTGTATATTGAAAGGTGCTACTCGTCCCGATTCGCCTTAGTTTCCACTCTGTACTCACCCCCTAATGAGACTAGGTAACCAGTCTCATTAGTTTCTAGTTTATTATTAGTTTCTAGTTTATTATTCTTGTGTTTCTTTTGCACAGGTGAGCAGATACATGTATATTTTCGTCTCCTGCCTTCCTAATTAAATGAGCGATGGTAAACTGTAGACACGCTTGCATTTTGCTTTTCTCATTTTGCTTAACAATATATCCTGGAAATCATGACATCAGTACACAGAGCTCTTCCACAGACTCTTTACACCCGTGCAGGACTACATTGTGTGACGTACCAGCTTACTGAATCACTCTCCTATGTAAAGACACTGAGGTCATTTTCAATTATTTTGCAATTACAGCCAATGCTGCAGTGAGCAACCTTGTGCACATGTGCTTTCGCATTGTTGGAGGGTATCATCAGGGTATTTTCCTAGAAGTGGGAAGGCTGGGTCAACAGGTAAGTATCTCCTGGTTCTATTAGGTATTGTTGAGTTCCTCTCCAGAAAGCTAATATCAGTCTGCACTTCCACCAGCAACATGAGACATTTCACCAACAGAATGTGTTGTCATACTTGTATTAAACTTCTTCCAATATCATAGTTGAAAAATGGCATCTCAGTTTTAATTTGCATTTCTAACTGTCTGAATTTTAAAACATATTTTAGGGATACTTTTACTTCATTTTTTGGTGAACTGTCTTTTTCCATGTTTCCTATCAGGTTTTTGGTCCTTTGTCCTTCAATTTTTAAGAGCTGGCCTGATGATTTTCTAAACCTAATGAACACTGAATATATACACGTGCAGCTTAAAGTTTCCCATCATGACTTCAGCCAAGTAAGTAGTGTTATCCAGTATATACCAATGCAACATGAGATACTCTACTTATGGGGTTAGGCTCTATTCTCATTTGAACACTGAAGCACATGTGAACTCTTTCCAGGAAACACAGGTAGATATGTTCATGCATTTGTATAGTCAATTATTTATTATGGAACAGGGTTATCTTTTTGCATTATTATGGGTTTTTGTGGTATTAATTTTTAGCTCACATAGTCAAACCCTGTGCTGCCAACCTTAGTACTGAGCTTAGATGGAGCTTCACTACCTATGAGGGAATAAATGTTTAATGTGTCCCAAACACAAATCATTTGAGAGATTAGACACATTTTGGTATCATATATATTCCTACTCTCTTCACTATTAGAAC
This sequence comes from Tursiops truncatus, assembly GCF_011762595.2. NCBI lineage: Eukaryota > Metazoa > Chordata > Mammalia > Artiodactyla > Delphinidae > Tursiops > Tursiops truncatus. The sequence continues at coordinate 7,549,132 of NC_047050.1, read as the reverse complement.
GATTAGAAACAGGAACTATTTTCCTCTTAACAGGCTATTTTAAAATTAAAAACATAACTTATAATGGAAAAGAATTAAAAAAGAACATAGATGTATACATATATAACCGAATCACTTTGCTGTACACCTGAAACTATAACACAATACTGTAAATCAACTATACTTCAATAAAAAAATAAAAATAAACTGTGTAGGAAGATATAGTTTCACTCTCATGTACTGTTTGAATTGTATATCTAATTATACACTACTCTTCCAAAAATTTGGTCTTAATCCAGTTTTGTTAAACCCAGAAGGCAAATTATAACACTATATTTATGAAGATTACAACTTTGGAATGTTACATGTTGAGACATTAAAAGTTTTATTTTTTGTGACTGATTTTCTAGCTCTTAAAACATGTCCATAGGTGCTACCAAAATTGACCAAAGATCATTTAAAGACTTAATTACAGTATTAAAGCGTTTAGTTCCAGGTGCCACTATTACATTATTTGTGACAAGGATAATAAAACAGCAGAGTAGAAACCAGACGGTAACACTGTTTTGTCGACTGACATAAAGGATTCATCACATATGTTCCTTAATGGCAGATGAAACTTGTAGAGAAAGTGGTGACAACTACGGAGAAGTCCTCTACCCGCCCCTGTGGCCCAAGGCCGAGGCAGGTTAAGGCTACTGTGCAGGGGCTGCATTTGAGGGCTCCAGCTCTTCTTAGGTTATTAAAATACATGTGCTTTGTTGTTGTTTGTTTTCCCCATGACTTTCTCTTCTTACACTTGATTTATAAAAGAATTAGAGGAGACAGCATGGAAAAGAAACACATTAAGTTTCTGGAAAAATTAACAGCAGTTTAAAAGTAACAGTTACCAGGGCTTCCCTGGTGGCGCAGTGGTTGAGAGTTCACCTGCCGATGCAGGGGACGTGGGTTCGTGCCCCGGTCCGGGAAGATCCCACATACCGCGGAGCGGCTGGGCCCGTGAGCCATGGCCGCTGAGCCTGCGCGTCTGGAGCCTGTGCTCTGCAACGGGAGAGGCCACAACAGTGAGAGGCCCAAGTACAGCAAAACAAACAAACAAACAAAAAAACAGTTCCCAAAGAATCATCCTCTTCCTGGTACAGAGCAGAACAAGTTCTAGTTGTCTTAACTTGTCCTACTCACCACTAATGAGAGTGAATGGTAAGATCAGTGAATTTGATAAGACCACTTTAAAGAAAAAAAAAGTTCATAATAAAAATACTCAAGAAACTCAATTTCCCCTCACCTTTCTCTCTGTCCTCTAGGAGCTAGTTAAAGCAAAAAACTCAGATAGCATTGGGTGACTTCCCACAGGAGTAATGTCAAAGCTTTGACAGAGCACTGCTGAATCTTCAGGAAAGACCGGTAGAAAGCTGAAGTCAGTGAGCGGATTGAAAGTAGTTAGTTTCATACTTAAAATACTTGCTTACATCATCAATAACAAAAAGAATTTCAATACGGTAAAAAGATTTTTATCACATTCTAGCAAAATTTTTAAAAAGGGTAGTGTTGTTAAACATCCTGACCCTTAAAAAAAAATGTGCTTTATAATACATGTAAAAGCTGTGGATGGACTGAAAAACTGCATTCTTAAAAAATGATGTGGTCATAAAAAAAAAAGAACACTTTTATACATAGGATTTTATTTGCACTGCTATAACAATTTCATTATAGTCCAAGGGAGAAAAAGAAAAGGAAGGATAAAACCACCACACTGAGCAAATTACTAAAGCTTTTCTACTTTTAACAGGATTTTCCATCTGGTAGGTTTATTGTCATATCCCCTTCAAAACAGACAAGATGCTCACCATATTTTAAAGATTATAGGTTGCCACGGAAAGAAAAATTTTACACAGTCACTGTACATCAAGGGTTGAAAAACTGTCCTGCGTGAAAAATATATTTAGAAATCATGTGAATAAAAGAAAAAGAAAACATTATTGTGTTCAAGGAAAGATTAAAGTCCTCATAATGTGCCGTCTAAATGTGGACACTCATTCCTCCTGGAGTCGCTCAGGCAGAGGGAGTCCTTTCTTCCGCCTACCTCACTCATTATACTGTGTTTTTACCCAACAGTCTGCATTAAGGCAAACAAATCCTTTTCTGAAGAGGTCTTAAAGAAACTGTGGACAAATAACAGACTTTTGGCATTAAAACAGGTTAACACACACATAGCCTTTAGAATGTACATTAAGCATATTTCTCTCGGACTAGTGACAAGAAAAAGATGAACATGCTTGTTAACAATGTCAAAAAGTTTAAAATTCAGTGTCCAAGCAATTCCTAACGATGCTTCTGTAGCTTTAAGCTCTAAACAGTATAGAATTTATGCAAATGCATTAAAGAATTCAAGCTTGGCAAATTACACCCAAGCAGGTTATAAACTATATATACAGAAAGTAAATGATAAATACAGAATTAAAAGAGTCCTTCGGTTTTCCTTATAGCCTTGAAAATTGACAAACTTTTGAGGACAGTTCTATAATATTAAACATTAGGTAACCACAGGTGTGGGGAAACCTAACTACACAAACCGATTTAAAATACTCAAGATGACTCTGTAGTGTTCAATACAATTCAGTTCGTAGGTAAGGGCACAAGACAACATTTAACAAAAATAATCACGTCAATTGACCTAGAAATCAAATGCAAATAGATATGAATACAATCTCCAAAATCTGTCTTTTTAAGTGAACATTAACCATTTATTCAAAGTTATACAAGAATTTGAAGGATTAAAGTCTTCTTCTGTGACATAAAGCCATTTCGAAGAGTTTCATGTCTCAGCTGAGCAGGAGGGTGAAAGAATAGGTGAGTAGCCCCTTCTGGGCAGCGAGACAGTAAAAACAGACTCAACAGCAGCCTCCCCCGGCCTGCTGTCCTCCCTGACTGCCTGCGTGCGTGGCGTTAGTAGCAGCATGCTGAGGGCCAATTTTAATGCCATTTGCCTGGAATGAAAGACAGAAGGATAATAAATGTATCTGGAGCCAACCAGACAGTATAATTTAAATTTAAGAAATCCTCTGGTTTCTTAGTGGCACAATCTTACCAAACAACTAAAAAAAAAAAAAAATATATATATATATATATATATATATATGCTAAGCAGATTTTTACAACAATTAAAACAATATCTCTCAGGGGATGTTCCTTCCTTTTAAAATAATACTTGTGGAAATATTCCTGCAAACAATTCCTTATCATACCAGGTACTGCGTTAACAGAAACCAGAGTGCTGCTTTTAAGGGAATTCTCACAATGGAGAGATTGTTTAAAACGTAATCTTTAAAAGAGAAAAATATGCAAAGCCTATGCTCCTCTAATACAACGTACAATCTTTCCTCTAGACAGCGTTTCTGTTCCATGTTGAATCAGCTGTACAGGCTAAGGGCATATGAGTGTTCTGTGTCATCAATAATTTCTATGATCCCCAAAGACATGGCAGCTTGCCAAGAACCCACACACAGAGTGGTTCTTTCATTCATCAAACTCACACTTATGTCTCAACCCTCACTCCCTCAAGTGGATTTTACCTAAAAATACAACACTCTGAGAAAAGTAATACAGTAGCTTCAGAAATTAAGCTCTTAAGGAAACTTTACGTCACAGTAAATCTCAGATTTATAGTGCTTGGCAGTTGTTCTGCAACAGTAGTAGCCTTGGGGTTTCTGGCACTAGCTCAGTATTGACAGCAGCTGATGTGGTTTCTTTTCGCTCTTCTGACTCCTCTTTAATAAAAAGCATGCCCTATGGCTCATTGGTTTTGCCCCCTCTGGGCTGGTAGCAACTTCTTGAGGAATCAAGAAGTCAGACTTGGCATCAGGCCAGATAAATCGCACGGCCTGTTGGCTCCTGACAGCACATTGCAATCAAAGCCACGCCAGGCACAGTAAAGCACTCAGCTACTATATGAAACCAGTCAGAGACAATGAACATGCCCTTTACAAAGACGCCCAATTACTGTTCAATTTATATGGCATTAGTCTCTGAATGGTGTCGCCTTTAAATTAACTCAAGGTCTGTTGCCATATAAGCCTGGAAAGTATGGGTTAGAAACTTTATCACTACAAATTAAAAGAAACTGGAAAATCAAACACTTTTTGGAAACCCTAGGCAAACTGTTGTTTGTTTTAGCCAAGAATATTGAGACAGATAATAAAGAGGCTCTCTTGCACATGCCAAGAGATGCACACACAATGTCTTCCTAACACGGTGCTTCCTCACTGCACCTGGGGGAGGAATAAGGGTTTTTCTCTTGGAAGCAAGAAGTCTTATTATAGAATGGCAGAAACATTTATGTAAAAGTAAATAATATGCTCTTATCCACATAAAAATTCTGAAATAAATAAGGACAAATGCATAGTGGTGATTTAGGTCAAAATGATGGCCTTTGGTAAACACTCTGAATTATCTGTTTCAAAGTTACATTTTATCCTCATCATGTTGATCAAAACTGGCTCAAAATAATTTTACAAAAAAAAAAAAAGAAAAAAAAAAGGAAAAGAAAAGAAACCCACAAAAACAAACAAAACAACTAGTGCCAACTGCCAATTACATATACTAACTCAGGCTCCTGAAAACACACTATGCTGAACTGGGAGTAACTTCCAATTGGACGCCTCCCTTCTCCGCACCAGACACAATGGAGAGAGCACCTTGCATTAGCTGACGTCACACACGCATTTACACACTAGAAAATTATTCCCAAAGCAGATGACACCATATGGATGTGTAGATGAAAGTGGATTTTCTTCTCTCTTTGGAGGATTTATATTATTTTGCATTGCTTGCAATAAATGGATAGGGTCACTTATTTTAATCCGTTTTCATAGATAAAGTGATGCTTCACTAGAACATAAACATTTAGCTATTATACAACATATAACAAATTTTCAATGAGAAGATTATAAACTTATCTGTTAACTGACATCATAGATCCATTTTACGAATTTTAAAAAGTAGAAATCTTGACTCCAAGTAATTAAAATTCAATTCTAAATTAACTAGCCAATAATATTTATATATATATATATATACCTCATTATTAATGTCAAAGACTCCTTCTTGGATTTTTTCATAAATTTCTTTTGCTGTATTAATAAATGCCTGAAATATAAGGTAGAGAAATTGGTTCAAATTATTTAAAACCACACAGTAAGAGAACATTATATAAAAAGCTCCATAAAATATTACAATGCTCAACATAAGAAAATCAACCAATGGAACACACCATATTAATAGAATAAAGGACAAAAACCACATGAGCATTTTAATAGGTGCAGAAAAAGCATTTGACAAAATCCAACACGTTTTCACAATAAAAGCATTCAACAAACTAGAAATAGAAGGGAACTTCCTCAAGCTGATAAACAGCATCTAAGAAAACCCACAGCCTGTATCATACCCAGCGGTGAAGTCTGAAAGCCTTCCCTCTAAGATCACGAACAAGACAAGGACGTGTGGGAACTAACGCCAGTAGAGCAACAGCCAAAAAGTGGAAACAACACAAATGTTCACCAACTGAAGAATGAAACCCAAAATGTGGTATAACCATACAATGGAATATTATTCAGCCATAAAAAATGAAGTACTGGTTCATGTGACAATGAGGATGAACCTTGCTAATAAGTAAAATAAGCCAGACATGAAAGACCACGTATAGTTCAATTCCATTTATATGAAATGTCCAGAAGAGGTCAATCCACAGAAGGAAAATAATTATTGGTTGCCAGGGGTTAGGGGAAGGAAGGAGTGGAGTGATGAAAATCTTCTGGAAGACAGTGGAGATGGTCGCACAACTTTGTGAATATACTAAAACCCATAGAATTCACCTTTAAAAAAGGGTGAATTTTATGGTATGTGAATTATATCTCAAAAGAAAAAAATTCATGACTGGAGAAGGGGAAGGGGGAGGGGGAGACCATAACATAAGAACAGCACACCTGAGAAAAACATGTCAATTAGATAAGCTGCATAGATGTCCATGTTGAAACTAGCTTACTTCTGGAGGCCACCGTTCCATACAGGATCCTTTTTCCCAGACAATGTATTACTTAACATACAGTTTGGCAGGTGGCGGGGGGTAATAATCAAAGGATGCTTATGATAAAGAGATAAAGGCAGCTCAACTTCTATGCCATGTTGAATAAAGTTTCACCCTTTTCCCATAGAGCATACTACTAAATGACAAGAAATTAGCATGAGAACATTGTAACCAAATTAAGCCTCTAAATACCAGAATCAATCCAAAAGCATTCTATATTTATGTAAGACATTAAGATATTTTACACATTATTGCCAATGCTACAGAAGGTGTATACAAACTCAGGTTCTAAACTATCAGATTTGAGAGATAATAGTATTAATATTATATTCAATTAGCATTCTATAAAAATTCATAAAAGAAGGCTGTTCTCCACTACTACTGATACAGACCTAATTCAAAATTTAAAAAGTAAACAGGTCCATGGAGAGGAACACATCATATCTTTCGTCTTTTCTACACTGTAAATATCTGACTGCTGAACCTGCCACCAGAGCTTTTGTTTCCTAATTAACAGGACTGATATGTTTTCACCTTTAAGGCCCTACAGCTCCCCAGAGCAATCAATCTACTGCCGCTCAATTACTGCACCAAGAACACACCAGTCAGTGCAGGGCGCGTGAGCGACTGCGGCAGGCGCGCAGAGGAATGAATATGCATCAACTCTAAGTGGCTGATCGAACCATCAGAGAGGGTCACGAGAACTTGCAGAGAAATAATGAGAAGAATTAATCACTGCAGATTCACAAGGCACTTCGGAAGCCAGTGTGCTTTTCCAGTGTGTGCTGGAGCTCAAGTGAAGGAGAAACTGGCTGTCAGCCAACTATGAATTGATTCACATTCCTCAAAATGGAGGTTATCCTTATAAATAAGGGAAAACCTAACTCTATTTCCAATAACATGTCAATTACGGTGATGGCCAGGCTAACTAAATATTGAAGTCAACAGATTCATAAATTCACAGAGTTGGAATTCCTGCCAGGGGCACCCACACGTGTACATTTCACTAGAACATTAGAACTACAAGGTCCCATAAATGAGTTATAACTTCATATAAACAAGCATTTATATTATAAAAGTCATTATTACATGTGCCATTGGATGTAAATAAATTGGCTTTTTGCTAATCTGTTGATGAATCACTTTAAAAACTGGCTTAAGAAGGCTATGTCTTTATTTGTGCTAAAATTTCCAAGTCACTACTTATTTTATTACTTAAATAGTATACTTAATACTTTATTTAAGCACCTTCAAGAATAGCTGTACCCAATGGACGTAAGAGGTATTTTATATCAGAAAGACATGCAATTAACTCCATTATAATTAAATATAGCAAATGGTTTTCTTTTCTAATTCCCATCATCTCAGTGAAATACTCTTTGGACAATGCTACAATTTACTTGTCATCCAACTCTCTGATTACATATTAAAGACACTGAAATAAAATATTTTCTACTTCTCTGAGCACACTATACAGAGGACACTATATAAATGGATTGTTTTATTTACATCATGGCAAAAATTAATATTTAATATATATTACTAAGTGATTAATTAATGATCAATTTTAAGAAGTCCTTAAGAGTTTAAAACCAATGTGACAACTGTAGACATCAGTACACCTCTTTTCAAAGTATGTGGCTGTGGACTGAAATTGTTGAGTTCCCAAACATAATGAGCATTAAGCAAATACTGTTAAGGCTTAGTAGAGATAAAATAAAACTTCTAAGAGAACAGCCTTCGTTGTCACGGACAATAACTGTCCACTAAAGCTGCAAAGCACTTCAAAAACTCAGAAAGACAAGAGATACATATCTGTTACAATAATTGACTAGAATTTTCTTTCATTGCTCATTTCACTCCAGTCACTAAAAATCAATCTCCGTATGTATCTTTCAAGGAAGAGATGTAACAACCTGAAATACCTCTAGAACACAGGGAAAAAAAAAAAAAAAAGGAAGAAATTAGCAACAATAAGTTAACTAAATAGATACTACAAAGCCTTTAAAAGCCTTTACACTAAAGCTCATGCTTTTTTTTTTTTTTTTTTTTTTTTGGCTGTGCTGTGTGGCTTGCAGGATCTTAGTTTCCTGACCAGAGATTGAACCCGGGGCCCCGGCAGGGAGAGCACAGAGTCCTAACCACTAGACCACCAGAGAATTCCCTAAAGCTCATGCTTTAATAGGACAGTCTTAAATTGAAATTCCTTCCAATTTTAGACATCATTTTAACTAGTTTTACTTTTTCTATTCCCCAGGCTACAGAAGCAAATTATGAAAAGGAGAGGGAAGGAGAAAGAGAAAGAGAGTGAGTGTGAGGATGTGTCTGTGTGAGAGGCCAGCGGGGATGTGCATGTGCGGTTTTGGGGAAGAGGCCACGGGGGAGCCCGCACATGGCAGCGGCTGCGGGAGCAGTGGGCCTGTGTGAAGATGGGCTCACAGCTCCTGACTGAAGAGGGCATGTGTTGGCCAAGGTGGCCCGAGTCATCAAGGGGAGAGAGACTCAGGATTTGCTGTTTAACATAAGTAACACAAAACACGTTCTTGAAACGTCTTCATTATTCTTACGAGTTTTGATGTTTACCAGGGAAAGATTTTTTAACAATTAACTTATATGGAATAGTTATTTCCTTACTATCAGAAAAATGAAACAAGATGATGGCATAACTCCAGAAAATTTTTAGCACTGCTTAATTAACATAATACTCTAAAAACATGACATCCTAAATATCACTGCAGGTTTTGTGACAAGTCAGAATTACAAACATATTCATCTATACTCCATGTTTCAAATATAGTCAAATCTGAATATTAGTTAATAGATTATAGAACAGGAAAAAACATTTGCTGAGAAACTGATGTGAATGGATTTCATTAACCCTGTGAAACAATCTAGGCAGATCCACGATTAAGAAGTATAAGAGATTTCCTTGCAGCCAACTTAACTTGGCGAGCCTCTGGCCTTCCCATGCAGCGCTGCACACCCGTATCTGAAGCCTGACTCTCTCTACATTTTCCCATTAGCTCCCCGCTCTGCCCTACTTTGATTAATTGCCATGTCCAGTCCTTTACCTTCATTAGCCATTAATTGCCCTCCACCTCAGACACTAATCTTTCAACCCTTGGCAGTAGTTATCTGAATGATTCTGATAATACCTAAACTTAAGTAAGTTTTCAGGGACTTCTATAGCACAAATTAAAATAAACATAACCACAAAGAACTAAAAATGTATATCCTACCTATTACCTGGCCGTTACCCAAGGGCACCTATTCACTTGCTGCCACAGATCTGGTCCTTCTCTGGGTACCATGGAAGGTCCAGGGAAGAGGACGACTGCCGTAGTTCCTACTGCTGCTGAACTAAAACAATTTAGTTGGGAGAATCTCAGTATGAGGGCTTACATTTCGGTTGCAGATGCAGGAAAAGTAAACTCTGCCCTGGCTTACAGTGACAGCGTGTGCAGGGCAGAACCAAGGCAGGTCTAGTTGTGGGCTATGGACACTGGGCTATGAGGGCCTTCACAACAAACGAGGGGGAATACAGACAAAGGGGAACACGGAATAATATTTTGTTTTTATTATGGTTTAACAGTTTTTAAGGCAAAATACTGAAAACTAGTCTACAACAGAATAACATTTCAATTGTTTCCTTGTGTAACATGCTGCCACCTGGTGGCAAGATAAAAATTATAGCATCTGTTAGGTAAGAATTCAAAATAAATTGGAAGTGTCTTCGTTTTATTTAAACATCTTGAATAGATGTGAGTCTTTGGTTCTCTCTGAGAAGTGGGAAACAGAGAGCTATAGGATGCTGTTTAATTTTCTTCTCCATGCTAATCAAGGCTGTGGACATTCCAGGTGTCCATTTGCCAAAGCTTACACTAACCAATATTTACCAAATATTTACTATGGGTCAGTCACTATACTAAGTGATTTACACAGGTTCTCGTTATTTCTGAAAAGAAGTTCAAAATATGTGTAAAAACGAGGAAATTAATTGTGCGGGCTGAAGCTGTATCTCCCAGTTTGCTAGCAGAATGGCGAAGGGGAGGCTCTGAGCCAGGCTGTCGGGGTCAAAGCCCAGCGCCACCTCTTACCACACGTGTCTCTTGGACCTGCTGCTTTGCCCCTCTGTAAAAGGAGGGCAACCGTGGAGCCTAGTCCAGACCTGCTGGCTCGCAGGCGGACTCGGCACACGCCCGCCCTCGGCACCACGGGGTGTCGGAGCATACCACCGCGGGAACGAGAGGAGAAGCCGGGAACGAGAGAAGGGGGGACTCAGGAGCAGCCTCCTCAGCGAATTAAAATATCCTGATTAGATAGAACTAAGCATCAAAAGGTAAGTTAACAACATATAATGTGTACGGTGAGCCGAAAGAAGAAAATGTATTGAGATAAGACTTTAGTATTATGCAGATAGGAAAGTCCTGCGAAAAGAACATCAGACGAGAAGCAAGACAGGCGGTTTACACATGAAGCTTCGTCGAATTCCGTGACGGAAAATATTCTGGTTGGAGCTGCGTTAGCTTCAGGAGAGCCTCCCACACACCGCGCCCGATGCAATGGCTTCAAGCACGTTCACGGACATGCCGCGGGGGCCACCATTTCCTCCCCCTCCCCCTCACTTTCCGCGGCATCCCCTATTCCAAAGTAGAGTAGTTCTGCTCTTCTTTCTTTCATCCAGTTTCCTGTGTTTCATTAGAACAAAGAGGGCTGCTGCTACATCTACTGACCTGTCATAACTCTCACTGTACAGACGGCACTGGGCTGCCAAGGAGAAGTGACTTGCCCAAGACCGGGCACAACTGTAGCAGAAGCAGGGTTAGCAGGATTCATATTCTGCCCACGTTTATCCTCTCTTTATTAGGATCACTTATCTTTAACACAATTCAACGGAATTTTCATTTATTTTGCTTATGTTGCCACTAAAATTGAAAATAAAAAGCACACAATTATCCTCTTAAAAACCTTCTAGCTAGAAATTATTGTGGATTGCTAGGATTATTTTTGGAAGTACAAAATATTTGTGTTACTTATAACACACAGATATGTTTAATTCCTTAGTAATTTAGTTCTTCCATTCAACAAGCATTTACTGAGTGTCTGGTTTGTACCAGGCACAGAGCATACACTCAGTTATATACTTGGGTACATGAATGTCTTTGACCTCAAGGATGTGGGAGTACTACAGGACAGATGCAAATCCAAAATTGGCACGTAGCACGAAAACCTCCACAACAGCTGTCTAGAAGGGTAACGTGGCATGACCGCTTCTGCTGGTAAAAAAACTGTCAAGAGAAGAAAGCCCCGTGAATGAAGGCTTGAAGGAAAGTAAGCTCCCACTCATTTATTAGGAAAATTAAGGGGAGGAAAGACTGGTCTGGACGGAGAGGCAGACTTTAAGCTCAGTTACAGGGGAAGCTGGGGACAGGGAGCCACGTGGGATGAGGGTAGACAGGGCCCGACAGACCTCAAGGAACCTTGAAAAGGTAGGAAGCAGGCTGGGGACAAAATCAGAGGCTGCTCTAGAGGAGGAATTCTAAGGAGGAAGGTTGGCAACAGGAAGGCCAGTAAGGAGTTGAGAACTATAATCAAGGTAAGAAATGAAGGCCTGACAAAACAGTGGCAACCAGAATGGAAGGCAAAGATCAAACTTAATATCTCCTTTGGAGAAATTAACTGGACTTGGTAAAGAACACGGTAAGGATGACTCCATTTTTGGCTTAAAGTGACTGAGGTGGAAGGGTATGCCGTGAAATAAAAAAGGAAGAAAATCAGGTTTCAAGGAGGGAATGAAGAGTTTACTTTCGACACGTGGAAGGATCGCTAATGCTGATGGGAAAGTCTTGGTAGCTGGTGATCTATATAGTTGTGTAAGTGCATAACATGCACCTAACAGCATGAGTTTCTTCAGAAGTGTTTAGCTACCCTGGTTTAGAAGTAGAGAAATTGGACGTAACTTTCAAAGTTAGTTTGGTTTGGATCATCCCTGAAGTCCCCTAGGGTGACGGCCAAACAAGGAGCAGAGAAGCTGACGCTAGTCCGCAAAGCCTTCCAATCTGTGGAAGGGAGTAGTAAATATTTATTACACTAAGCTCCCCTCAAGGGATGCTGGAAGCTTGATAAGCTCAGGTCAGATTTCCAGTGAAAAGCCCCGTGGTACCCATGACACTGAGAACAGGGTTGAGGGGTAACACAGCTTTCAGTTTACAGCTACATTCCAGCTCTACAGAAACATCTGTTCCACCACTTACAACACAGCCCAAGGCAAGGAAGATGTCCCCTCAACCCAAATTCTGTCTGTAGATCTCAAGTAGCAGGACAGGACGCAAGTATTCACAAGGTGCCTTGAAACTGGTCTTAGTCACTAAAGCCTTACTGTCAGGTGTTCTCCCCGCCCCACCCCACACAGAAACCCACTGACCCTGTCAAGGTTAGATGTCTCGGCAGCCTACTCCAGTGTCTTCGGGTCAGGTGGCTGTATTTTCAGCTGTCATCTTGGCTATATCTTTAGTGCTCTAGCAGCTAAGCCAGGAATTTCCAGCCCTGATTTTTCAACAGTTTAAGATATTTTTAATTACTAAACTTTTGCCTCAAAAGTTTTTGATGTTTATATATTCTTCTGGTTTCACATAAATTTCCAATCTTAATTTTAAGTAAAATTGATGAATATTAGGGAAAAATCACCCATCAAATGGCTAAGAGATTGAGAATGTTTGACAAAGTGACAACTGTTTGACAAACAATATGTTTATTTCACACCACTATCACCTTTGGGTCCTAAAGGAAATATAATACTGTTGAAGTTCTGGTAATGTACAACTCCGAGAAAATGAAATTTTAATTTAGAGGGAATACAGAGAAAAACAAGGAAGGAATCATAGAAGTAAATATATCACTTCTAGAATATTCGGACACCTTTAAAAAGTTGACCTGCAGCCTTTGGGAAGGGGTACTTTCCCTAGCCTGCCATAATCTTTGCTGCAGTTATTCCTGGGTCTAAAAAACCTCTTTCAAACCACAAAGACCCCAGGCGGCTACTGGAGGGAGCTCCCAATCAAAGGAGAAGCCAATCTATTCACCTGTGTTTTTCAAAACTCATAGGTTTTAGAATGCTTAGGGCAAAGAAGGTTTCGGACAGAATTCCACCTACAAGTTAACAAGTGAGACCAAAGCATAAGCTGATTAAAGACTGCGGGGAGAGGAGTAAGGTTAAAGTAATTAAATAAATACATAACCATCCAAACAATTATCTACCGTGTGGGGAGAAACTGTGCTAGGCGTTGGGGATGCCGAGATGAAAAGACAGCCTATGTTTTCAAGGAACTCTGTCCACATGTTGAGCCAACGTGAAAAACAAGGGTCGTGACAGAGTCATGAGAGAGTGCGAAGATAATAAACCCCTGACACAGGAATGACTAAATACAGAGAAAGGAGCACATAAGAGTGGTGAAGGGGGCAGGGAGGGTGTGTCACGTGTCACGCATTCCAAGAGGAGGAATCAGACTCACTATATATCCTTGAAGGATCGGGTCGGAAGGAGGGCGTTTCAAGCGTGGAGAATACGTTCTGCGGAAGCAGGTCAGGGGCACTGCCCTGTGGACGCGCTCTCTAGTTTAACAAGAACACAGAGGGGAGGACTGGCAAATAAAGGGACCTGTCTTCCAAGCTAAGGAGTTTGATGCAGAAGCCGTGAGGAACCACCTCAGGGTTTTAATAAAGCTGGAGAGTGACATTCAATTTTCATTTTTAGAAAGATCTTATAGGCAACAGTGTAGAGGACTGAAAAATGAACACAGGGAGTCCAATTAGGAAGCAATCACAGAAGAGGACAATTTGGAGAGATATTTAACAGGCAGAAATAATAATACACACATGGAAGGCAATACATATTAACTGAAGAAATGAGTGTAAAAGGGTAGGGAAGGGGGTTGCTTTAGGATACACGAGAGTGCACATCTGCAGACTAGAGCAGAGGAGGGCTATCAGTTCAGTCTGAATGTGTTAAACCGGAGGCTCTGAGACCCACTCATGCAGAGCTGTCCAAGTAGAGCTAGACACACAGCCTAAGAAGGGTATTCATGGATTTAGGTGACATTTCAATGTGGAAGAAGGAGATGGTAAAGGCGTCTGGAAGGCTAGAGAGCACAAATAAAGATTAGACCATGATATCATGGAGCTAAGGAAAGAGCAAGTTTATAGACAGAAGAGTAGTCAAAAGTATCACTTACCCCCCAGGGACTGTTCAAGGTAAGAAGAGAAAAGCATTTGTTAGGAGGTCTAGGGTGACCTTGGCCATGATGGAGGAAGTCAGACTGTGAACCGAGGTGTGAAATCCAGTGAGGAAACAGCGGTAGATCTTACTAGAAGCTAGAAGAGAACATATCCAGGAGAACAGGGACTGATAGGGTTTGTTTTTAAGATGGCTGAAACCTGATTATGTAATTATATTCTGAGAGCCAAGAATCAGTAAAGGAGAGGATGAAGATGACGAGAAGGTCTGAAGAAATCATGAATCTGCAGAGCAGAGAAAGGACAGCACTTGGCTGGACCGTCTCGTTCACTCACAGCCGGGTGACTTTCCAGCCTCTCCGCTCCCCAGAGGGAGCCCGGGTCACGGTACTGACATCACCTGAGAGCAAGCTGCAAATGCAGACTTTCAGGCCGCACCCCAGACCTACTGAATCATAAGCTGCATTTTAACAGGATTCCTAGGTGAAGTGAATGCACATTAATGTTTGAGAAGCACTGTTCTAAATACAACTGATTTGGAAAAAAATATTTTTACAAGATATTCTGAGCTTAAGAAGAAAGTAGTCTCCACTTCCCCCACTGCAACCTCTATGTGACCATGAAGTAAGAGAATTAGCAAAACTAAAGGACATCAATCCTTTGGCTATTACGCACCCTCCACCCCAATTCCACTGGGGCGGGGGGTGGGAATGGCTAAATCACACTTGGAAAACTCTAGGTTAAATAAAAGCCAACAAATTTCTTAACAGTGGGTTTTCAGAATAGGAATAACACACTACTATTGTGAATTCTGGTTTCCTAAAAGGGGGGTAGACCCCAGCTCCTCCTAAGCTCACCTGACCACGGAACCCTAGGCAGAAGCGATCATTTTAATTCATGCTCCTCAAAGAAGGGCAGGCTAACCTTCAGTGCTGCTATTCTCCACTGTGTGGCAGACAGAAGGGGAACGAATGGGGAACCTGGAACACCTGGGTTTGAGTCCTGACTACGTATGTGAAAGAACTCTGACAATATGCCATACAAATATACAACCACATTATTATTTCAGGGACCTGACATATTTTAATCATTTGAAAATACTTCTGAAAGAAACCTTCCACTTATGAGACACTCTTCTAAATGCTGCAAGCAAGATCACCAGATTCCAGTGGCTGGAGGAGCGTCCCTTCATATCAACTCCTCAGTGTGTCATAGGACAGACCAAAGAGGTCAGATCTTCCTGGAACCCTGCAGACTAGGACACTAAACAAAGCTGTGGTTCTGGAATGAACTGCCAGAGGGTGGCGGCTGAGGAGGCGTGTAGCCAATGGGAAGCCTGGGCAGTTACCAGGCAGCATGATATCTTGATGTCCTCAATAACCTTTAAGTCTCATTTGAAAATTGAAGTCAAACTAATATTCAAAAATATTTACTGCTGGTCACATGGTCGATTTTTATTTCCTTATCAGCAAAATGGAGGTCAAAATAATCGTTTTTTTTCCTTTTTTGTCCACCAGAGGTAAAAGAGCCTAAACCTCATTTTCCCAATATAAGATGTGATGACACTATACATGCTCTGTATATTCAGCATGAACATCACTTGAATAAATGGTAGACAACTAAATACACGGGTCCCCCCACCATTTGTTATACACTCAAATATATGTGTATAGCATCTAAATATTAAGTTTAAAAATCTGTAATGGGAACTGAAAATGTAAAGGATGAGTTCTGGTCTCCTATTTCTATGGGAATACCACATAGGCAAGAATATTTTGGTTGCAATTGGCTTTTTAATTTCATTGACATTTAGGAGATGAATTCTGGGGTGTACCTCTACTATCACATTTAAACGTGCATTTCTTCAGCAAATAGCAAAAAGGATGAATGATAATTGCATGTTTGGAGCAACCCCAAGTTGTATAAAACTGACTAGAATCCACTTCATAGGAAGGGTGAATTCTCTTATTATAACTTGTAACTTGGAAATTATAATTTACAGTTTGGAAACAAATAAACATAATACGTGTGTACCACAGTAGTTTGCTAATACAGAGAGGTTTTATGTGGAGAGAGCTTTCTATGTTTGTATTATATAAAAAAGTGTTTCGGGGCTTCCCTGGTGGCGCAGTGGTTGAGAGTCCGCCTGCCAATGCAGGGGACGCGGGTTCGTGCCCCGGTCCGGGAAGATCCCACATGCCGTGGAGCGGCTGGGCCCGTGAGCCATGGCCGCTGAGCCTGCACATCCAGAGCCTGTGCTCTGCAACGGGAGAGGCCACAACAGTGAGAGGCCCAAGTACAGCAAAAAAAAAAAAAAAAAAGAAAAAAAGTGTTTCTTTGTGTGTATATAGTCTGTGTGTGGTGTTAATCTTTTTTTTTTTTTTGGTGGTGTTAATCTTATACATGATTTTATAAATATAAAACGATACCCATCTATTTAATAGTAGATCTATCTGAGAAATTCTTACCTCTGTAAGTATCTAGTTTAGGCAGACTAGGGTATCATTTTATTTTTATGCTCTTTATAAAATAATTTGGAAAAAAAAACTGGAAGTACAGTCTTGGGTGCCATTTTCCATTTATCATCCCAGTTGAAGACAAGCAGCATAAATTCAGGTAAGAGCAGAACAGTCGGCACATGAGAGGCTACAGTTAAAAGAAAAACATGAGTCCGCAATACTATAAGTAGAGCAGTGCTGAATGATGTTGCCAGCGGGGCCCCGAACTGGAAAAGAGAAGGACATCAGCGTGGTTTAGAAATATAATGAGCTTGCATCCAGCTGTCAGCATCATCAGCAAGACGATGAAACAGTTGAGGATTCTCACTGTAGAATTCACAGGTCAGAGCCAGCCCATAAAACAGAAGTGGGACCCTTCATAACAGGACTTTCCAGTCTTCACTCTCTCCCCCAGGTTGTCATTGAAATGAAGCTTTTTTAGATCAAAATATACACCATCTTACCTACTACTAAATGAATAAAGAGGATTCATGTATTATGCTAAGTTGTTGGTGCTTCACTTCATTGATTTTAATTATATCCTGTTATTTTAGCTCAGTGTTACTGACATTTTGGACTCGGTAATTCTTTTTTTGTGGACAGCTATCCTGTGCATTTTTCTCTAATACCACTTTGATCCTTCCCCTCAACAGATCCTTCGTGGACGAAATCATTATGCTGAGTAAATCAGTACATCCAGAGATTAACAGTAAACCTATTTCCAGCAACAACGCAACAAATGCTGGAAAAATGGTGCTATCTTATGCTGCAAATTGTCCAATTGCTTACAGGGAAATACAAGAGTAAACTTCATGGTCTCGACTTGCATTAGGTAACTGGACCTTGGTTAAAATATAAAGATAGACCACAGCACAACAGGAAAAGGAAACAGGTCTAGTTCTAAACTGAAAGGAATCATCAAGGTACCAGTTAGGCTTAATCTTAATGAATGATCACATAGTTTTAAATTTCTAAAAAGAACCCTTAGTCAGATGGTCCATAATCAGGACACTGGCATTTGTATAAATCATTCTATCTTTAAACATAATTATGTTTAAATAATTTATATTTAAAAATGGCTTTTAAGAAAGTTTTTTTCTTTAATACCGGAGTTCTCTAACTTCTCTACACATGAGAGCCAAGGATTGGCTAGGAATCAAGTACTTTTTAAAGATTATACAGAAGAGGACACTGACCTGTGAGCTGCCCGAACACCGACCACCACTCTTACTAGCTGACCAGGATGCACTCAGGATACCTGCCTTACTTTTTTAACTCCTCACATGATCAGCTCTCCCAGAGGGTCCTCAAGTTCAGGCAGTAAGCTGAGGATAAACTCCTGTCTGAGCCCACAGCCCAAGTTTCTACCCACTGTGCTAAATGGCCTCTCCCATGGAGGATGGCATAATTAGGCAAATCCAAGTCCTTAGAAAGCAAAAACAGAAGGTATAGCACTTAGAACAAACATCTTTGAAATGAATTATTATTTTCTCCAACCCCAAGTCTAAGTCACTAACTGATCAAGAATCTAAAGACCCTGTAAAACTAATGTACTTATTGCTTGTTTTCAGGATGATTCCTCTTTGGATCTAATTCTAGCAGGCTAACTCTTGCTTAAATCCCAGAGAGCGTATACTGTAATTTTATGAGCTGAATAGTTTCCCACTGAGGCCTCAGCTCTCCTGCTGCAGGAGCCGGTGCTGACTGCTGTAACAAGGAGGGTGTCTGACAGATGCTGGCTTAGTTCTCCTTCCTTCCCTTTTCAAAGTAGAAAGAACAGGTTTTGTTAGTCTTCCCTGACCTCGAAGAAAGAAACTAAGTACCTGTTTTCCAACATCAATTGCTGAATGAAAAAAAAAAAGGGGGGGGGGGGTGTTATTCAGACTTGATATCAGATATTATTAAGGAATTACTGCTAAGTTTAATAATGGTATAATAATGGTATGATGGACATATTTTTTTTTAAATTACTGTTACTGAAATTTGTAGGTAAAATATTTCTGGAATTTGCTTACAAACAGGGCACATAATAAAATAGTATCATCAAAATGTCAAAATGGTGGTAACTTCTGAAGCTAGATGATGCATATGTAGGTTTACTTTTAAAAATGGTGACACTATTTAAACTGATTTATAATAGCAGCTCCATCAATCTTACTGTGAGGCTACCAAAATGCTTTTAATACAGGGGATGTAAAAAAAAAAAAAGGATAAATGTGTACTGTCATATAAATGCTCTTTACTTAATGATGAACTTAATTATTTTAAAGTCTGACATACATAGAGGTCATCAATGAACTCTTTTTCAAAAAAAAAATACTAGTTCAAAACATCTAATATTTAGCCCATTTTTGGCATTCTTCCTTTAGTTACTTTGTACAACTCATCATTATCTTCCAACCAGGTGTTTTTTATTCCATATAGCCTGGCTGTCTTTTTTATGAATATTAGTGTAATTTCATGTTCTGCTTCTTCTGAGAAATAGTATGAAGGAAGTCTATGCATAATAAAAATCACAACAGTAACTCTATTATTTGTTAGGCATATGCTAAACATACAACATTTAGCATGGAGGGAACTGGTTGTATAAAAATTTGCTCTGTGTAAGAATGTGACAGACTCATGAAAGAGCCATACTTAACAAATAATGACAATAATTTGAAAAAGAAATCCTGGGGTCTTCATGAATTAAAAAAAAATCACTTAAGCCTTTATAATTATATTCCATATTCTCACATTAGTATTTCATTACAGTTGTGAGGTTTCGTAATCCTTAATTTTTATTTTTTAAATTGCCATTGTGATCTTAAAGAACAGGTTAAATTTAATTAAAGTTGCTTGTATGTGGTTATTACTATTATGTTTTGATCAAACTTTCTGAGATAATTAGACTGATGTGCAGGTGTAAGATAATACAGAGATATCCTGTGTGACTTTCACCTCGTTTCCCTCAGTGGTGGTATCCTGGAAGCATACAACCAAAATAATGAAAAGGGATACAGAACATTTCCGTTTTCAGGGATCCCTCACGCTGTCTTTTTATAACCATACCACCTCCTCTTCCACCCTGACACCCTGGCTTAACACTGGCAATGACTAATCTGTTCTCCATTTCTCGAATTTTGTCATTTCAACCAAGTCATATAAACGGAATCACACAATGTGCAACCTTTTGGGACTGACTTTACTCATTAAGCATACTTTCCTGGAGATTCATCCAGGTTGCTGCATGTCACAACAGTTCGTTCTTTTTTGATGCTGAGTACTATTCCATGATGTGGATGTACTATACACTTTGTCTAACTATTCATCCGCTGAAGGACATCTGGGTTGTTTCCAGTGTTTGGTTATCATGAATTAAGCTGCTATGAACATCTGTGTATGGGTTTCTGTGTGAACATACGTCTTCAATTCTCTCGGATAAATGCCCAGGGGTGCAACTGCTATGTCATATGATAGATGCACACTCAGCTTTTAAAGAAACTGCCGAACTGTTTTCTAAAGTGGCTACATCACTTTAACATTCCCACCAGCAATGCACGAATGACCTAGTTTCTCCACATGCTTGCTAGCATTTGGTGTTGTCACTATGTTTCATTTTAGTGTGTAGTGATACCTCATAGAGGTCTTAATTTGCATTTCTCTAATAGCTAGTGATGCTGAATATCTTTTCAAGTACTTATCTGCCATTTATATATGCTCTTTTATGAAATGTCTGGTCATGTCTTCTGACCATCTTCTAATTGGACTGTTTTTTTTACTATTGAGTTTCAAGAGTTCTTTATTTTAGATACTAGCGGTCCTTTGTCGGATATTTGGTTTGTAAATACTTTCTCCCAGTCTGTAGGTTGTCTTTTCATCCTCTTACCAGGCTTATTCATAGAACAAAAGTTTTTAAAGACTAATTTATCAGTTTTTCCTTTTATGGATCATGCTTTTAGGGACAAGCATGCCTACTGCTAGAACCAAAAGATTTTCTCCTGTTTTTTTCCATAAAAGATAAATAGGTAGAACATTTTACATTTAATTCTGTGATCAGTTTTGAGTTAGTTTTTGTATAAGGTTGTGAGACTTAGGTCCTTTCTTTTTTTTTTTGCTTATGGATGTCCAATTGCTACAGCACCATTTGTTGAAATGGCTATTTTACCCTGTGAATTGTTTTTGCACCTTTGTTAAAAAGCAGTTGGGGGCTTCCCTGGTGGCGCAGTGGTTGGGAGTCCGCCTGCCGATGCAGGGGACACAGGTTCGTGCCCCGGTCCGGGAAGATCCCACATGCCGTGGAGCGGCTGGGCCCGTAAGCCATGGCCGCTGAGCCTGCGTGTCCGGAGACTGTGCTCTGCAGTTGGGCATATTTGTGGGTTCTCTATTTGGTTCCACTGATGTTTCTCTCCCTTCACCAATATCACACAGTCTTGACAACTACAGCTACGTTAAGACTTGAAATCAAATAGAGTGATTCTTCCTACTTTATTCTTTTTCAAAGTTGTTTTAGTTATTCTAGCTCCTTTGCCTTTCAATATGTATTTTATAATAATATTGTCAGATTATCTACAAAAAAATCCTACTGGAATTTTGTTTGGTAAGAGTTGGGTTAAACCTGTATATCAATTTACGAAAAAGTGACATCTTTACTAGGTTGAGAATTCCAAACAATGAACACAGTGTATGTCTCTCCATTTATTTAGATCTTCTTTACTTTCTTTCATCAGCATTTTGTAGTTTTCAGCATACATGTCCTATACCTGTCATTTTTAGATTTATACCTAGGTATTTCATTTTCTTTTTGTGTGATTATAGATGGCACTGTACTTTAAATTTTGGTGTTCATTGTGAGTATATAGAAATACAGTAGATTTTTTATATATGTCTTGTAAAAATCCTGTAAACTTGCTGAACTCACTTATTAGCTCTAGTTTATTTATTTTGCAAATTCCTTGGGATTCCTACAGAGACAATCATGTCATCCACAAAATAAACAGTTTTATGTCTTCCTTCTTGAGCTGTGTGCCTTTATTTCATGCCTTTATATCATGAGAACAGGTATCCTTGCTTTGTTCCTGATCTAAGGGGTAAAGCATTCAGCCTTTCACCACTAAGTATAATGTTAGTTGTAGGTTTTTTTGTAGATGCTCTTTAACAAGCTGAGGAAGTCCTCCTCAATTCCTTTTTTTTTTTTTTTGAGGGTTTTTAAACACGGCTGGTGTTGGATTTTGTCACATGCATTTTCTGCACTGACTGCTATGATGTGATTTTTCTTCTTTATCCTATTAAAATGGCAGATTATACTGAACCAGCTCTGTATCCCTGGAATAAGTTCCTTCTGGCCATGATGTATGTATTACATAGGCACATGTATATGATTTCATATGTTGTTGAAATTCTACTTGCTGATATTTTGTTGAGAATTTTTTTCATATATTAATAAATGTTATCAGTCTGTACCCTTTTTTTTTTTCCTTTGGTTTTGGTATCAGGGCAATATTAGCTTCTTAAAATAAATAAGGAAATGTTCTACCTCTTCTATTTTCTGGAAAAGATAGTGTAGAATTGGTGTTCATTCTTTCTGTAAATGTTTGGTAGAATCCTCCAGTGAAACCATCTGAACCTAGATATTTCTTTTTGGAACATTTTTAAATTACTAATTCAATCTCCTTAATAGTTATAGGGCTGTTCAAACACTCTATTTCATACTAGGAGAGCTGTAGTAGTTTGTGCTGAGTTTGTGTTCTTTTTGTCCATTTCATCTAATTTACCATATTTATGTATTATTCCTTTGATGTCTGCAGGATCTATAGTTATAACTTCTGTTTTGTTCCTGATATTGGTAATCTGTACCTTCTCTCTCTTTGCTTCTTTGTCAGTCTTGCTATATTATCTACTTAAAAAAAACCAGCCTTTAAAAATTTCCTCTATTGTTTTCCTGTTTTTGATTTCACTGATTTCTGCTCTTATCTTTATTATTTTCTTCCTTCTATTTGCTTTGGGTTCTTGAGGTAGGAGCTAAGATTCTTGATCTGAGACTTTTCCCTTTTCTAACGAACGTGGTTAATGCTATAAACCTCCCTCTCTGCACTGCATTATGTGTTTCCCACAAATTCTGGGATGTTGTATTTTACTTTTCATTCAGTTCAATGTATTTTTAAAATTTCCTTTGAGACTTCCCCTTTGACACACACATTATGTAGAAGTGTACTGTTTAGCTTCCAAGTCTCTGAAGAATTTCCCAGTTACCTGTTATTGATAATCAGAACCAAAAGAACTGAGAGGAGAAACAAATCCATAATTATAGGTGGAGACGATGATTGATTTCTAGTTTAATTCCATTGGTTCTACTGGTTTTTGCTTCATACATCTTGCAGCTCTGTAGTTTGGTGCACATAAATTTAGGATTGCTATTATCTCCCTGGTGGACTCTTCTTTTATTATCATATAATGTCCCACTCTGTCAACTTTATCTGGTATTAAGAGAGCCACTCATGCTTTCTTTTGATTAATGTTTGTGTCATATGTATTTTCCCATCATTTTATTTTCAAACCGCCTGTATCATTATATTTGAAGTCAGTTTCCTGTAGACACCATATAGATGGGTCATATTTTTGAATCCTCTCTGCCAAGCTCTGTCTTTTGATTGGTGTATTTAAATCATTTATATTCCAGGTAATTATTGCTATGTGAGGGTTTAAGTATGCCACTTTATTTTTGTTTGCTAATTTTTTTCTTTTTCCTGCCTTTCTGAGGGTTAACTGAACACTTTTTAGCATTCTACATTGATTTATCTACTGTTTTTTAGTGTGTCTCTTTGTGTATTTTTTAGTAGTTGCTCTGAGTATTGCATTATACATACATACATACATACATACATACATACATAAATAAAACCTTATCACAGTCTGCTAGTGTTGTCATTTTACCAAGTCAGGTGAAGTATAAAAACCGTACATCCCTTGATGTCCCTTTCTCCAGTGTGGTTTTATTTCCTATATGTACACTGAAAACCACATCAGACATTAGAGTTTTGCTTCAATTGTCAAATGTAATTTACAAGACTTAAAAGTTTTAAGAAATAAGTCTATTGTGATTATTCATACTTCTGGTTACTGGTGTTCCCTCTTAAAAGGTTCTTTCTTTTATCATTTCATTTGTTAGATAATTTCTTTAGCCATTCGTTTATGGTGGATCTGCTACTGATAAATTCTTGCTTTTCTTTCATCTGAGAATGTCTTGATTTCCCTTCACTCCTGAGATATTTTTGTTGGTTCTAGTATTGTGGACTGAAAGGTTTTTTTTCAGCTCTTGAAAAATGTGCTATTTCCTTCCGGCCTCCATGGTTTCTGACAGAATTCTGCTGTCATTCCAGTTAGTAAGGAATTGTTTTTCAACAATTGTTTTTCACTGCTTTCAGGATTTTTTCTTTGTCTTTAGCTTTCAGAGATTTGCCTATGGACAGCAGTTTGTCTTGGTGTGGATTTTTAAGGTTTATCCTGTTTGGAGCTGCCTCAGATTCTTGAATCTGTAGGTTTATATCTTCTGCCACATTTGGGAAGTTTTCAGTCATTACTCCTTTGAGTACTTTTTCAGAGCCATCTTCTTTCTTCTCTCCTTCTAGGAGTCTGATAATACAATGTTAGAGCTTTTATTATAGCCCCACAGATTCCTGAGGCACTGCTCATTTTTTTTCTACTCTATTTCTCTCTGTAGTTTAAACTGAGTAGTTTCTATTGTTCTACCATCCAGTTCACTATTTCTCTCCTCTGTCCCCATCATTCTGTTGTTGACTCCATCCACTGAGTTTTACATTTGTTGTTATATTTTTCAGTTCTAAAATTTCTACCTTGTTCTTCTTTTTATCTTGTAGTTATTTTGCTGAGACTATTTTTCATTTGTTTCAAGCATGCATGCATGTTATTTCAAACATGTTTCAAACATGCATGCATGTTGAGGCATTTTTATGATGGTTGCCTAAACAATCTTTGTCAGATAATTCTAACATCTCTGTCATCTTGCTGTTGGCATCTATTGATTTTTTTTTTCATTCAGTTTCAGGTCTTCCTACTTCTAGGTATGGTGAGTTTCTACTGGAACTTGGACATTTTGGGTACTGTGTTATGAGACTTGGGATCTTATTTAAACCTATGCTTTAGCTGGCTTCCTCTGACACAACTCCTACAGGGAAATGAGGAGCGTGGAAAAACCTCATTATAGCCAGCCGATGGTGGAAGTAGTACCATAATTTCCTTTGTGATGTTTGGCTGTAGTAGAATATTTTCTCTAAAAGCTTTCTGTCTGGACTTCCCTGGTGGCGCAGTGGCTAAGAATCTGCCCGCTAATGCAGGGGACATGGGTTTGAGCCTTGGTCCGGGAAGATCCCATATGCCGCGGAGCAACTAAGCTTGTGCGCCACAACTACTGAGCCTGCGCTCTAGAACCCGCGAGCCACAACTACTGAGCCTGCACTCTAGAACCCGTGAGCCACAACTACTGAGCCCACGTGCCACAACTACTGAAGCCCGTGCGCCTACAGCCCGTGCTCTGCCACAAGAGAAGCCACCGCAATGAGAAGCCCACACACCACGACAAAGGGTAGCCCCTGCTCGCCGCAACTAGAGAAAGCACGTGCGCAGCAATGAAGACCCAAGGCAGCCAAAAGTAAATAAATAAAGTTAAAAAAAAAAAGATTATTTCTTAATATTCTTGGCTTCTGAGAGGCAAATTAATTTACATGATTAAGTAAAGTACTGCTCTCTCATGAGTATGGGAAATACCCGCCTGATCAAATTTAAACAATTATTTTTATTATTAACCAAGGATACAGAATTTTTGTAATAAATGCTGCCAAAACATTAATGAAATATATTTTATTTAAATGTTCAGCCAAACTGCCAATAGTAATTTGCTACTTACACATAAACACCTACTGTTACTTGTTAAAAATAAGAAAAATGAACACAAAGGCATTAGAGTCAAAACTAGAAATTTAGAATTACTTTCCGGTAGTGGCTGCCTTGTCATCTAACTTCACAGTATGGTTCTTTCATAAAATACAGACAATTCTGGCTTTAAGGTTCGCAAAATCAACAAGAAAATCCATTGTTAATTATCAGTAAGGATATGTTTCAGATGTCTTGAAACCCCCATAACACGTTGGCCCTTACAGTTTCAAATCCAACACCTCTAATAAAGGAGTGCTTCATGGAAACAGGCAGCTTTATATGTCTATTTTAAGTCAAACAAGAGAACAGAACGGATTTCTCTCTGGGTTTGCTGGGTGAAGTAAAACATTATTCTTGGATGTTATCAAGATGTAATTAATTTGCAACACAGGTAAACCATTAGTTGGAGCCTGTAAGAAGAGTATTAAGGACAATCACAGAGCACCTCATCAAGTATAGATGAGTATAATATCTTACCTAAGAATTCTTCAGTGAAAATACCAATGCTGTTGAACTACCGTAGTCAATTTTTGGGTTCAACGGTTAATCAGACATGCTCCGAGTACTATTCCTAATAAGTATTTACTCATTGTTCACTATGTTGAAGGCACAGTGCTAGTTGTGGCCTATGACCCCATCCTCTGCTATCCTTAGGACAAGTGCTTCTCCAATCATTTGTTTTCTAGAATCCCCTTCTGCCGCTGCTCTTAAGATTCTTACCCAGAAGGTGGAAACTCCAGCATTACTCTGGGCAAACTACATATTTTCTTATTCTCATTTCTGCTTTTTATGAAATAGAGTGTAGTAATACATTTACCTAAGAGAGGATTAACTGTCTATTCCTGTATGTATAATAAATAAATACCATATCCACATTCACAAAGCACAGAAGAACATGGTGTGTTCACAAAACTTCCATAGTTCAGGTTGATCAATGGAAATAACTGATACTACAATTTTTATTTATTAATTATGTCAGAATTCCCATGCTTTGTATAATGTTACATTGCAATAATATAATACTTTCCCTACTTAAGCAGAAGTGGATACAAATAGCTACAAATGTTTAGTGTCTTGAAACATTTCCAAATTTTGTTAGTGTTCTTTTTTTTCCCTCTCAAGAAACATAAAAATGATTTTAAGGAAAGTATATACAAAGATCTGTGAAAGCATTTTGGCTTCAAGTGAAGGCTCAGAATATAATTGAAGAGCCTGATATAAGATGAACATTACAAGGCATTTCAAAGGAAAGAAATTTTCTACTTTACAAGCTTCAAGGACTATCTGTGACTAAAAAGCTTACAGGGGATAATCAACAAATGAATATTAAGGTATATAAAAAGTTTCTATTAAGAAGATAAAACATTTTAAAAAGGCCTCTTACTTACCTCTTCTACATTAGAAGCAGTCTTAGCCGAAGTTTCCATGAAGATAAGTCCATGTTCTCGTGCAAAAGCTTCACCTTCTTCTTTTTTTACTTCTCTTCTAGATTCTAAATCACTAAACACAGGGAAAAAAGGACCAAGTTATCAACGAACATAGTACAATTAGAGACATCTGTGGAAACTGTACCATAAGATTCAAAGTTGTGCTGACCATTCTTTCAATTAATTTTTGACACACAATAATCAACTTCATTATTCAGTGTATTATGAGAGTCAAAAAGAGCACACTGCTTAGCTTCAAAGAACTAACAATCCAACTAAAGAAAGATTCTAAGTTAGAGCCCTAGAATGCTAAAACTAGAGAAACCCAAAGGGAACATCTAGCCCAAACCCTACCTTTCAGTTACAGTGGGTTCCCAAAGAAGGGAACCATCTTACTCAACATAATAATTTGAGAGAGCAAAATTACACTAGTCCCCTTATCCTTTAGCCAGACTGAGTTTCTATGAATGTGATAAAAATAAGTCACACAATTTTCAGAAACTATAGGAAACTGCTTAATAAAATTCAAAGCAGTTTAGAAACATTAATTAATTTTTAATCCCAGTTAATTCCCAATAGAACTGTTAATGGAAGAAGAGAGAGAGAAACAAAAGTCTAAGCTAGAAATTTTGGACAAAAGTATGGTATTCATTTTTATCATACTGAAATTGTATTAGTTAAGGTAGGGGTAAAAAGTAGAAGTCTCCTCTTCAAGTGTGTTTTATTGTAAACACATTTAAACTTTACTACTACAAATTTATGTGCCCAGAAAAGGATGGAGAAAAATATAATATCCGTGTACTTCCATCTAGCCTTGACACATATTATTTTGACAGATTTGTATCAGATTTCTTTTCTGCTGAGAAATAAAATCAATAGTTACAAGTTGACTGTGCTATGAAATACTAGTGGTAAAACGAGAACATAAAAAGCAGGCAAACTCAGTTTGCAAATATCATAGCATGACTGGACGAGGATAATTTATCCAACTATACTCTGGGGGCTTCCTGTGTGCCAAGCCCTATCCTGGATCTGGGGACAGACCACTCAACAAAACAGACATAGTACCAACCCCCTGCCTCCAGGTGGAGCTTATATTCTAGTAAGTGTAAAAAATGGCGGCGCGGGGGTGGGGGGGTGGGGGGGACACTAGCAACAGTGACATGGTAACGTGCTCCTGAAATTCAGTCCCCTTATCTGACAATCATTCTTAAAGGAAAATTAGCTTTGAAGTACACAAAATCTTCAAGAAAATACTTTCCCTTAACTGCCCTTTATCCCATTTTATGCATATGCCACATTTTATTTAAACAATCCCTTATTTGGAGATATTTAAAGTTACTCCCAGTTTTCCCCTACCAGTATCGCTGATGATGCCTGCATTTGCAAATGTTTCTTAACAAAGAGGGTTAAGGATGTGTACATTTAAGGGATGGTTTGAAAAAAAGAAAGCGGCACTTCAGTATTCTGTATTTCTGTTTTATCACTCTTCGTTTCCTCAGTTTTCCAGGTGTAAAATCATATTGTTGTCTTTGACTTTTCACTCCATTAATCCCATTTAAATTGCTTTTACTACTTAAATATCTTTCTTTCCTAAACCATTCTCTTAATTTATGCTTTTTTGTTTAGGGTATTCTAATCCCTTGACTATTAAAAACTTTCATCCTTGCAGACTCTGCATCCTATTTCCTGTATAACCAATATCAAATGCCACAGTTAAGAAAAATCCATATCATATCTGTCATTCTGACTAGGTCACTGTCTTTCTCAAACCCCTCCACTGGCTCCCTACTGCTTAATTCACCTAACTCAAAAATTGTTTATTCCCTGTTTCCATGTCTACCCCAATTCACCTCATCTAATAATAATCCCCTCATTTATCTCTGCTCGTTTCCATTCACTCTTTGCATGCCATACATTCTTTCTTCCCTTCTCCTAGTTTCTTCCCTAAAATGTCTTTCCACACCTACTGTATCCTAAGGATAAGAGCTACCCATCTACAATCATCAGAAACATCTTCTGTACATACTATACTTTGCTCTTTCTTTTCACAACTGAACTATGGGCAGCAACCAAATTTAAGCCACCAGTAAGCTGCCGGCCACCTTGTTTCAGACACAAGGAAAACACCGGCAAGACAAAACTATGAAAATTCTCTTTATTCTTCAAATATTCTCTTACTATTTCACACATTATCATTGAATGGTAGTATGAATACTCCCATATTACAAAGACTAAAGCTTCCCTCCAATAGCCTTATGCTTAAAAGGATTTTGATATCTGTGGGGAATCCAATCCCCCATGGATGTGGAAGGACAACTGTATGTTCTCTTAACAGCAAACCTCAATTAAAATAACACTTAAAAAAATCTAATCTATGCAGTATAATATTTGTTATATTACTTTTTTTACAGTTTTACTGCAATATAATTGACATAAAAAACTGCACATTTAATATAAAATTTGATGAGTTTCACGTATGTACACCTGGTGAAGCCATCAGTCTCCCAAAAGTTTCCTCATTCCCCACTGTAATCCATCCTTTCCTTCCCCTGTACCCTAGTCAACTAATGATCTGCTTTCTGCTACTAGAGAATAGTCTGCATTTTGTGGGGTTTCATATTAATGGAATCATATAGTATGTTTTCTTTTTTGTCTGCTTTTTTTCACACTCAGCATAATTATTTTGAGATTCATCCACTTTGCTGCATATATCAATAGCTCATTCCTCTTTATTGCTGAGTGTATTCCATTGTACGGCTGTATCACAATTTATCCATTCACCTGTCAATTGAATTTTGGGTTGTTTCCAGTTTGGTGCTATTGCAAATAAAGCCACTATGAGAGTCTGTGTATAATTTTTTGTGTAAAGCATGTTTTTCTTGGGTAAATACCTAGAAGTGAAGTGGCTAGGTGGTATGACAAATGTACGTTTATTTTCTAAAGAAACCACCAAATTGTTTTGCAAAATCGTTGTATCATTTTGCATTTCCACCAGCAATGCGAGAGTTTCAGTTCCTTTAGATCCTTGCCAATACTTGGTAAGTTAATCTTTCCTATTTAAGTGATGTTTGACAAAACCAGAATCCCTAAGATTTTATATGCTTTCTTCTAGAATATTTTTTATACTTTTAGCTCCTGTATTTAGGTCTGTAATCCATTTCCAGTTAATTTTTGTATATGGTGTGAGGTAAGGGTTAAGGTAAATTTTTTTGCACATGGCTATTCAATTGTTCCAGCACCATTTGATGAAAACATTACCCCTTCCCCCACTGAACCTTGGCATCTTTGTCAAAAGAATTAATTGACAGGACTTTCCTGGTGCTGCAGTGGTTAAGAATCTGCCTGCCAATGCAGGGGACACGGGTTTGAGCCCTGGTCCGGGAAGATCCCACATGCCGCAGAGCAACTAAGCCCATGAGCCACAACTACTGAGTCTGCACTCTAGAGCCTACAAGCCACAACTACTGAGCCCTCGTGCCACACCTACTGAAGCCCTCATGCCTAGAGCCCGTGCTCTGCAACAAGAGAAGCCATGGCAATGAGAAGCCTGCACACCGCAATGAAGAGTAGCCCCTGCCAGCCGCAACTAGAGAAAGCCGTCATGTAGCAACAAAGACCCAATGCAGCCATAAATAAGTAAATAAATAAATATAAAAATACTAGTTTTAATTGTTACCACTGTAATTTTCTACTAAACTAATGAAAACTTTCCTACACTCTTGAAAGTTTATAGAAACTATGGTCAAGAAACTGTTTTCCCATGTACTATCATTTTAAATGTAGAGCACAAGGACATTCACTGCAAATAATGATCCCTAGATATATAAAGTAAAATAAGATTGAAAAAACAACATGAGCACGACACAAATATGTAAGTCTTAGAGGTAAGCTTAAAAGTACTAACGTGATATCTACTAAACAATATTAAAAGTGTTTCAGGCCTTTAAGTAGAAATACACCTGATTAATCTATGTATTATATTAAGTCATATAATACACATTAAGTCATGAAGAAGGGAAAAAAATATTTTTCTGAGTTCTGCACAGATCCTTATTTACACTGCCAAGTATTTTTGATAATACTGAACAGTGACCTAACCACCAAACATATCAGTGGGATTTATTTTAAATTACTAATCAGATAAAACTACTTAAGAGTATTCTTTAAAGTATAGCTTCCAACAAAAACTATTTCAAATAATAATTTCCAATAAAGCTTATTATATGCATTTAAAAAAACAAAAGAAACATCTTAGTATCTTGAAATTTTTATAATTTAAGAAATCAATAACTTATATTTTGCACAATGTACAAGAGACAGGCACTTTAACAGTTACCACATAAACAGTTACCATATAACAGCTATCCAGTCTTCATCATTATGTAAAAAAGCTTTAAAAGAGTCTTTTTACCTTTTATTTCCAATAAGCATAATGACCATGTTGGAATTGGAATGCTGGCGGGCATCTTCTAACCAGGTTGTCAAGTGGTTGAATGTGTCTCTTCTAAACATAAATGATAATTTGATTACTGTTTTCAAAGTATTTCCCCTAGTGGTGTACAATGAACAGTATACATTCCATTAAAGATAATTATTTTTAGCCATGTCCAAGTAGGAAACAGATTTTAAGTACAGTATCTGGAGTCAGAGCTCACTGACTATAGTTCAGTTTAGAAATTAAATGTAACCTCACTTTAGGAAATTCCAATGTATAAATATCATTACTAAATCGATCAACTTGGGGTGCTTATTAATATAAGAGAATAACTTAGTTACAGATTTCTGTAGTAAATTTAAAGTTAATTCAAGATACATAAGTTTTAAAGGCAGATAGCCAGGACATAAAGGCAAAGCTATACTTTTATTACTGATAATCATATTTATTTAGAAAGATTCTCTGCACTGACCACTGAACCAAAAAATTTCCACGTTCTCACCTTGTAATATCATACACTAGCAAAGCCCCTGCTGCACCTCTGTAATATGACCTTGTGATGGAACGGAAGGACTCTTGCCCTGCCTGTGAGGAGAGAAGAAAAGGTTGATAATTTCCTTCAACAAACTGTCCTCTACATTTTCTTATTATTCATATGTAGAATATGGACAGGTAGGGAATGAGTGCATAAAGGAAAAGAAGAAATCCTAACTTCACCAGTCTTAGGAAAAAGTCACATAATACTATACTACTACTGCTCAAGTCAACCAGACGCACATGCAATCCACAACCCCCCACCCCCCAAAACAAGACCTCTAAACCTTTTTTGGCAATCCCTGACAACCCAATTTACTGAATGGCTTCACAATACATGAATCATTATTAGAGCACAGAATGGACTCCTAGCAACTAAGCTCTGAAGACAAATTTGAAAGGAAGCAAATAACCCAGAGCCTCACATTTGAATTCAATAACCCACTCCCTGGGGCAGCTGTTGACACTAGAATAAATAAAGTCCATTGTAAATAAATGATGAATGACATCTTTACGCCCACCATCTGCTGGTGTAAAGGTTGTTGGAAGGCCAAGGATACAGATTTTATCAGTTATATCATAAACTACAGTGAGCTTTCAACAGTCATCAGATGGAATTCTTTGAGCAATCATTTTATTATGAAAAACAGAAAATGGTTCTGAATTTATGAAATTTTTTTCTCTACACTTAATCAATTTTCTCTGTTATTTGATATAAAATGCTTGTCAAAAGGCAACAGGACAAAAAGTCATCTTTATATCCACTTGTGAAAACAGACTTCAGAGATTATGCAAAATTAGTTACTTTCCCTTCTACCAGTAGCACTAATGTTCTGCTTCTTAAGAAAGGCTGGTGTGGGATATGCCTTTTGCCTCTGAGTTTAAAATTGAGACAGTTCTTATCAAAAACACTTTTTCATTTTTAATCACTTAATTTCTACCTTTGAGAAAAAATATATAAATTAAGTAAACAAAGCCAGTGTTCACAATTTTTGTATTCAAAATCTACTAAGTCCTTGAAAAATACTCATGTTTCCATATTCTGAGTTCTGATCTCCAAGTGTAAATATTAAGCCCCTCCCACCCTCAGAATGCACATGGACAGTCAGGTTCTGCCCTGTGCTAACACTGATACTCAATGCTGTAATTCTTGTTGCCATCCCACTACACTCCTGTCCCCCAGCCCCAGTGCCTAGCACTGGGTCTGGCACACATCAGGCATGCAGAGAAAGCCTGCTGAGTGAAAGAATGAATTCTAATGTCTCAGTCAAATGCACAAAATGGTCATTACTCCATCCCACCTAAATGAGTGGACATCAGTAAGTCCTGACATACTAAGATTCAGTAAAAATAACTTCTCCCAAGTGGAAACTAAAGATTAGACCTTCTTTTGGTAACCCGAACGCATTTCTGGCACTTAGAATAACGTCTTATGATAAATTAGATACTGAGAAAGCCATCACATAAAAGGGCTGTAAAAATAGCCAACTCGTTTCACAGAGTTTGAGGTTAAAACACTAGATGATACTAGCTGGAAGCATGAAATTAATTAGTCATTTTTATTGAGACACATCTTTCCCAAAAAATCCTTTCAAATCCAAGTTCAAAACTCAAGCATTATGGGAATTTCTTCTTTAACTGCTTAGCATGGGAAAATTAAGGACTAGAACAGTGTGAATTATATATACCAAGGAAGGATCATGTGGTAAACAATACAGAAAAAGATAAATATTAGTTCAAAATGAAAATCAAGCTTAGGCTCTTGTATCTCCCAAGCCTAAACAATGAGCAATGGTAAAAGTTCTTTAAATCAATCTTGGTGGGACCTTTTGTGGGAGGAGTTAAAATGAATACAGTTGACCCTTGAACAACACCGTTTTGAACTGTGTGGGTCCACTTACATGTGGAGTTTTTTTCCATGGCAAACAATACAGTACTACACAACCTGAGGCTGGTTGAATCCACGGACACAGAAGAACTGCGGATAGGAAGAACCACAGATAGGAAGGACCAACTATAAATTAGACCCAGATTTTCGACTGTGTGGGAGTTGGCAACCCTAACCCATGTTGTTCAAGGGTTAACTGTACACTGCTATAGATCTTATAGAAAAATTATAAGATCTAAAACTTCAGTGTTTCCAGTCTAGATAAGAAATAGTGAAAGGGAAAAAGTTTAGGAAAAGCACATATCTATATACCATTCCCATTCCTCCTGAACTGTTTTACAAAGAACAAACATGTTGCAATATGGAAATAATGTATATAATACATCAGTTTATACTGAATCCACTGAATCTGGATGGATTTTGCCCATCATTACAAAATCAAAAACTCCAGCAAATAAAAAATGAAACATTCCAAGTGAGGGCTGTGAAGGTAACTGTGCACCTTGAAATTTAGGATCACTGTGTAAAAAGCGAAGATCAGTGTTCAGAACAGTTTCCAAAATCTGGAGACCTGGCTTGTCGGGACAACACCCCACACTCTGGCCTAGTCTCTGTCAGTGGTGCTGGTAGCCTTAACATAAGTCTTGCCCGATAACGTGTTTTATAACAGCTTCTCCAGCTATAAACAAACTGTTAAACAACTAACTGCAGAAAGCTAGCCCAATGGTTATCTTGATCACATTAAAGCAAAGTAATCTATTTTTAAGAAGCATTTTAATATAAACCTATTCAAACTGTGATCGACTGATATTGTTTTAAATGAAAAAGAACGTCAACTTAGGGCATATAGATGTTTTTGATCCTCTTCACTATAAGATGCTGGCTTAAAGAAATTTTAGAACTTGGAACTGAACAGGATATAGAATTCTTTGTATCAAAAGAAAGGGACGCCTGGGACTTCCCTGGTGGCACAGTGGTTAAGAATCCGCCTGCCAATGCAGGGGACACGGGTTCGAGCCCTGGTCCGGGAAGATCCCATGTGCCGCGGAGCAACTAAGCCCGTGCGCCGCAACTGCTGAGCCTGCGCTCTAGAGCCCACGAGCCACAACTACTGAGCCCGCGTGCCACAACTACTGAAGCCCACGTGCCTAGAGCCCGTGCTCCCAACAAGAGAAGCCACTGCAATGAGAAGTCCGTGCACCACAACGAAACGTAGCCCCCGCTCGCCACAACTAGAGAAAGCCCGCACGCAGCAACAAAGACCCAATGCAGCCAAAACTAAATAAATAAATTTATAAAAAATAAACAAAATAAAATAAAATTTGTGCCCAGGATTTAAAAAAAAAAAAAGGGGACTCCTAACAGCAGCTAAGGGTATAAAGGAAAATGCATTTCATGAGACAGGAACTAAGTGAACAGCACCAGAAAAACCTGGTTGGGACAGCCAGAGTAGACCATGAGCTGCCAACTCACAATACAGCTCTGTGATTTCTGGGTAAAAAAAAAAAATCAGCAAGATACCAGATATGCAAAAAAGCAGTACAGAAAAGTCCGCCTCGGGAGATAACAGGCATGTTCATTTTGAGGACACTTACTACTAAAATTAGAGCCACAGAACACGTGTGAAAAAGAAGCCTTGTAGCCCTCCATTTTTCATGTGAGAATTGTTAAATTAAATAAACTTGATTCTTTGCCCCAATACCTTTAAAATTGACCTCCAATTGCCAGATAAAGATTCCCCCAAATTGGCTTCTCCGAGTGCCTAAGTCTTTCTTTGAAACAATTTTTGTAGTAACCAGTCTGGCAACTTAACTCCTCCTCTTCTGTTATCTCCATAATATACAACTTCACACACATCAAGCTACTGTTAAAAAAAATCTCTACCCTGAATGTAAGTCCTAAGCTCTTGGGAATCTGATCTCTATTTGGTTCTCTAGAATTTTATATTATTATTCAATAAAAGTCTTGTTCATACAGCCATTTTTTTTCTTACTGGTATTCTGCCCATATTCTGAATATTCCTGCTTTTGTGCCTCTGTTTAAGTCTTCGCCTGAAAATCTTTCTCCTCTATCTATTTATCCAATTTCTATTCCCTTTGAGGACCAGTTCAAGCCCCCTAATCTTCTCACAAAGCTAGGAAGCTTGCCTACCACAGCCTACACTTATCCTTTTCTCCTCACAAATCCAAAAGCAATTTCATGTGATCATTTGGTTCTAATACTATTGATTAGATAAAATGAACACACTGCTCAAATGCTTATCTTTTTTCCTCCTTAGTTCTCCTTGAGGGAGA
This sequence comes from Tursiops truncatus, assembly GCF_011762595.2. Taxonomy (NCBI): domain Eukaryota; kingdom Metazoa; phylum Chordata; class Mammalia; order Artiodactyla; family Delphinidae; genus Tursiops; species Tursiops truncatus. Next base: position 7,512,829 of record NC_047050.1, on the reverse strand, counting down.
GCCTAACTCAGAACACTGAAGTATATTTATAGTGGACACTCAAATATGTTATCTTGATTGATCCCAAACAGCCAATGAAGTTAGAAAATTAAGATTTGTGAGAATCAATATTACAGTAATACCTCTTACTTTCATTGTTAGTCATTTATCTAACAACTCCAGCTACACAGAATACAGCCAAGAGCCAGAAAGAAAAAAAGGATTTCTAAGTAGCCAAATAAGTTGTCCAGTGCTCAAGCATGGAATCTCAGGTACTTTACTAAACAGACTCAACTTAAAAATCTAGACCTGTGATCAAGGAACTGCTGTCATCGAGGAAAAAGATTTTCAAATCTACACACAAGAGCAAGACTTCTGGTTGGGACGACAGCAAGATTAGTAAGAATCACAGTAATTTTTAGGCTGCCTCAGTGACCACAGCAAGGATGGAGAAAAAGTCAACTGGGACAATTTAATTCTAGGTCTTTTAAAGGAGTTTCATACAGAAATTAAAGTAGATTCTGGTAAGAGAAATAAAGGTTGTGACTATCTAGGAAAGAAGAGATGTTGAATGCTTTAACAAATTTAAGAAAAGTTACTTTGAAAAAAGACTCAGGATGCAATTGCTGACTTCAGATTCTTCTAACACTGCCATATAAGAGAAACTGGAGACCACAGGTGGGAGGTAGACATTAATGTAGAATGACATGTCTAAGATAGTTTCCTGTCCCTGTGCTTGTTCAAGAAAATGTTGATAAACAGCTGCCAAAGGAGGTGAAACAGCTGGACCTTCAAAGGCCTCTCAGCTCCTGGGGCTGGGGGGCTGGGGGGCTGGGAGCAAGGACTGGCAGAGGCAGGACTGCTCCCCGGGGCTTGGCTCCAGGCTCTTTCTCTAGCGCGCCTGAACTCTGGTCACCCATCCTCACTGCTCCATTGAGACAACAAAAATTCTCATTTTGGGGGTAAGAAGGTGGATATGAACTGACACATTTTACAAAGGACCAAAAAATGCCTGTCATTTGCTGAAAAGGTACTTTCAGCATATAGGTTTCACATGATTTTCTACATAGTTTCACTAACTTTTATTTGATGGGAAAAATATTTGTCAGTCTAATGTAAGAATATTTTCAGGGAAGCTGAACAGACACATGGACTTAAAACATCCATACTACAAATTTTGGGGGGAGAATAAAATTTGGATATGCTGGGAAGGCAACTGAAAAAGTTAACAAAAAGCAAAAGACAAGCAAGAATAGAAAAAGGTAGGTAAAAACTGGATGAGGGTCTGAGAGTGAGAATGGAATTGGGTACAAGGCATGTTTCTCCTCTGACTTACCTTGACAGACACCAGAAATATCAAACATTTGACTTCCCGTAAAAGAAAAAAGGTTACAACAGGGGCAGCGGAAAGTGCTTTAAAGGATACACTGATAACTATTATCACTGCTTCTGGCAAGGCCTTCAAGGAGTATCTGTTGGCAGCTGTACTTACTATTTTTGAAAGAAAGCAAAGATGCTGGATGTGGAAATTTTGCAAGGAAAACCCCTTACATTTATTTTTATTTTTATTGTGAATGGAAACAGATATACAACGGATGACAAACATCCTAAGATACTGAGACTCAGTCATTGGGAACAAAAATTCAGTTTCTTAAGGCTGATGAAACAAACCATAATATTTGGCTAATTATTCCCTGAAGGACTCTGGGATGGGTTTGTAAATATCCTGGGCCAGGAACAGCCATGACCCTTGCTACTAAAAACACAGCGTGCTATACAAATGTATAGACACGCTGCAAAACGTTAATGATGTGGGAAACTGTGTTTCACCAGATATAAACTAAGTGTGGGAGCAACCTTCATGTGTGTCAGATAACATCCATTAAAGAGTTTCGGAAGTTAGCTATGAAAGAAGAAAACCAATGATAAGAGGAAAACCTGTCTGTAGGGCAGAGACTCAAGAAACTTTCATAAGTTAACAGAGTTTTTTGAACAGTCCTTAAAATCTGGCCATGGTTCCTAGCACCCTCCATTTGGAAGCCCTGGAATTCTTTCTGGGGGGGGTCACAATGTCTTCAAAGACGCCAGTCTCTTCGTGTTAGACAAAGGGGAAAGAAGACCACCCCCTGCCCTTCAGAGTAAGTGTGAACAAGAGGGTTGTTTTTGTTCTATTCCCCTTTCATACTGTCCAGCATAAGTAATTATTATAGATTTCTTTTGAAAGATCACTGCAGGTAAAACAATTAACTCATAAACTAAGGGGAAAAAAGGTACTTATCAAAAGAAGGCATGGCTAGTTATTCTAGAAAACAACTGGGGAATGAATGATTTGTTCAAGTTTCGAAAAGAGGGGAGGGATTATTTAACAGAATACCTTAAGGATAGAAGAACAACTGAATAAACAAAATGAACTACAATGAGGTGGTTTGTGCCTAAAATATCATACAATTTTTATTACTATATTAATCTTTCCTTTTGAAACCATGTACTTTAGTAGATGGTATCTTTTCAGCACTTCCAATGATCCTAAAGTTGCTTAGACAGAATGAGATAGATACTTCACTCATTCATTCAGTAAAATTTACCAAACATTGCATCAACCAGTATAAACTAAGAATACAAACAAGGCACAAAGCTGAATAAGACATAGATGGTTCTTTCCCTCATGATGCTTATTCTGAGGAGGGTAAATATGGGAACAAAAAAACTCTGATAACAACGGGGTAAGAGCTATAACAGAAATATGCATAAAACCTTAAGGGGACAACCAGCTATCCCATGGGGGTCAGAAAGGCTCCACAAGTATTGATACCTGAGCTAGTCTTAAACAGAAAAGGGGGAAAAAGTACTTCAAGCAAAGCAGGTATTTATGCAAAGTACAAGGTATGAAAAACATATTTATTAAAGAATAGCAAGTAGTTTGGTTCACACTACACTGCAGGATGTGTGCTGCACAAGTTTATTAGCTAAGGAAGCAAGTTGGTTTATGTTAAAACAATCCTTCTGAAAAAGAAGTGAAACTTTTAATACAGAAGTAGAAAATACTTCCTTTTGGTTAGAGATCATTAATTTTAAATCTTCAGGAAAGAAGGGACTGTGCATATTTGACTTTTTGTCTTGCATGGAAATGCAGTTTTGAAGTAATGTCGCCTCAAAGAATATAAATCCAGAAAGTTATGAGATGCTACTGGCTGGGAGGGGAAAACACTAAGAAATGGTAAAAGCATAAATCTTTACTGCAAAAAGAGGAAATAAGAAAGCATAAAAACACAGAGCCCAATGTATAACTCTGGGACAGAGCAAGACAGAGATTTGGGGTTTTCCATTTCAAGGATGATTGTGTGATGCATGGGAAGGATCAGCCTTCAGAAACTTGCTTGGTCTTCTTGAGAATCCAGTCTGTGAGACTGAATAGTCTTCAAGGTGCCTTCCTTCAATAATGGCTATTAAAGGTGACAGGTGAGACACTACGACTGCATGATTAGGGGAAATAAAAAAAAAAGACCGGGGTATATGATGATAAAATTCCCCATATTTTATATTTCATTTACTAGTTTAGAGAGATGCTCTTTGTAGGAGACATTTTGGTTTTTCTCAACTGGGGTTCTGTGAAGAATAAAGTCCTAACTGCCCTAAGGTAGTGGTACTCAAATTTTGATCCCTGACCCTGGGGAGTCCCTGAGTCCTTAAGCGTCCATGAGATCCTCCACTTCCCAACTACCTATTTGTGTGAGGTTATATTTTCTTCATATACTTCAACAAAACAACACATAAGACTCAATACAGGGGCAGATATGAGAATCTAGCTGTCTTCCACGAAGCAGACAGTAAAGAGATTTTTCAAAAGGTAACAGAATGGCACTCTTCACACTGGAAAAAATATAGTTTTTTTGTTTTGGAAAAACAGTTAATTTCCATAAAAATTGCATCGTTTATCCTAACATACAATGAGTTTATTATGGTTATTGTACAATGAATTAATCATTAACTATTTAATAAGCTTCTCAGTTTTAATTTCTAATATGGTAAATATTGATAGCTATAAGCCACATAAGCAAAGCCTCTTTGAGGTCTTTGCTAATTTTTTAAAGTATAAAGGGATTCTCAGACAAAAAAGTTTGGGAACCTCTACCTTGAAGCATCCATTGTATATAATAAAGTAACTTCTCTTTTATGCATAATATAGGAAGACAAAGAAAAGTCACTCAAATCATTTTCTGTGGTTCAGATGAGAACCATTAAAACACTACATAACAAGATATGTAATAGGCACTCAATGAATATAAATGACAGAATCAGGAACTGGAGCAAGGTAGCTTCAAGTGGTTGGAACTAAATCATACTTTTAAAATAAATGAATAAACTGTCAGATCAAGTGACTCTATCGTATTGACATTCATGTATTTTACTTCTTATGTGTATGTTAGATATACTGCTTGTTTTTCTTAAAAACATAGTTTCTAGAGCATTTCTGTTTAGATCCCATAGACTGAGCATTCGCTCAGATATGTTCACCAAAACCTGACACCTCGGGTACCACTGTTTGAAAACACTGCATAATAAAAACGAATCTTTTCTGGTACCACATTTTCCACCATGGCTGCAGGGGCGTTGGTGTCTAACAAACCATAACAGGCATAAAATAACATTAAAATAGAACAAATGTATAATGTAATTTTATAAAACAACTTTACTGAGGTCATACAGTGTATTTTTGCTATACTTACTGTATCCCAAATCTGAAGTTTTATCTGTTTCCCATCAATGGTTATCATTCGAGCACCGAACTCTACACCTGAATAGGACAGAAAATGTTTTGTTATACAAACTAGTGAGAATATATTTCACATTTAAGGATTTTTTAAAAAAGGCTGTCTATTTCTAGCACATGTTATGCCAAGTGATATACAGATTAACAAATACAGCTCCTATCCTTAGAAAATGTATAAGCTAAGGCAGAGGCTAAGGATATAATTAAAACACTAAGATATCTGAGTCTAGTGTAGTCAAGAAACCAACTGTGGTCTTCATGTTTTGCAGGCTCTGTAATATTTAAAAAATCTAGAAATGAGATTCAAGAACCATAATTATTAATCACAAATATTAAAATTTCTTAAAAACTATTAGTGTGTAATAAAATTCACTAAAACGGACAGATGAATTTCAACATCATCGTCTTGGTTCCCAGCATGGGTTATCAACTAGGAAAGAAATCTCCAAATCCACCCACTAGAGATGACCATTGTTTAAACATATTTTCAGACATTGCTCCATGAATAAAATACACACAGAAGTATACAATTTTATATAAATGGGAACACATAAATGCTGTTCTGCAATTTGCTTTTCAGTCACTGTGTCATCAACATTATTCCATACCACAAAGTATCTTTACAAATCAAAAAATATATAAAACTATACTATTGTTTTTGATGGCTGCATAATATTCCTGTGTGTGTGTGTTATCTCTCTATATACACGCATTTTATTAAGTTGGTTACTCTATTGCTACAAATTTTGGTTGTCCTCAAATTTTCACTAAGTAGTTGATGCTGAAATGAATTTTTCAACTTATGATTATGATTCTTGGCAAATTACAGGAAATAGGATTGCAGGTCAAAGGGAATACAAACTTTACACTTATCAGTTTACTACTCTGGCTTTTCTCCCTGCATATATCAGCTCTTTTGAAAGTACTCATTTAATCATCAAAATAGGAGGAGGAGAAAAAGAGGGGGTAATTTCAGAATAGCAAACAACTGTGAAGGCGACTCTGCAAGAAGTCTATCACTCACATTATACCACATCATTACTGCTTGGAGTGTGTTCTATCAGTATTTACATCAGAGTCAGGGTGAAGGGAAGACACATATGGTCCCCAGAAACCAGATGTCATCCAGGCAGAAAAACAGCTTTTAGTTAGTTGCCCAGGAAAGGGCATACTGCCCAGTGCCAGAATTCCATTTCAGCATCTCCTATAATTCCCCCAACTGTGACTAGGAGAGTGAGTACAAAGGTAAGTTAGCCTCCCAGAATATGTAACTTGATGGAGTTTCCACTCTATATTTTATTACTTATTCCATCCTAGGAGCATAGTCAATACAAAGAAACTAACGGTACGTTTCTCAGACTCAGAAATACAGGTAAGCCAAAGAAAGGGACCCAGGAGTCATGATGTACTAGAATGAAAAATGCAAAACTATAAAACTATGTCATATAAAACCATTACAGTGGGGCTTCCCTGGTGGTGCAGTGGTTGAGAGTCCACCTGCCGATGCAGGGGACACGGGTTTGTGCCCCGGTCCGGGAAGATCCCACATGCCGCGGAGCGGCTGGTCCCGTGAGCCATGGCCACAGAGCCTGCGCGTCTGGAGCCTGTGCTCCGCAACGGGAGAGGCCACAACAGTGAGAGGCCCGCGTACCGCAAAAACAAAAAACAACCATTACAGTGTTTACATATTTATCTATCTACATGCATTTATTCATACATACTGTGTGCCACAGGGTGGGGGGCACCCAAAACAACCATCCACCAGCTTACCGTTAGTGACACGAAAACGAGTAGCTGAGGAAAGAAACCAGTGACTAAGTATGGGACAAATGTTCTTTGAAATATCCAGTATTTAAAAGGAATGTTCTAAAGTAGAAAATTCTACACATCAGCAAGATAGTTGACAAAATGGAGGCCTTTTCATGAATCTATTGTTTTTTTGTTGTTGTTGTTGTTGTTTTTCGGTACACGGGCCTCACCGTTGGGGCCTCTCCCGTTGCGGAGGACAGGCTCCAGACGCGCAGGCTCAGCGGCCATGGCTCACGGGCCTAGCCGCTCCGCGGCATGTGGGATCTTCCCGGACCGGGGCATGAACCCGTGTCCCCTGCATCGGCAGGCGGACTCTCAACCACTGCGCCACCAGGGAAACCCTCATGAATCTACTGTTTATAACCACAGAGAGAAATCCTATATTTCCTTCCACTGTCATGGATGGGTTTTTAACCACAATCCAAAAACATCTGCATGGCTCAATGGGATTCAAGATTTCTTAAATCCAGTGCATAATGTCAAATTTGATGAAAAACAACTGCAAATTAGAAACAGACCCTTGACTGACACCAAGGGTGGGCAGGTAAGGGCAAGCAGATGCTCCTTCTCTGGAAATGACATCCTGGGCAGAGGGATAAAGATACTAAAATTTTTCTTTTTTAACATCTTTATTGGAGTATAATTGCTTTACAATGGTGTGTTAGTTTCTGCTTTATAACAAAGTGAATCAGTTATACATATACATATGTTCCCATATCTCTTCCCTCTTGCGTCTCCCTCCCTCCCACCCTCCCTATCCCACCCCTCTAGGTGGTCACAAAGCACCGAGCTGATCTCCCTGTGCTATGCGGCTGCTTCCCACTAGTTATCTACCTTATATTTGGTAGTGTATATATGTCCATGCCACTCTCTCACTCTGTCACAGCTTACCCTTCCCCCTCCCCATATCCTCAAGTCCATTCTCTAGTAGGTCTGTGTCTTTATTCCCGTCTTACCCCTAGGTTCTTCATGACTTTTTTTTTTTCTCCTTAGATTCCATATATATGTGTTAGCATACGGTATTTGTCTTTCTCTTTCTGACTTACTTCACTCTGTAAAACAGACTCTAGGTCCATCCACCTCACTACAGATAACTCAATTTCGTTTCTTTTTATGGCTGAGTAATATTCCATTGTGTATATGTGCCACATTTTCTTTGAGGGATAAAGATACTAAAATTGACTGGCAACCATTCCATCATCTGCTGTAGGATGGCTTTTATGGTCTCTGCTTCCTGGCCTCTTAAGATGCGTCATTCCTGCCCGTTCCCAAGTCCATGTCCCAACCCTCCTGTGGGTTCTTTATAAAACTCCATATATTCCCTTTCCTTAACTTAAGCCGTAATTGAGTTTTGGTATATTTATCACTTTAATCAAAGTAAATACACAAGAGATTACTGAAGCTTAAAAAGTCCTTAAACAAAGATTTTGCCCCTAAAAACACATCCAATTTTAAAGACATGTTACACGAAAATCAGGATTGGTTCTAAAGCAGGTAAATATAATAAGATTGCTATTTTAAATTCACTTATTAATAAGGTCAGGACAGAGAATAAAAAAACAAGAAGTCAAGAAACTAGTTAAAAGGCTACTATATTATCTAGGAATGAGATAAAGAATGATAAGAAGATAAAGAATGGTATACATCTCCAAAGAAAAAACTGACAAGCACTGTTGATTACTGAAAAACTATGATTTCTGTTTTCCTATCAAGTGAAACAGAAACAATTCAATTTCAGCCTCAAAAACCTTAACTCTTTCCCATTTACCTTCTCATAACTGGGTTCAATGCAGGTTTTACCTTTGTATTCTATGTGGCAAAAGAAAATACTGAAACCTGAAGTGTCCTAGAACTCACAGAAACAAACAAAAAACCCAAAAACCTCATACTTCTCTTCTGGATAGTAAAAAATTTTATTAAACTTTTTCCTTAAGTATATATATGCTTGAGAATCTCATTTAGAAAGTTTTCCTTATCTTTTTCTTTTTTTCTTTTTTTTTTAATGGGATAAACCATCATCCCCTATGCCCTTGAGGCTCTCTTCCCAGATACATTTTCAATTAACAGCCAATTTGGCTGCCAGAGAAATTACCTGTGGAACCAAAGGCCGGGCCTCATTTACCTGACACAGTCAGGGGGTGATGCTTATTTTCTTCTTAGATGTTAGTCACTTTCAACCTTCCAGGACAAAATACTCTGAAGGTAAATACACACTTTCTAAATTACCTCTAGATCATTACCATCCTTGTAGAGTAAGTACTTGCATCCTTGCACAGTATCCATTTCCTGAACATTCAATAATCGATACCTACTAATTGTGTGACCCTGAGTAAGCTAAGTTATTAAATCTCTTCTGTGTTTTAGTTTCTCTTATTTGTAAATGGTATTAATGATATCCATCTCATAAATTTTTTTCAAGATTAGAAGAGTTATTACATATGTGCAATCTAAAAAATGATACCAATGAACTTATTTAAATAGAAACAGACTCAAGGACATAGAAAACAAACTTCTGGTTACCAAAGGGGATAGTGGTGAGGGGGCGGGGGGAGGCGCATGAATTAGGAGTTTGGGATTAATGTAAACACACTACTGTATATAAAATAGTTAACAACAAGGACCGACTATATACCACATGGAACTATACTCAGTATCTTGTAATAACCTATAATGGAAAAGAATCTGAAAAAGAACATATATATATGTATGTATTACTGAATAACTTTGCTGTACACTTGAAACTAACATAACACTGTAAATTAACTATACTTCAATTAAAAAAAAAGTTACTACATACAAAATAAGTGCCTGGCACACAGTAAATATTTGGTATGGGTCCACTGTCATTATTATTTTATATTATACCCTCCTCTACTCATCAAGCAAAGGCAAGTACGCAGCAGAATCAAATACTGCCTTATGCCTATTTTAACAATCACTCCAACATTCCTTTAAAAAACACGTGCTAATTACCTTCTAAATTGTTTTTATGTCAGAAAGATAAATTCTTGTGATGGGTGTCACAAGGTATAGTAGTCAGGGTCCAACCAGAAAAACAGAAACCATACGTAGGTATTTAAAACAGAGGGGATTTAAAGTAGGGAACTGGTTACATTAAAGGAAGGGCTGAGAAGCCCAAGGAGCAGAGGGTAAAGCAACCCAGAGATTAGGAACAGCCGGAAGCTGCTGCTGTCCCTAGGCCAGGGGGCAAAGAGAGAAACCAGGGTTCCCAGAGCCCAGGAGCCAGACCATCAGTGGGCCTGTCGGGCAGGGGCTGTGGCTGAAGCCACGGAGGGCACATAGTCTCAGCAGAGAGGGGAGAAGTCCCTCAGCTTCACTTTGCTTTTAACCTCCTAACTCCCAGTGCCTCGCATCAGCGAACCCAGAGGGAAGCCAGCTGGTACAGTTACATGGGTTACAGTTTTCTAAAAACTCCCTCTGGTGTACTCCCCCTTACATAGGCTCCCACAAGTAGAGCCTATGCCGATTTCTAACAGCAGTGAGGTTCCGGCCCATCCGCCCAATCAGGTGTGCCCTAACAACTAGAAATTTACACGAAAGCTTCAACGAAAAGGAAGACACTTTTGTCTAGTACCCTATACGAAAAACAACTGGCTAGTTGTCTCGGGACCAAATCATGCCTAAGAGATGGCCTCAAGGTTCAGACCTACGGAGCAAAGAGCAGATCCTACACAAGGATGAGCTCACCAAAGTTAAACTGCACCATGACGATCAGCATGAAAGAGCAGTACCTGTTTTACCCATCATTACTGGATATAATTAAAACTATCAAAATGAAAACAGAACCACATATTCTTATTGATAGTAGCCAGTAAGGAAAGATTTTAATATATCTACAAAGTACATGTGGCTTGGCTGAATACTATTAACTGATCTAATAATTTGATTCGTAAACTCTATCTTCGATTTGGTATTTTAAAAGTACACAGGACATGAGAATCACCTTGTTATGAAGAGTGAGTTAATCATATCTATAGAACATAAGCAGTCACTGGCTCAAAAGACACATTAAGCTATCAATTGTAAAGTTTAACTAGATTTCCAGTTACCTTGTTTCTTCATGTTTGACAAATCTCTAATTGTTACTGGGCTACAGCCATAGAAGAATAATCTAGATTCTTTAGCTTTCAGGGTATAAATATTTTTTTAAAACAGATAAGAACCCTGAAACAGTATGCTTAAAGTTTTTAGTTTTTCACTTAATTTTACACTTTTGCATATTAATGAATAATATCACTAATAATAAAAACTAGTGTAGCTAATAGTAATAACAGCTAATATTTGTTGACCATTCCTTACCAGTAACTGTCTCATTTATTCTTCACAATTGAGGAAACTAAAAAATGCTTGATGGTAGTTTTTCTCAATTAATAATTATAGGTAAGCCTAAAGCACTTAACACGCTGCCAGGCACTGTTTCAATGCATCATATTTATTAACTCATTTACTGTTCAGAATAATTTTGTGAGATGGTTACCACTGTTTTTCTCATTTTACAGATAAAGAAACTGAGGCATGGAGTGGGAAAGTGGCTTGCCCAGCTAGTTAGCAGCAGAGCCCTGATGTGAACTCTGACAAACTGGTTCAGAGTCTGCTCTTAACCCCTCCCTATGATATACTGTCTCTCAATCAACTGTTTTATGATTAAATACAATCAAAATCAAGTATTAATGTCTTGCTGCATTCCAACCACTTTTACAGAGTTGGGGAATATTATTTTTACTATACATACTTATATTTTTTTAAAGTGATGGAGACTAAACTCTGTACAGCAACAAATCTAGTTTCACTGATTTCTGACTCATCACTGATGGAATGAGCCCTCTAGCACATTCCATTCCCACTACCCAAAACTTCTAAATGCTTCTCATCTCTTTATAAAACTTACCAATAGTAAGATCATGTACTGGCTGAAACCTCTTGTCTGTAAACTGTAGCAATAAGCATGATTTACCAACACCTGAAAGTTAAAAGAAAAAAAATTTAAGGGACAAAATTCACAGAAATTAAGAAATACTTCATACGAGTACTTGGAAAAGAGGCAGCTAGGGTGACTGGTGCTCTGAGAACACAGTCTGCCATGATTTTTCAGTGCTCTCATTTCTTGGGGAATTAGAGGACTGATGATTTGGGTGAAAGGTGTTGACCAATCCAAAACACGCTTTTCATCCTTTTGCATTCATTCAGCATTTCACTCTGAAAGATGAGAGTGGCAGCAACTCCCAGAGACAACCAACCAGGTCCTCCCAGCAGCCTCTACACCACAGGACTCATGCAGTGAAGTGTTCATGCACTTCTGTTTTTTCTGTAGTAGTGAAAATATTTTAAAAACATAGTATTTTCCTCCTTTTATAGTTTATTTTATCTTAGTCTCCTACAAACAAACAAACAAGTAAGTGTTCGGGATCTACTTTTCTGGGAAAAGCTGCTCACTCTATCTTCTGGCTGATCCATTTCAGGATCGACTCTATAATCTGAATAGCATTCCTACACTCTATTATTGAGGTCTTGAGTAACTTCCAAATTCCCAAATTAAAGGCAAATTTTCTATATACATCCTACTTGCCCTCTGAGGAGACCTGAATATTGAATACCACACCACTTCCTACTCATTTTCAGGCCTGTAACCTCACACTAGACCAAATCTGCTTACTTGGTAGCAACCTGCACTTACAAAACACAAAGGCAGTCATCACTTATTCATTCATTCACTTACTCAAAAAGTCTTCATCAAATGCTAACTGTGCACATGGAAAGCTGATATGCTTCCTTCCTTACAATCTAGCTCAGGGAGAGAAATTTAACAGAATGAGTGCACAAATAACCTATACGAACTGTAATTTGAAATAATTATAATGACTGCCATTTGAAAGAAGAAAATAAAGTTCTATGAGGAAGAGTAACAAAAGAGACTGAAGGGCCGGAGAAGGTCTTTCTTAAGTGATGCAAACTAAACTGTTCAATGTCTTCTAGATTATCCGCTCAATGAGAGAAGGACAATGAATACCTTGTCACTTGCTGCCTGTCTTAAGGCAGAGATAAATCACTTAATAATTTTGCTGAATGACTGGCCCTAGTGTCAAATGCTATAATGATTGTCAAAATGCCCAGTGACAAATCAAATACATGGTCTACTCTGTGTGTGTGTGTGTGTGTGTGTGTGTGTGTGTGGTGTGTTTTAGGAACTATTTTATTTGTTCAAAGTTTTTTGAATGTTTTAAGATTCTAGTTAACTGAAAATAAATTGGAATTTCAAAACATTTGACCTTGGTTTTCTTCTCTTTCTTTTATCCACAATTTCTCTTTTATATTACAAAAGGCACAAACTCCTTAGATTTCTAACACCCTTGAATAACCTTTCAGATCTAGGAGAGAAAGAAAAGAAATTTTTTTTTAGTTCTTTGTGTGTTTTAAAATTTTTTATATTAGAGTATAGCCAATTAACAATGTTGTGATAGTTTCAGGTACACAGCAAAGGGACTCAGCCATACATATACATGTATCCATTCTCCCCCAAACTCCCCTCCCATCCAGGCTGCCACATAACATTGAGCAGTGTTCCCTGTGCTATACAGTAGGTCCTTGTTGGTTATCCATTTTAAATATAGCAGTGTGTACATGCCAATCCCAAACTCCCTAACTATCCCTTCCCCCCATCCTTCCCCCTTGGTAACCGTAAGTTCGTTCTCTAAGTCTGTGAGTCTGTTTCTGTTCTGTAAATAAGTTCATTTGTAACAGAAAATTATTTTTTAAGTGTTAAAGTACAAAATAGGTGAACAACTGAGATGTGAAACTTCAGTTCTGTTTTAAAAAAAGAGGCTTTAGGGCTTCCCTGGTGGCGCAGTGGTTAAGAGTCCGCCTGCCGATGCAGGGGACTTGCGTTCGTGGCCCGGTCCGGGAAGATCCCACATGCCGTGGAGCGGCTGGGCCCGTGAGCCATGGCCGCTGAGCCTGCGCGTCCGGAGCCTGTGCTCCACAACGGCAGAGGCCACAACAGTGAGAGGCCCGCGTACCGCAAAAAAAAAAAAAAAAAAAAAAGAGACTTTATTTTTAAAAGCACTTTTATAGGTTCATAGCAAAATTGAGCAGGAAGTACGGCAAGTTCTCATATACTCCCTGCCCCAGGGGAGCACAGCCTCCTTCCTTATCAACATCCTGCACCACAGCGGTAACACTGGTTACAACTGATGAACATACACTGACACATCATCACTTAAAGCCCTCAGTTTACATCTGGGTTCATTTTCGGTGCCGTCCATTCCATGGATTGTGACAATTGTATAATGTACCCACCATTACAGTATCATACAGAATAGTTTCACTGCCCTAAAAATCCCCTATGCTCTGCCTATCAGCCCCTCCCTCACTCCTAGCCCACTAATCTTTTTACTGTCTCCATAGTCCTGCCTTTTTCTGATTGTCATATAGCTGGAATCATATGGTATTTTAGCTTTTTCAGATTGGCTTCTTTCACTTAGCAATATGCAATTAAGATTCCTCTGTCTCTTTTCTTCATTTCTATTTTTAACATTTGAAATTTCCCCATATGGTATAGAAAAAAATTATAATTAGAAATCACAGACTATTACTGAGGGACCTCAAGAATCATCTCACAGTCTGATAATCACTTAAGTGATACAAGAGCCTGAAACCCTTTTCTTACCTCACAACAGAGTATGGATTGCTCTAGCAATAACAATACCACTTATTCTGACCAAATACTGACTTCACTTTCAAGACACCATATTCTTTCTTCAGGTAATGAAAGTATCTTTCAATGCAGAGAACATATCCAAGTGCCACTGTGGTGTTTCCCAAGTCTCCTTAATCACCTATCTGTAGATCATTTGTCAGGATCGGTTAAATTTACAGGTAGCTCATCTTATTCAATATATGTTGACTTCTACTATTTAATTCTGGATAAAATACTTGGGGTTTCTGGCTCACAATCACCAACACTTTTCCAGATTGCCAAATTGAATTAGCTAGTCTTTTTCTCAGTCCTCAATTTATTTGATCCAGAAACAGGATCTGTTTACGTCCATAAAATATTTCCATATAGTTTATCTACCTACAACCTCCTTGAAAATGATCACTTCTAGCTTTAACCACCTCCTTGGTCCCTTGATTCTGTGACAACTGCTCTTCTTCCATGCAAGCCTTAAAAACTGGAGGTTTCACCACCATCTCATATTTGGTTATCTTTTCTCTTCAGCTGAGAGAACTAATCCAGTTCTATAGCCCCAACCTACATGTATAAATTAGTCAGTGATTACCAAATCCACCTCTTCAGCCACCATCTTAATTAATTTCACTTTTATTATATCCAATTGCCTACTGAACATGTCCACTTTGATTCCTTCAGGGCTGAAACTCAAACTTCCAAAACCGAATCCATTCCTTTTCATTTTCCTGCCTACCATCCTTCCAACAATTCAGAACAAACTCAGCATCTCCTTCAGTATTTCCTTATCTCTGGAGTTGGTTCCCAGGGCATCACACCAACAAGAAAATCAAGTCATCCTTAATTCCTCTTCCTCCTTTATCATCTACAGCGAATGGCTCACCAATCTCATGAATTCTCTCAGAAACACCTTGAATTCCACGTTCTCCCCTCCTCTTAATCCTCAGTACTCTAGTTCTGGTCCTAGACATGATCTTTCTGCCTTTAGCCTTTGCCCTTTCTCCAACCTACTTGTATAAACCTCTGTGAAATTTTTGCTAAAATGCACATGATTAACCCGCTCTCACGGAATACTGCTTAAAATATAAAATTCAAGCCCTTCGAAACAGTAAACAAGGTTCTTTGCATTTAGGCTGAAAAACTGTTATTCCAATAGATCATATTATCATACCACAGTCTAGAGACCCTAGATTTAAGCATAACACACCATCTCCTGTCCTCTGAAATGACACCATGTTCTTCCCCCGTATCTCTTACCAAGGAACACTTCACTCCTTGGCAACTCTAAACTCATGCTTAGAGATTCCAGCTTAGGGATTCCTATGCCTTCTTCACTAAAGCATTCCTGTTCCAAAGATTCTACCAATCCTCAGGCAGAACTAATGGTACATTGGATTTCCATAATATTTCATTTATGCCTCAAAACCCTGGTCAGAATCCCAGCTGTCACTTTACTAGCTGTAACATGGGGCAAGTATTTGACCTTTCTGAGCTTCAAAATCCTATCTATAGGGCTTCCCTGGTGGCGCAGTGGTTGAGAATCCGCCTGCTGATGCAGAGGACACGGGTTCGTGCCCCGGTTCGGGAGGATCCCACATGCCGCGGAGCGGCTGGGCCCATGAGCCATGGCCGCTGGGCCTGCGCGTCCGGAACCTGTGCTCCGCAACGGGCGAGGCAACAATAGTGAGAGGCCCGCGTACCGCAAAAAAAAAAAAAAAAAAAAAAAAAAAAAAAAAAAATCCTACCTATAAAATGGGGGAAACTCCTACACTTTGGTGAACTGTTGTAAGAATCAAATGAAATAAATAAATGTAAAAGGGCCCCTCTACAGTGCTAGTTACCTGTGTCCAGTTCCTAAACATTCTTTGAGCTGTTTATTTAGGACATGTGCCTTTTTCTATATGCATGATATACTGCAATAAAAATAACAACATTACGGTCTTTCTGATGCATCAGCTTGACTAGGGCCCTCTCCAGTTATTCAATCAAAGACTAATCTGGGTGTTGCTGCGAAGGCATTTGGTAGACATAATTAAAGTCCATAATCAGTTGTGTCTGGTATAAGATAGAGGTCCAGTTGCATTCTTTTGCATGTGGCTGTCCAGTCTTCCTAACATCATTTAATGAAGAGACTGTCCTTTCCCCCACTGTGTATTTTTGGCTCCTCTGTCATAAATTAATCGACCATATATGTGTGGGTTTATTTCTGGTTTCTCTATTCTGTTCCACTGATCTATGTGTGTTTCTATACTAATACCATACTGTTTTGATTACAATAGCTTTCTAATACAGTTTGAAATCAGGTAGAGTGTGGTACCTCCAGCTTTGTCCTTCTTTCTCAAGACTGCTTTAGGTACCTGACCATTCTTTAATTAATACAAATTACTGCACCTAATAATGCCGCTGTTAAGAGTTCCTACTATGAAGTCACCTTACCTTCCTCCTTTACTCAGGGTCCAACACACTGTCCTCAGCAGGACTCAGTGTTGTGAGAATTGACTATCTGACTACCACCATATCAATGCCAAACGATTACAAGTAACACTCATTAAAAATGCCGATTCGTAAAACCCCCACCCCACAGATTCTGATTCAGTTAAGTCTTTGGTTAGGCCCAAGAATCTAATAAACCTGCCAGTGACTTTTTTTAGGCAACGAGTCCTTCTCCACAAGGAACACTGGCATAAGTGCTAGGTATTCTACTGAAGTTTATTTTCCTAGTCCTAAACTGATTTCCACCAACTTCAAGATAATTAAAAAAAACTGACGATGGCTCCATTTTTAAAATTGTAAGACATATAGCTTTAACTTAAAGGATGTGGAAAAAGCAAAAATATAAAAGACCAATTCCTAACTACCGAAGTTTTGTCCAACTGTCATCCTGAAATCATGGCTGCATACTGTCATCTACTACACTGGGTTCTCAAAAAACAAAATGTAACAAACCACGAATTAATGACCTATCCACATAATTGAAAGTAACCCACTGAAGAGTTATATGTTTTAAAATCATACCAAAGAACTGACAGACCTCAAATACAGATCATACAGAGATATGGCAAATTGGTTTAAATGTTAGTAGCTTATTTTGCAAACACAGAAAACTATATCCTTTGTGCTAACATTCCAAATCGAAAAACCCGTGAAACATGTAAAAACAGTAAAGTCTGCTGCTCTTTTTAAACAGAAAATTAATAAACTCAGCATAGACATTAGAAAGAATACAAGCTTTACAGTTGTAACACCAGTATTCAAGTCCACCTGTATTATTTCATAACTTGTGCCCTCAGACAAATGAGTTATAGAAACTAAGCTCCATTTCCACATCTGTAAAATGGAAAAAAGAAAACATGGCATTCCTACTTCAAAGGAATATCATAAGGCTCAAATGCAAAAATTTTGAATTGTGCAAATTCAGAAGTTCAATAAAAAGTGTTAGAGGATTCTTCAGGATGAATACAGCTGAGGAGCAAAATCTCCAACCAAACCCATCTGACCTTGAGTTCAAATTTTTAAATATATATTTTCTAAAATTAACTGAAGAAAATAGTCACAATCTATAATTTTCTTTTAAATAAAATGACTTCAGAGTTGTTTTCATGCTGCTGGTTTTCCAAACATCATCCCCCTCACATGTACGATAGCAATCCTCTCAATTACTGCAACTAGATACTAATCTGGTGGCTTACTGGAGTGAGCTAGAATGGTTCCCAAAGAGATATGTCCAAGTCCCAACCTCTGGAACCTGTGAATGTGGCTTTATTTGAAAAAAGGATCATTGCAGATATAATTAAGGATTTTGAGATGAGATCAGCCTGGATTCAGGCTGGGCCTAATTCCAATGACAGATGGATATGCAGGAGAGAAGGCCGTATGAAGACAAGAGGCAGAGAATGGAGTTATGCTACCACAGCCAAGGAACACCTAGAGCCACCAGAAACTGGAAGCAGCAGGAAGGATTTTCCCTGGAGCCTTCAGAGGGAGCATGGCCCTGCCTATCCCTGGATTTCAGACTTCTGGCCTCCAGAACTGTGAGAGAAACAGCCTATTATTGTTTTAAGCCCTGAAACAACTTTCTGATAATTTGTTAAGCTGCCCTAGAAAACCAATGCACTTATCAAGAGTATCTGCCTTCCTTCTTCACCTTAGATTTTTACATTGCTCGTCTCCCACTCTTGTTGACTCCGTCTCTAATAATTCCTACTGTAATCAATAAAGAGACTCAAACACCAGAAATATTGAGAGAGTAATAAGGGAAAAAGGAAGCAAAGAATACAGAGCATTTATTTGAAAAATCTCTCAGTGATGGCTAGGAGGGTAGCAAAGAGAGAGTCACTCAAAAAATATTTATTAAGTACTCACTATATTCCAGGCACTGAGCTTAGTAATAAAGAAATTAAAGAAAGTTCTCAAGAGGATGTAGCTTTAAGAACGTAAGACATCTTTTCCTCAAAACTGGAAGATATAGAAACAAATACGCAGACAAGGCTGAAAGACTTGCTTAAGAATCAACAAAATGAAAAGGAAATAGGAAGATGTGGAGAACTAGCCCTCCTTCCCTTGATGCAAATCATCTACCGCTTTTCTTTATCTTCGTTTTACAATATTAAAGTACCCCAAGTACTAAAACACTTTTTCTGAGATGAGACCAAAACCATGAAAATGAGTAAAGCAGATAACCTCAGCTGAAAGTCTCTGATTCCTTAGGCTAGTACGCCTTATACATCAGGTCTCTGCAATATTTATTTAGCATACTTTAAGAGCTCTTTCTCCAACACTCAGTGACTTTTTGTCCACTTAGCTAACAGCTACTTATTTCTAAAACTCAACTCAAATGCTGTAACCTCTAGGAAGCTTCCATAGTGCACACCTACCTTCACAAAGTGAGTTAGGTATTCTTCTGACTCTTAAATATGGAGACTTCCTGGCTGTGTGTGTATATAAAATAATCAATATAATTGTCTGGCTTCCGGGAAGAAAACAATATCCTCTGCTGTAAATGCAAGAGGAAGGAACACTGCCAGGTTTCTGTGATCTCCCTCACCCTGTGTATGGCACGGGCTCCAGGAACCACATCCAGACCTGAGCTCAGACCAACAGATGAAGAAGGCAGGCCTCACTGAAGGGTAAAACACAGGCTTAGAAGAGCTCCAACCACTCTCTTTATTCAGCCACTATGGGGACTGGAGAAGCCCTAACCTGGCAGTTTATTTCTTACCCTGCAATCTTTATGAAACCTCCTCCGCAGTTTGGATTTTTGCCCCCTTAGTTTCTACCTCCGTTTTCTGTCCCAGGATCCCATCCAGGACACCACATTACACTTGGTTGCCGTGTCTCCTCAGGCTCCTCTCGGCTGTGATAGTGTCTCAGACTTTCCTTGCTTTTGATGACCTGGACAAAAGTCTTGAGGAGTACTGGTCAGGTATACTGTAGAATGTGCCTCAGCTGGGATTTGTCTGATTTTTTTTCCCTGCGACTGACTAGAATACGGGTGTTTGGGAGGAAGACGACAGAGGCAGAGTATGATTCCCATCAAAAGGGTACATACTATCAACATGACTGATTATTGCTGATGTAAACTTTGGTCACCTGGCTGAGGTAGTTTGCCAAGTTTCTCCACTGTAAAGTAATCCTTTTGCCCTTCCCTTTTCATACTAGATCCTTTGGAAGGAAGTCACTGTGTAGCCTGATCCTCTAGGCTTAACAAAGTTTTAACCTCTGTATTCCCCCTGCCTGGTTTCTCTTTGTATGATGTCATATTTCACCTCCCCCGATATCCAGTCTTCTGCCCTTCCATAATGTTTCAACAGTATCATGTGTTTTTGTTACTTTTATATTAAAAAATATATGAAATAGAGCTCACATTTGGAGTATGTACTCCTCTGAGATGGAAAAGTGCCTGAAAATGTTTTAATTTTTTCACTCCCTACAACATCCTCCCCTAAATCCTGTTAATTCCAACTGTCACCAGTATCCTCTTCATTTTCACTATCATTGTCTTAGATAAGGCCTTCGTTACTTCCTACCTGGACCACTGTAGTAACCATCCAACTACACCCCATCTTTCTAATCTGTCCTACATATGAGTGCACCAGAGATGGATAAGAAAAGATAGAAGGACTACATTTAACATCTAGTATGTCTCTGCTGCTGTATTACAACATGAATATATACAGACATATACATACACATGTGTATGTGTGTGTGTATATATACACATTTAATTTCTAATTTAGTCGTAACTCTAGTCCTGTACTCTTTCCTTTAAAAACTTCAATATTTTCTACTGTCTACAGAATAAAGTTCAAACTCTACCTTAACCTGTCACAACCCAGTACTTACCTAAGTCCAACATGTCTAATGAACTTATCTTTCCTTATTTCCACTAACTGTCTGACACAGGGTCTATACTACGGTTAAGCTGAATGGTTTACAATGAGGAAATTACAAGGTATGGCACTTAGCAGATGTGTAATAAACGACAACTATCTTTCTGGTTTTTGCCTAGCTTTACATTTTGATTATTTAACATTTTTACTTGTCTAAACCCTACTCACTTTCCAAGGACCAGCTCAAATGCCATTTTACCCTAAGTTTTCCGAGGAGGAAGGCACTCTGGACCCTATGAAGTTCCAGGCTTTCTCCAGGACCTCAATCAGAGCCCTTATGACATTCTACCAGCACTGCTAGACTATAAACCCCTTAAGGGCAGGGACACACCTGATTCACTTTTTAAATTCTTCTTAGAACTGTGTTTTACATTTGGTAAACTTTTACTGTTGCAGCCTCCTGCATTGCAACACACACCACCAGTTTAAGAGATAAATACCGGACTACTTTTGGATCCTGTGTGTGGTGCTGGTAGAAAAAGTTGTTTCAGGTCTCTAGGCCTTGTTTGCTTATTTGTATAATGGTAATCATACCATTCACCTTATTCAGAAGGCTACTGTGAGGAATAAAAGAAACAGCATGCAGAGAATAAAAGGTAACACGTCTGTGCTTTTTCTTCCTTCCCCAGTACGCAGAGGCAGACCAACACACCATCCCATGCTACGGCACAGTACTCTACACGTACGTTATTAAGCACTTCTCACATTAAACTTTTACCATCAGTTCACACATCTACCTGCCTCCCTTGGGGGCAGAAAATCACTTTGCTCTGTGGCCTGGCTTAGAAAGCGGATGCTCAGTGAGTGAAGAGCATGTGTATCGCATGCTCGCTGAAAAGGTCACAAAATGACGTACTCGCCTTTTCTACTTAGTGACAAACTTAGTCTACATTTTAAAAAGTCAATTTCTCAAAAATATTTTATTCCCCATAGTGGCTTTTCCAGATAGAAAAATGATGCTAGAGAATGAAAACGTGACTGCATGAAATTAAGAACTGCGTCCCTAATAGTATCTGCCCCTAATTGAAGTGTACTTGCCCTTTGGAAACATCAGGTCTAGCAAGTGCACTGCTGTGCCAGGTATCAGTCAAGTGCCTCCTGCTCTAGACCCTCTCTGGCCTGCTGGAGACACGAGGACGTCTCTCCCTTGACAGCTGGCATGATAGGAAGTACCACCGGTAGAAAGTAGCACTCCAGCTCTCTGTGGCCACTGGCCCCCAGCGCCCCTTCAGGCTGCTTCTCAGGGGCTCCCAGGCGCAGCCCCGCCCCACAGAAGGCTTCCCACAGCTTCCCAACCCATCATGGCCCCTCAAGTGCAATTCTCGGCCACCAGATGGGCCTCAGCTGCGAGCCTCCAAAGATGTCTGGATGCCAGATTTGTTTGTTCCTTCCTTCCTTGCTCCGCCTCAGTCTTAGGGGTAGTGGCTGTGCCCTCTACCTGCGGTTGCTGTATTCTTAGAGTTCTCTTAGCCAACTCCCCATTACTCTAATCCCATATTAGAGTCAGTGGTTCCTTACACCAGACATTCCCTGTTCGAATTCCTGTGTGGTTTCTGTCTCCTAGTTGGACTCTGACTGATATGAACTAATATGGTTAAAATACATGCTTCATTAAAATAAAACAAATTTAACTTGGTTAAGTCAAGGATTTTTTTTAACACAAGCCGAGTTTAGATATCCTTAGGAAAGACCTAGTTTGTGCAATATTTTCACAAAAACAAAGCTAGGTGCAATTTACATTTTTAAAAAATTGAAAAATAAAATGGAGCATTTGCTAATTTACAGAGAATAAATGACAGAATATTAAATTTAATAGCAAGTAAGATAGCAGAATGTGGTTAAAAATAGCATCTCTTTCCTTTTTTCCTCCCACTCTTGGGACTTTCCTGAACTAGTTTGTTTAATGGTGGAAAATGGCTTAGAGTGAGAAGAATCAGAACGAAGAAAACTGAAGTATAAACTACCTCTCAGAATATCAGAATGTCTCAGTATGCTGGAACCAAAGAGGTCTTCTATGCAGTGTTTTCTAAACAGTAGGCTGTAACCAGTTAGGTCATGAAATCAATTTACTGGATTACAACTAGCAGTAAAAAAATGAACTAGAATAAACCAGCAAATATTAGACTGTATGTACTAAATAAAGTTAGGATGAGTGCTGTTTGGAAACGATTGTTTTAGAGATATATATGCACTTACACACATATCTGAACCCTGGGTTGCAATGTAATAGGTTATTGCAGCTTGTAAAAAACAAACTTGGAAATTATTCTCCAGCATCTCATCCAATCACATATCCAATGAAAGAACCCATCCACAATATTTACGTTAGTAAACACGGCAAGACGAATCAGCCAAAGAATCTAGAATACTTCTATTCTCATTTAAAGAACATTTACAAGAACAGGGATCAAGGGAAAAATATGACTGAATCATCAGTTGGCAATTTAACATATAAATAAATAAATAAATAAATAAACCTTGCATACCATGAGTCATCTACTAGGTGACAATTCTATTACATAAACCTCTTTGCAAAAAGATCTTTCAAATAGGTAAAATTAGGATGACCCTGTATCCTGGTTTGCCAGGGACAGGCTTAGTTATTCCTGGTGTCCTGCAACATTAGGAATCAGCCTGGACGATGAATTACATGGTTTCCCTAAAGTGCTGATTCTCAAAAGTGTGGTCCCCAGAACAGCAACATCAGCAATATCTGGAAACTTGTTAGAATGCAAATCATCAGCCCCGCCCCAAACTTAGTGAGTCAGAAACTTTGGGCTGGAATACTGAAATCAGAGTTTTACCAAGCTCTCCAGGTGATTCTCATGTGCCCTAAAGTTTGAGAACCACTGGCCTAGATATAACCAATTAAAATGCTGGTTTCAGTGTCTCATCCTCTTTAGTTTTCCAGCTACACAACTAGTGTGACGCCATTACATGCTTGGTATAACAGAAAACAGTGAAGTATGTTTCACCTCGGTACAGGTTAAGTTCAAAACAGGGTTATCCTGGTTTCCACTTAGTATCTTTGGCAATTCCTCAGCTTAGAACAGCTAGACTACCTGATGCCTGCCAAATACCCAAAGGACAAGCTTCGCTATACACAAGTAGTTTTTACTGCAGCCATGGAGTCCTACAATTGAGTTTATGCTAACATACTCTTGTCTTATGTAAAATATATGCCTGACTTTTGACATTTTGAAGGTGAAAATAAGCTCCCTCTTCACACACAATCTTATCTGACCATAACAGTAAGCCTATGGCATCAGTAAAGCAGGAATGATAACCTTTTTTAAAAATTTTTTTTTTTTGCCATGTGGCTCGCAGGATCCTAGTTCCCTGACCAGGGAATTGAACCCAGGCCGCGGCAGTGAAAGAGCTGAGTCCTAACCACTGGACCACCAGGGAATTCCCGATAACCTCATTTTGAAGATGAAGAAAGTGAGGCTTAAGTGACATGCCTCAAGTTAACACAGTAAGAGGCAGAACTGAAAGTCAGAATCAGGTTTTTTAATTCCAAGCCATATTTTTCCACTATACTGTCCAACCTCCTGAGTTTGTTCTCAGGTACATATTACTACTTGCAACCAATACCTCTCCTAACTAAAAAGAAGATATCTCACTTACCAGGTTATTAGCAGCAATACTAAGAGGAAGAAGGGAAATGTTCTATAAGCTAAATGACTCTGACAGAGCAGAAATTTAATGAAGGAAGAAGGTTTTAAAAGAAATGAATATACAACTTCCTCGATGTTGACTTTATCCCAAACAACAATGTTCCAGTGAATACATCAGGTATACTAACATACTTCAATCTGACCATTTTCCTAATCCTTTCATAGGTAAAGATTCCAAATAAGAACTATAGCATCTCAGAAATAGATTTCAGTGAAGTAGTTTGAAGATGATACTTTTTCATGATGCTGTGGGAAGGAAGGTGTCTGGATGTAAATGTACAAAATAATTACTGTACAGTAAGTTTATTGTACATGATCTCTAAGTAGTATGTTACGATATAAATGGGTATCAAAATTAGAGGCTGTAAGCAGAAAGATCTATTTCAAGCAGCTGCCAGATTAATAAGAAGTATGTGATAACAGTAACTAAATCAAGCTGCTAAACCCCCAAACATAGACTTGGTATCAGTCGACAAAGATAATGTTGAGACTAGCCTGTTAAATTTAAGTACATGAAATACATACCGAGCTCAAAATTAAATATTCTTTCTAAATTCTTATTTTTAATGGAAGGTGATTTGTGACCTTCCATTGTGGTCACATGTGACCTAGGCTGAGCCAATCAGATGTTCCTGTTCAGAATTTGGAATCCTGAAGGAATACTTCAATATCAGGGACCAACAAGCGAGAATTCACGGTGGCTGCAGAGGAGGTGACAGACGACTGGCAACGCATCAGCATCTGCTTCAGCAGGAGTTTGGCTGTGCCTTGCCTTCCTTGGTTTTGTCATTTTCAAGCTTGATTATACTGCCTTCCTATTAACTCTATGGAGCACCCAATCTTTACAATAAAATCTTCCTCTGCTGAAGTTAACCACAGTAGGTTTCTGCTGTTTGCTACCACAGACCAGGACTAACAGAATCAGGAACTGACTGAATTAATAATGGTTCAGCTATGCAGGCTTTTTTAAAAGAATGAAACAGATTTACATGTGATGATATGTTAAGACACCCAAGATTTACCCTGAAGTGAAAAAAATAAAGGTATAGAACAGCACAATTTGTATAATCATATTGGTGGGACTGGGACACACACACACGCAGGCTTAAAGATGTACAGAAAATTTCTAGAAGGATACACAAACCATTACTATATTATGTAAAGTGGTGGAGTATTTAAATTTTCATTTTTTACCACAAGCATTCATCATTTTTACCATAATAAAAAAATGCTTTTCAAAGAATCTATTTTAGCATCAAACACTATATAAGCAATACTTTTACTGGCCTCATCCAGTGACCTCCATAGCGATGTGGCATTTAAATAACTAGCAAAACTTCTAGTGTGACCAGAAATAGTTACATTAAATATTGGTCTGCTAAGAAAATTAGAAGCCTGCAAGTAAAATAATGTGTTGTGAAATAGAAGATTTTGATTTCTTTTTTTAACTCCTAAAAACCACTAAAGAATAAGTAATCAGCAGTTCTTTTAACAAAACATACTCATGGCTAAGGCTCAAAATTCACCTATTCACGCTCACATCCAATACAATTTTTCCAGTTCTCAGGTAAATTCTCCAAGAAAGGAAACTCTAAGCCAGAGAGGACGGGGAAAAAAAAGACCGAGAAAGAAAATAAGGTTAAATGGAGGAAAGGCCTCAATAACCTTTGTCAGAAACCTGCATGAAGGGTTGAAATTTATCCCATTTAGAGATGGGGAATAAGGCTGCTTCTGTGAAGCGTCCAGAGGATACAAAACCGACTCTTGAAACTGCACCACACAACACTCTTCACGGTACATGGTCCCTAGATTCCTTCAGTCTTCACCCCCCAGAAACCCTGACAAAAACTCTACACGGTCACACTCCGGATCACGTTCCTGGTATAAAGTCATCTGCCCTTCTTGGCAAAATAAAAGACTGAGGAGCTCAGCTCAATTCTCTGTTCTCCACACATAACAAATACAAAAATAGGGGCAAAAGTACAAACTGATTCTACGGGATTATTAGGTGGAAAATTTCTCAAACAAACGAGACCATGCCTGATCAAGTCACATCTGATCTATCATTTGTAAAATGTGGCCAAGAGCTATCTAGGATTACTGTGAGAAACATATGAAAGCCATAGAACAGTATTCAGCATATAGTAGGTGCTCAATAAATGTTTACTGAAAATCCGAATCTGTCATGAGCCACTCACTCCAGTCAGAATGAACCTTCTCCATGCTCCTTTAGTACTCTCTGTACATACACATCTCTATTTCATCAGCTTGTAATCTCTGTGGCAAATTGGTCTCCCCTCTAGGGTGGGGCAGTCTTGTTCGTTTTTCTAACTCCAGCACAGGAAATGCTCACATAGTATCTTACATTTCTTTAAAAAGAAAAAAAAATTCGAATCCAATCCCCTACTGTTTGCATAAATACTATCTTCCAAGCCCTAATGTGTCAGTCAAACCTCTGCTTGCACAGCCTCGGTAACAGACCAACTCACCACTTAACACACTCTCTCCATTTCACAGGCAGTCTTCTCTTCCTGGTCCTGGTTCTGTCCGCGAAAAGCCACAAAGGGTAAGTTTAAGTCCTTTTTTATGTGACAGTCACCTAAGTATTTGAAGGTCATTATTATATTCTCCTTTGCCTTTTTTTTTTGTTGTTGTTAAAATGTTTCGGTTATTTCAACCATTCCTAAAATGTCATGGTTGACAGAGACCCTGACTGGTCTCCGAGCACAGACTCCAACGTGCAGATATCCCTCTGAAATAAGAGTTTCCATAAGTGAATTGCAGTTGAGTCCTGACAGAGTACAACCATTACCTACCTTGTTTGTACATCACACTTCTACTAACCTAGAGCCACATTTATTCCTTCGTTGGCTTTATAACTCATCTGACTCATACTGAATCTAGTCATGTAAAACTTTTTAGGTTTTAGACATATCCTGCTATTTAACCAGGTGACCATCATCTTGTATGGTTGTTTTAAACGTAAATATAGAGCTTTCACTTCATTTTTATTAAGTTCCATTTTGCTAAATTTAGCCAATCATTCTGGCTGTCAAGGTTATTTTGGATTCTGTCTGGTGTAATCCACACATCAGCTCTTTCAACCAAAGTGGACTTTATCCAAGTTCTTGCCAATACGAAATATAAAAATCCAGGACTGAATATAGCAGCATGCTCCCTCCAGCTTGCCTACATGGGGAAGTCCTTTATGGATAGTCATTCAACCAGTTAAAAATCCACTTTTTAGCTGCAAAACCAGAAGAATTTCTTCACCCCATACCAAAGGTTATCCTGAAAAAGTGTAACAAATACCTTCCTTAAAGGACTGGTGAATCAACTCACCAGGCACACAACTACTACTGCTTTAACTTGTAACTAATTTCCCTATTTATTAATCTTTGTATCAAGTAAAGCTTTGAGCGTAAGTGATTTTGGACACATGTACTTTTACTTTGCCCTTTGAAACGGTTTAAACTGAAACAACAATACTTCGTCCAAAGAGATAAGAAGATAACCTTTGATCAACAGATTCATTTATACTGAAGACTTCTGTAGATCTACAGAACTGCCTCTTTCCAAAAGGGTTCAAAATTGAGAGAAAGCATTCAAGAGGTACATCAAGGTACCAAGAGTGAGTGTAGGAGCCCACTATCAGCCTTATCACCTCCTTCCTGAAGACTGCTGAAAAAGAACACCTCCTACCTGATATTCTTCTCAATCTCAAGTGGCTCATGAGGACATCTGAGCTTGGAAAAGACGTTTTCTTTTATGCAGTCCAGAAAGAATTTCAGGATCAAAGAACTGCCATTTTGCAGGTTAACATGTGCTCTTGCTTCCTTCAACTCAAGTAACTACAGTTTGAGGTCAGCATGGTGAACAGCTTTTTCTATAGGCAAGACCTCCCAAACTAACTAAATTTTAGGGTACTCAACAAATTAGAAAAAATTATCTCTAAAATATTGCTATTAATGAAGCACTTTGCAGCTTAAAGGCATCTGTGCACAATGTTTATTTCAAACTCACAAGAAAATCCTGTGAAGTAGCTAAGCCAGACATTACTACTAACTTTTTCTAGATGAGAAAACTGAAGTTGAAGACGTCTGAACTTTACCAAGGGACAAGTAAGCAGAGGAGCTGTAATATTCTAATTACAAATACCAGGCTCTTAGACAATTTTCAAGAGTGCTGTCTAAGCTAAAATACCCAGAAAGGACTTAGAATAATATATTGTTTGCCTTCTAGATGCATAGTAGTTATTGCTAAAGGTGGACAAATGCTAAAGGGGGAGCCATCCATCAATGTTAATAATGCTGGAGGCCACAGAGCAAGCATAAAGGCACCACTTACACTGATTTATCAACTGTAAATAAACAAAGGGAAACAAATCACTGACACTTGCGTTTCAAAGACAGCTACAAAGTTAGGGGGAAAAAAACAAAAACCAGCCCTAGAGCACTGGTGAATAACCCTATAGAGTGCACTAGCCGGTACTTTACACATTTTACAAAGAGAAAACTCAGGAATCTAAATTAATTGTTCACCTGCACAAATGAGAGTTATTGGCAGGTATCCTCTTTTCACATTGCCCTATAAGGAGCAGGTGACACTATACATGCTTGGGAAATCTGACCACCATACTGCTTCCTGTGTGGGACAAGTGCTGCCTCTTCCAAAAGCCCATGGCAAAGGGGCATGCCTGTGACCTATGCCCTGATCCCTGCGAATGGCTGAACCAGGCTGGTGCCTAATAGTAGATAAAAATTCAAATTCCCCAATGATTAAATTCTCCTAGTAAAAGACAGCCTCTCAGATTGAATTTTTTAAAAATATATCACTGGGCTATATAAAAAATAGGTTTAAAAAAAGTGACATAGGGCTTCCCTGGTGGCACAGTGGTTAAGAATCCACCGGCCAATGCAGGGGACACAGGTTCAAGCCCTGGTCTGGGAAGATCCCACATGCCATGGAGCAACTAAGCCTGTGCGCCACAACTACTGAGCCTGCGCTCTACAGCCTGCGAGCCACAACTACTGAGCCCGTGTGCCACAACTACTGAAGCCCGCGCACCTAGAGCCCGTGCTCCACAAGAAGCCACTACGACGAAGAGTAGCCTCCGCTCGCCACAACCAGAGAAAAGCTCGTGCGCAGCAAAGAAGACCCACGCAGCCAAAAATAAAATAAATAAAAATAAAATACTTAAAAAAATTTTTTTAAAAAGTGACATAGTAGGGCTGAAACAAAAATCAGAGTTGACTGATAACTACTCTGGAGAGTGATTCAGATTAGCTGGTAGAGCTGAAGAGGGGCACCCATTCCACCCACAGTTCCACTTGAAGGTGTATCTCCAGAACTCAGCACATGTGCTTCAGGAGCAGGCATGAGAATAACCCATGCAGTGCTATCTTTTAGAATGCAACGGAATATAAAGAAAACTAAACTGATCAAGCAATAAATACCAACAAAATAGAGCAAAATATATTAATATATTATTATAGAGCAAAATATATTATTAATATATTATTATAGAGCAAAATATATTAATATATTAATATAGATAAAGCCCTGAAAATAATGTTGAACAAAACAGTTTCAGAGCAAGTACAGTAAAATTCCATTAATATGAAGTTGAAAAAAATACAAAAAAATACTGTGCATTGTTTATAGGTACATACATATATACATATGTAGTAATCATTTGGAAACTTTCATAGGAATAATAAACACCAAATTCAGGAGACTGGTTACCTCTAGGGACAAAGAGGTGAAGCGCATACAATGGGCTTCAACTGTATCTGTAATGTTTCCTAAACAAAACAAAACAAACCAAATACCTCATTCCAAAAGAAAAAGGAGAGAGGATAAAATAAGTATACACTAGGCAAATATGAACAAAAAGTTAATATTTAAAATTAATATCAAATACTTGAATACTAAAAAGCATACTACCAAATACACAACATGTAAAATTATAGGGGAACTTAAATAACAAAGGAATAATTAACTTTTCAGCGAGATATAATGCCCATACACACCTTACAAATTAGCCCTCAAGTTCACTGGGGGTGGGGGGGTGGAATCAATTTGACAAAAACTACAAAACAAACAAAAAATCCCCCAAACTCACCCAACCGTCGTAATAGGAGATATTTACATCTCGCCCCCAAATTCAAAAGACTATGAGGAATACAGAAGGTGTGACACACACAACTAGCAGGACTGCTCTGATGGACACGTATGGAGCCCTGAACCCACCACACACCCAAGAATATACTTTTCCAGCGCACATGCGACATATACAAACAGTGACCAAGTACCTGGCTACAAAATTAGTCTCAAATACTGAAGAATCAATATACACAGTCTGTATTACTTAAGTGAAATGAAGTCAGAAACTAATAATGAAAAAATATTGTTTTTTTAAAAGAAGAGAGAAAAAGAAAAAATATGTTTAAAACAAAAAACACATTCCTAATTATCTTAAGGCTTAAAAGAGAAGCCATGAGAGGAAAACAAAGATTTCAGAGTGTCCAGTTTCCCAAGACTTGATCACAGTTTTTCTTGGATTCCTCAGCACTCTTCAAATTCTTATCAAAACCTCTCTTCTTCAGCTAGCTGGAGGAGGCTTTTGTTCTTCTTAATCAAATGGGTCCTTCCTAGAACAAAATCAGTCCTTCTACATCATTAGTGGATTGGATGGGCATATAGACTACATTAAGCAAAGCCGATAAAAATAGACGCTTAATAAAATGAATCTTGCTAAACAATTTTGAATCTTGTTAAAAAAAAGTTGATAAAGGAACCTTCCATAAAACATCTAGTGGCAAACAAATATGGTAAGTACAAAAAAAACACCAACGTAGGCTAGGAAAGCAACAATTCGAGTCAAGGATGGCAAACTCTTTAAAGTATCAGCTGGCCATAAATGAGCAAGCTAAGCAGGGAAGTTGAAAAAAAAAAAAAAAAGAAAAAAATCACCACATTAGGACACATGCAGGGCGAAAGAAATTACTTCTGTTATGAACAGCATTAGTCAAACACTGTACAGCACTGGTCAAGTTTGGGTTAGTTTTTCAAATGTATATGGGGAAATTACTGAAACATTCAAAGAAGCAGAATAAAAAATGAGGATGAAATATTAACCATTTCTTGAGTCAGTGTTACACATATTATCTCATTTATTCATTCCATTTTATAGATGAGGACCCCGCGACTCAGAGACTGAAGAGGTTGCCCAAGCTCACAGAGCTTGTGAGGAGCAGAGAACAAACTTTATTCTTTTTTTACATAGAATAGTTCTGCCCTGTTTTGAAGAGTGGAGGTGGCTTCTGTTTTAGTAAAGGGAATTGAGGGACTGTGTACTCTCACGTCAACTCAACAGACCAAGCAGTTGGTAAGCCAACACAAGAGCCGTGACATGGAATTTGTGGGAATCAAGAAATGCATATGGGAGATGCATACGGGAGATGCATACGGGAGAGAGAGCATGGACTCTGGAGTCAGAAGGACCTGGGTTCAAATTCCAGCTTGGCCACTTAATGGCTGTGTGATAGGACAATAAGTCTCCCTTTCCTCACCTGTAAAATGGAGCCTTCCTCACGGATATTACTGTTCAGATTCAATGAGTTATACCACTAGAAAAGGCCCTATGTGTATAAATACATTACTTGTATATTTACATTTTTCACTACTTTACACTGTATTCTTTTTAAGAAGAATCAGAAGAAAATGCTTTTCAAGACTCAATTAAGGAATAAGTATATGAATGCACGTACTTTTAAAAATGGATACTATAATTAAGGTAAATGAAAACAGGGTTCTCTGCACAGCTTAGTACTAAGTACAGTGCCCACTTCAAAAAGGTATACACAACACGGGTATTTACTGTTTCTACCCACTGCTTCTCCTCAGCCTGCAGTGGTGGGCAGAAAAATGCCCCACCCCCAAAGACATACACACCCTAATCCCCGGAACCTGTGAATGTGCTACCCTACATGACAAGAGGGACCTTGCAGATTAAGATTACAGATCTCGAGATGGGAGATTATCCTGGATTATCCAGGTAAACCCAATCTAAGTATATGAGTCTTTAAAAGCACAAAACCTTTCCCAGCTTCAATCAGATATGGGATGACTCAAGAAGAGTCAGAAAGATGTGACATAGGACTTCCCTGGTGGTGCGGTGGTTAAGAATCCGCCTGCCAACGCAGGAGACACGGGTTCGAGCCCCGCCACAACTACTGAGCCCTCGTGTCACAAATACTGAAGCCCGTGCGCCTAGAGCCCGTGCTCCACAACAAGAGAAGCCACCGCAATGAGAAACCCGCACACTGCAATGAAGAGTATCCCAGGCTCGCAACAACTAGAGGAAGCCTGCGCGCAGCAACAATGACCCAACACAGCCAAAAAAAAAAGATGTGACATAAAAGGACTTGATCCACTGTTGCTCGCTTTGAAGATGAAGGAAGAGGGTCATGGGCCAAATCATGTGACGATGTGGGTAGACGCTGGAAGCCGGGAAGAGATGACAGCCAGCAAGAAAACGGACATCTCAGCATGGAACTCTATCCCTACCAACACCCTGAATGAGCAAGGACCCTCCAGAAGGGTACCCAGCCCTGCCAAAACCTTGATGTTAGCCCAGTGCAACACACATCAGACTACTGATATGTACATGAACTTATGTAGAGCTTCAGAACTCTAAGATAATAAATTTGCATTGTTTGAGCTGCTAAGAATATGGTGGTTTGTTACATTAGCAACATGAAACTAATACGCTCTCTCTTACTTGCATTAAAAAAACTGTAAAAAATTTTTATGTAAGTGTCCTTAAATCCTTTCTGAAACAAGGACAAATAAATTGGCCAATGCATGTAGCCTAACCAGCAGAGGCTACCTAGCACACATTCATCGTTTTCTGAGGCACTAACTCTGTGCCAGGCACAGTCTTGCCTTCAAGAACTTCACTCAGCATCATCCATCAATATTCATTTTCTCCCCCAGATTTGACCAGAAACACAAGTAACTGTCAGCTACCCCTGAAAAATGGCAACATTTTCAAGACAGAACTGGAGAAACTTAGAGTTACATCATAGCTATGAAAAGCAGAAGAGGTGGGGAGAGGGAAGAAACAGTTTGCCCCAAAGGACATAGCTCAGTTTCTTCATCTATGAAATGGTAACCTCACACATACCAGTTGAAGGACTGAAAGATAAAAAGCTTTTGATATTGTGTATGAACTATAAAAAGTGTGGAGAATCCCTCATAAGAATCTACTAGGTAGACAGAGTGCCAAGAACTAACGTAATGGAGAATTCCATATAAATTCACCCTGGATATGCCTTAGGGATTACTTCAACAGAATCCCAGAAAGCAGAAAATCTTACAGTTTTAGAAAAGAATCAATTTTAGAAAAACAGGCAAAAAGGCTCATAATTAACAAGGAGAGGAATGTCACAGTACCACTACAAACAATGCTTTTAAAAAACAGATGTCCAGGACTCACTGCAGATCTACTAAAACAGCATCTCCAAGGACGAGACCCAAGTCGTTTGAGTTGAGAAACACCACAGGAATGAAAGGGGGTGTCCACGGGTGTATATAGCAGAGGGAATCTAGCATCTTTTTGCCAGGTGTCCTTTACTTACAAGTGAAGAATAACAGCTAGAATGTGGAGTATTTTCAAACCAGCAAATAAACGAGGCTGATGAAATCAAATGGGGAAGTTTCACAGAAAACAAAAAGTCAGAAAGAGGGACAAGGGCGGTATGTGGTTGCATCTCTTGTGGCAAAGGACACAGCCTCCCAGACTGAGGATGAGCAGAGAATAACAAAATGGAGCAAGCACAGCTGGGCCAGAGTGAGAGGGAAAAACAGCTAAGCTGGCAAAATCAGGATCTGCTCAAGTGAAACAGCAAAATTACTGGCTACCACAAGAGGAGGAGAGCTGTCGAGATGACATGGGGGAGGGGGAGCAGTGGGGGAGATAAAGGAGAAAATTAATTTCAGGTTGGCGCAGGAATGGAGCGCGGGCATAAAGGACGAGAGCACTAGCTAGAAGAGCGAGGGCCACGACTGGAGATGAGGACGCAGGTTCACCAGGAGAGAAGGGGAAAAAGAAATGAGAACAATAGGGCCATGGCCTCCCCGCTTCACTAGAAAGTCTCAGGAGCAATATAAATATTAGGGGAAGCAAGCAGGACATAAACGGTCTAGGAGAGAAGGAGAAAGAGAAAGGGCAGTCAAAAATCCTGAAAGACTACAAACAACATGCATAAAGCAAAAACTTCAATGAAATTCTAGATGATGTTAAAATGTATGTTTCAGGCACATTTTAGCTCTCTCATTTAATGAAACAAGTAAACACATCTAAAAACAGGCAAAACTTAACAATATATTTTAGGGATGTGTAAATGATACAACTGTGAAGAAAAGCTAGGGAAGGAATAATACAGAATTCAGGCTAGTGGAAGCCTGGCGGAGAGGTATACGATGAGGCTCTGTATTTCTCTGGAATGGGTGTTTGATTCAATACTACTCTTTAAAGTGTGTAAACATATAACATGCATATGTTTTTATATGCATGATATATTTCATAATTAAAAAAAAACTTCAGTGGAATTTTTCTTCCTCCCAATTTCCCAGTTTGTTTTCCTACTGTTTGTTTTCCAAAATAATCTAACAAACTTGCTCATATAATTATATAAAATGATTAGCGAGCGTTTCTGGCCTCAGATTTTGTAACAAGAAGCTGCACCTCAGGTCTAGTGAATCAAAATCGCTGGGGGTTGGGCCACTGAATCCTTCAAAAAAAAGAATGAAATGAACACCCTAGGTGACTCACAAGAATCTAAAGAAACTCAAGTTTGAGTCTCCCACAGGAAGAGGTCTTCTTTCTGTTACAGCCCTAAAGCTCTGGAGAATCAAATGCCATTCCTTCCCCAAGTTCTCTGGGATTTTGCTCCTGCCCTCTCTCTAGTATTTTCAAACTTTCAACCTCAAGTCTCCCCTATCCTAATACACACACACACACACACCAGCCAACTTGATCCTGCAGCCAACTGTAAACTCACTCTTTCCTTCTCTTTCACACTCAAAGTTTTCTAAAATGGCCCACAGTATGGCTCTGTTTTTAACTTCCCAATATCACTCTCTCTTTTAAAATCATCATTGATTGAGCTGCAAACATGTACTTCCAATTACCTACTAGACATTTCCCCTTTGCTCACCTGGCAAATCCTTATGCATTCTAATTTCAGCTCAAATATCACCTCCCAGGTAAAGCCCTGCAGCACCTCCCCCAAGCGCCCATCCACTCACCTATTAAACATTTCTGATACAGAATGCCTACCCTTACTTTTAAGACAAAGCCAAAAACTTTCCAAACAAACAAAAAAATTAAGATGCACGTAGTAAAGGTGGTCAAAAGGTACAAACTTCTAGGTATAAGATAAACAACGCCTGTGGATGTAATGTATGGCATGATGAGCATAGTTAACAACAGTGTATTGAAGATCTGAAAGTTAAGAGAGTGTATCTTAAAGGTCTCATCAGAAGGAAAAAAACCTTTCAAACTATGTGTGGTGATGGATGTTAACTAAACTTATTGTGGTAATCATTTCACAATACATACGTTTATCAAATCATTAGGCTGTGTTCCTGAAACTAATACAATGCTATACGTCAATTATATCTCAAATTAGAAAATGCATTCAGATGATATGATAATGTGTGACCAGGCTGGTCTTGTTTATTTATTTATATAGCACTTGTCCCTGAAAGAGTTTAAGCAAAAACAAAAACAAGCCAACCAAACCAAACGGTGGAGGTGGGCAGAGGAGGAAGAGTGGAGGTGACCGGCACCAGGCGACAGGGACGGGTGGGGTTTGTTATCATCTTAAAAGAATGAACGAATAGGAGTTGCTCAGGTGAAAAAGTTCTGACCTAACCTGTCTTTTCACTTTGGCTGGGAGTGGGGCTTTGGGGAGTGGAGCACAGTAAGAAAGGGTATTTCAGACAGAACACAACCAGGTTTGTGCTTTTCTGTGCCTAGCTGAAAGGCAGGAAAGGGGAGGGAGGGTTAGTGATGAGATTAAAATGGAAGGCAGACGCCAGAATTTTAGAAGCAACAATTATAGGTTTACTACAATTTTTCTCTCCCTCTATACTTTATAATTCTCTGCTTATAATATTAGTCCAGGCTTGTTAAAAGCTAATTTCCACTTTATATCTAGGTTTAAATGACACATTTTCCTAAACAATTTTTCAGGAACAAGACATTACCAATGAAAAATTGTAAAGCTATATTTTAACTACATTTGGCCATGCAGTAAGAAAACGAACATTTCAACAGTATCATGATCATGTAAAACATTTTAAAAGTCTCTTCTGTGAAAGAGGGAACTCTGGAAAGGAAAATGTGTGCGGTACTTCTACATTTGTCCTCATTTTAGCTCTCTACTGAGAGAAGGGAAGGCTAATAATGATTGCTTCACAGGCTAGGGAAAGGGAGAATCAGGAAAAACAGTGATTTCCTTCTTTCTAAAATGCATATTTTTCACACTATGACTGTTTTAAAAATCAGGATGGATTTCCCACTACTGATTACTGATCATTTTTTTGTGTTTGGGGAGGGCCACATTAAGTGGACCTTACAACTACGGGTATACTTTGAATTAAGAAAACATAGTAAAGGATTTTGGCCAAAGTTAATGATAGTAGTAAGAAAGTGGCAGAATTGGACTAAAAAATTCTTCTGTCAAGTTATTAATGTATATTAGTAGGAACATTATGGCCTGTTTGGCTGTTCTTTCATCAATTTAATTAAACGTATGGAGCCTACCGTCCATCTTCTACAGGCTCTTCCTGGAATACAAAACCATACAAAACACCTTTTCTGCCCTCAAGAGGTATATAAGCAATTATAAATGTCTACACAAGTGTCTACAGAACAGTCAGGAATTAATATCAGAAGAACAATACAAAGTGGGATACATCCAGATAAGGAGTGGTGGTCACTTCCAGCCAGGATACCAGGAAGGCCTGACACATCAAAATAACTTAATAAACATTGACTCTGAAAGATTACAAAAGACTCAAGTGAGACTTTGAGGAATGAAAGAATTTCGACAGAGAGGCACTCCAAGCAGAGAGGGTAGCAGAGACCAGGAAAAAGCACAGGGCCTCACTGGCAGGAGGAAAGTGGAGACTCGCGAATACTGGGAACGAAGGCTAGAGAAGTTAAACACGGGCTAAAATATGGAGTTCCCTGAAGGTCAAACTAAAGAACGTGAACAGAGGAACAGCCTCCAAACAGCTGTGTTTGGGGAAGGTTAGTCTGACAGTCAACTATACCACCTGAGCTGGAGTGGGGTGAAAGCAAATGCTGTGGACAGTCCAGGGTCAACTGCTCAGTGCCGGAACTAGGTGGTAACGGTAGCAATGGCAAGAAAGAATGTCATCCCTTTGAACCGCCAGGGGACTGTTTTTGCATGAGGGCAAATTCCAAAAGAAGGGAGCACCGCCTTGTGAATATTTGTAGCCCCACTACTCCCAGTACAATACTTTACCCACAGCAGATGCTTGGTAAGTAAGCTGAACGAAGGCAACCTGTAAAGGCTAATCTGAAGCGTCACTACTGCTTCACGTCCATAATCACTCTTCTCTCTACTTCTCAAACCCGCTCATATAGCTGTTAACGTGAACTCCCTCTTCCAATCTCAGTGTTACAGCCTCAATTAAAATTTGCCAGTAGGCTTTAGAACCCCACTTCCTTCAAGTATGCCACAGCATTTAAAAAAGCATATAGACACACTATGAACATGTGCAAAACACTGCTTTATCCAGGATTTTACGCAGAAAACTATCCCGTTTCCACATGCACACCAAAAAGCCTTGCTGAAAGACTGTTTACAGCAGAACGTTTTTCTTTTAGGCAGCAATCAACATACTTCTTGTGCTACTTATTCAATCTGCCATATCACTAGTGCAACCACAAGCTGCTGCTTACATTTCCAAAGTTGTGCAAAGGGTCCAAAGTTGTGCAAGAGTCATCACTGCAACCAGACTCCGGTATATTAATAGTTATAACACCTGAACAAGTCTTAGTTTTATTATCAGATTCAAAGTAATGCCAAGAAATCGCAGATATTAAAAATATTTTCAACGAGTTTGACTACTTTATCTGCGAAATACAATGGAATGTTATCTTCAGTGCAAATAACTGTATTTCTTTCTGCTTCGAATGGACATCAGGTCACCTGATAACTGGCAGTTGTGAGCCTGGATTTGATGTATCGAAAAAACCAAAGTGTCCCCAACACACACACACACACACACACACACGCGCCAGCGCACACCAAGAGCGCTGAACGCCTTGCATTACTATCAAAGAACCTCAAGTTTACACGTGGCAGAAGTCGACAGAACTCTTTCATGCTTTAATGACCTCGAAAGGGCCCAGGCGTCAAGTAACGGGATGTGACTTACTCTGACTTGGGAGTTGAGTGATAAAACTACATACCTATGTTACTACTATTATTATTTTTTAGAGGTTTCTGTCTGTCCTCAGATGGCTGTCCCACGCCAGCAAGCGCTCTGCCCGGGCCTCGGCAGGTGCGTGTGGGTCAGGAAGCCCAAGGTCCTCCTCCCATCACCGTCTGCTCTCCTCGGCCCCGCTTTCCTCTCTCGGGGGCGGCGAAGAGGCCCAAGGCGAGGGGCCCGGGGCAGGGCGTGCGATCCTCAGAGCCAGGCTCTGACGGCCCCGGGCTGGGCCGGCCCTCCTCTCATACACTCCCCAGATCGCGCGTCGAAACGGCGGCCGCGGCCCCCAGCTGCAGGGCCGGGGCCGGGGCGGCGGGCCGGGCCGGCCAGGCCAGGCCGCGGCCTCTCGCAGTGCCCACGTCACCAGCTCCAGCACTGCGGAAATGGAGCGGCGCGGCCGGGGGGGAGGCGCCCGGCGGCGGCAGCTCCCGCGCCGCGGCCAGACGCCGTGTGCCCCCCAGCCCCGGCCCGGAGGCCGCCGACCCCCGCCCGCCGCGCTCACCTGTGTCGCCGATGATAATGTACTTGAAAAGATAGGCGTACGCCATGGCCGCGGCCGCTCGGTGCCAGGGCACGCGGCTCCTCCTCCTGCTTCTGCTCCTCCTCCTCCGCGCCCCTCACCCCGGCGCCGCTCGGCCTCGAAACGCCAGGCCCCGCCCGCCGCAGCCGCCGCCGTCGTCGTCAGCCTCCGGGAGTGTGGGGCCGAGAGGAAGCGGGACAAATTGACACCCTCTGAGCCAAGGGAGACAGCGCCCAGCGGAGCCCAGCTGAACAATAACAGCCGCCGCGGCGCCTCCGCCCCGCCTCCGCGCCGACCCGGAAGTGCTGCGGCCGCCGGCGCCGCCGCCGGGGGAAAGGGGAGGAGCCCCGCACGCCGGCAGCGCCACGCCGGCTGGAGCCCCGCCCAGCCAGAGCCCCGCCCCGCCTCGCCTCGCCGGAGACCTCCCCGGTGCAGCGTCGGCCACTGCCGTCGGCCCCGTCGGCCCAGAGCCAGGCGGGGCCGGGCGCTGGTCTTGCCGGCACCTTTGAGCGGCGGGCTCCGGCGGCCGGGAGACGCTGGGGCAGGGGAGGGGCCTTGCGGCTCCGTCGCCGCGACGCGAGCAGAGCCGCGTCCTTCCGCCCTGCGGTGGGGACGCAGGACACGTGGTGGGAAGGCGGAGGTCGCGTTCGGCGCAGGGCCTGCCCTGGGCCCGTGACAAGGTGTTCGAAAATGATGGAGCCTCTCGGGGCGGGGTTGGAGGGCGAGGCTGTATCTGTGGTGCGGGACGGGGCTTTGACAGGGAAAATGGAAGTGTTTGTAAATTCGAAACCCTAAGTTAGGGAATATGCGGTAAACCATGATATGCACCTGCGGTGGAATACTATGCGGTCTTAAAAAAAAAGCCTGACTTAACGTTACGCAAAAACAAGGCACAGGACTCAGTGTATAAATATACATTTATGTTATATATATTATTTATATATACAACTATCTTATATATAGTAAGTGATACATAAATTACATTTGTATGTTTATAAGCTATATTTTATTGTTATATAAATAACTTTTTATTTTACCATTGTGTAGAAAAATGACAGGAATATACTTAAAGACCCATACATAGTACGTAGTCAATCTGAAAGGACACACCTGGGACCAGGGGAAGGAAGGGATGGGATTGGAGGGAATATCTACTTTTCACTGAATTTTTCAAGGGCAGTTTGAAATTTTGCAGTGTTCATGAATAACCTATTGAAAAATGCACTTAAAGGAAAAAAAGTAACTTTTTTGTTTATTCAACTAACACTTTAAGTACATACTATATTTCATGCACTGCTAGGCCCTGGAACTAAAGGCAGACACTGTTCTAAAGGAGCACACAGATTTTGGAAGAGGAGATGCAAGACAGAGTTAAAAGTGTCAGGATAGGTTATCTAGAGAAGATGATGTCTGACCCAGAAATATGAAGGAAGAGTTTGTCAAGAGGACAGAAGGTGGGGGAAGGGAACTGAAGTTTAGGCGCAAGAAACAGTGTGCAAAGGTCCTGGATCTGTTCAGGGAATATGAAGTTGCATAAGGAAGCTTATTTGCTAACCCATAGCCTCTAATGTTGGCAGTGGAAGGAGAGCCATTGCTAGGGCAGAAGTGACTGGGGTTTAGTGGCTCTGGTTCCTGTTGCCTAATATTTTCCTCTCCCTTTTAGGATCTGTCATTCTACCGAAACCTTCATGCTGGGCTGGCAGTACTTCGTTGCTACATGGTTTGAATGGCCTTTCCAAATGTCAACTCACAGGTTTGTGTTTGTTTGTTTGTTTTTACTGTTTGGAGGGGATTTTCAGAGACAGCACACAAAAATTTGATGTGAAAAATTACCAGGAATTGCATAATCTAGTTCACCCATCTTTAGTTTGGGGGTGGAGAAGTCCCTTCTTAGGCCTGCCATGTTCCAAAGGCCGTTTTGTCCCTCCCATCTGAGTGCCTTCACTCAAGTCTTTCCTGGTGATAGACATGTAGAAAGTTCCCTCCTTCCAGGAGAAACTCAATTTCTTACTACTCTCAGCAGTATGCCCTTTACACATAGCCTGAACAGGACAACTCTGTGGGGATGTTCCACGAAAGCCTAGCATCCTTACGATCAGAAGCATTCCCATACTGTTAGAGGAGAACTGTGGGAGAAGTCACTGGTGCCAGGTCATGCACGGGCTTGTTGCCATGTCAGGATGCATGCGGCACTTTACCCAGTGGACATGGAAACTGAGAAGAGGAAGGTCAGAACTGAATGTAAAAAATTATAGAAAAGGATACGTATAGAGCTTTAGAGGCAATGCAGTGTAAAGAGAACTTAGGAAACCTGCTTTTGATCTTGGTCTTACCACAAACTGGTTGGATGATGGTTGCAAATCTTTTGGCCTCCTAGAGCTTTGACACACTCATTGATAAAGCAATGGAGTTAAGTGTTACCTGAAAGGTCTATTCCAAGTCTGAAGTCCTTTAATTTTATGTCTATCCACCTCCAGATCTAAAGCACCTGTAAAGTAGGTGGTAATCTTTCTCTCATGAAAATGTCAGGGCCACAGGAGTCAAGTGTATATGGTTCTTGCACAGAACTGAGAGGTGTTAGTTATTGGTGTGCAGGAATTATAACAATCAGTGGCTTTGAAAAGAGCAAAGACTAGCTTTTCAAGTCCCTCGCTAAGCCTCGGTTTCCTGGTCTGGAAAATGTAGAGAATAACTGCCTCTCAAAGTCAATTTAGGATCAAATGAGATAATATATGTGAAGATATTTTGTAAATTATGAAAAACATATACTTAATGTGTGAAACCCTTAGTGCTGCATAATTTCTAAAAATTACCTTGAAGGAGTTAAGGCCTAATCACTATACAAATTCCTGTTTTAAAGTCAGCTCCTTTTCTGTCTCTATTTTATGTCTCGACGTTTATTTTTTTCTATGTGTAATTCATAATATTTTGTTACATTTTCTCTAAGCCTATATGCTGTCTTAAATAATCTTTGAAACAAGGTGTAAATAAAACCCACACAAACTTCATTTTAAACACTTTACGTAGCCCCCAAAATCCAAAGACATTTTTTCAAGAAAAACTCCTTAGGCAAAAATGACAGAAATAAAACTCTCTTCCCTTAAATTATAGGATACTTCGTGGGATTTTCCATTCTGTTCGATTTTCAGCTATTTCAGTCCCTTGGGGACGAATTCTGATAACCTCATCTCTCAGTCTTACATCATATGTGGTCTGAAGGTCATAACGGTGAAATTTAAGGATTGTTTAAGGCTACATTCTCCAAGGTCTCCTCATTCAAGTTTTCCATGACATTTTAAAGTAGAGTATTATATTAGACTTTTGAATTTACTCTTCCCAACCAAACTTTCCATGTGTTTAAATTTTCTCTGGTTTTTTTTTTTTTTTTTCTTTTCCCTCTGGTTTTGATCACTCTCAGACTGTGGGAAGAGAGGTAGTGGGGGAATGGGATGGGAGAAGAGTGGCTTGGAATACTGCAATGCATAGGTTCTTACTTTGGTTCCCATGGTTTCCTTAGCCAGCTCTCGAATGCATTCTGGGAGCCCTGTGATCCTCCAGAAATGATATGCACAATGTTGTATGGATTTGCATATTTGTAATTTTATGGGAGAGATCCTCGCACGAGTCCATGACCCAGAAATAATTAAGAACCACTGTGAAATGCTTGCTTTAAGCCATTTCTAAACACCATGACAGAATTAATTTTCCTGCATATACTCATAAGCTCAGTACCAGTTCTGGAGGAAGAAAGAACTCCGTTCAACTCCTGAATTTACCCCCTGTCAGATGAGTGATCTTGGATAAATTACTAAACTCTCTAAGCCTTAGATTCCTCATGAGATGACACAAGTGTCTAGCAAAGTGTCAAGCTCTCAGGAGACACTAAGTAAACACTGAAGTCATTTCTCCCTTTCCTTCACCCTCTCCCTGTGTTCCACCTCCAACCTGTCACTGAGAACTGTAGGAGTTAAATGAGCCCAACAAAGACGCTCCCTTAAAGGAGATGAGAGTCTCTCTCATGTTAAGTCATGGGTAGTCATTGTAATACATGATGAAATAATTATACAACTCACCATAATGCAGAATCAGTGGGAGCCCTGAGCTGCTTTTCCTGCAACTAGATGGTCCCATCTGGGGTGATGGGAGACAGTGACACCCGAAGTGTGTTGCTTGTGTCCACTCTACTCTGTAACAATCAGCTTACTTGTCACTTGCCACTCACTGATAGGGTTTTGATATATCTGCAAGCAATTGATTTACTATGGTCTCTGTGCAGTCAAACCTCTCTGCTAATGATAACCTGTATATGTAGCTGCTCCCCAGCAGAAGCGGAAGGAGAGCCTCTAAGCTGAGCCTTAAAGGGCCTTATCTTCCATAGTTATTGCTTTACTAGTCATTCCAGATGTTTCAGCAGCCCTCTCCACTGTACTTTGTTCACCTTATCCACCTCATCTGCCATTTATGTTCTTGTTGGGTAACACACTTAGTATTCCCTCTCTTACTTTTCTACTCATGACTGATTTCTGACCACTTGTCAAAGCCAGAAATGACTGGTTTCTCTCTTCCATTGCATTCTTTTTTCTTTTTTAAAATATCTTTATTGGAATATAATTGCTTTATACTTCCATTCCATTCTGCTCATCCTTCAGAAGTTTACCTGAAGGGTCAAAATGGAATGATTGCAAATTCACATCCTGAGTCAATGTGTGTGTAGGTGAGTGAAGAAACTTTCTTTTGTATGTAGGTTAGTTTTGTTATCGATGGACTTACTATTCATAACAGAAGGGGGCTACATAAGTGCACAAATGAGAGAAACAGTGAATATTGGAATAATAATAAGCTCATTTTATAAAATCGTGGATTAAAAAAATATAACTACATAATGATTAATAACAAATTTAAAAGTGAGTTAAAAACCAAAATAGTGTTCTTAAACTACCTACTTTTCTCAGTCCTTAACAGTTGCCTAGTGCTTTCCACAGAGAGAGTGGTCTGGGGAATGGCCCGATATTGGATTCCAGGAGGCCTGAATTACAGTCTTTCTTGCCACCAGCAAGCTGACCTTGAGAATTTTTGTCATATACTCAA
This sequence comes from Tursiops truncatus, assembly GCF_011762595.2. Classification (NCBI taxonomy): domain Eukaryota; kingdom Metazoa; phylum Chordata; class Mammalia; order Artiodactyla; family Delphinidae; genus Tursiops; species Tursiops truncatus. The sequence goes on along the minus strand of NC_047050.1, from coordinate 7,468,353 downwards.
TAGAGATGATAATTCCAGTTGCTAATAGAATCACTAGGAGGTAGATATGAGAGCACTCTGAAAAGTACATTATTACTAGGAGAGAGTGTATATACCAAATTGCAGGTGAATGATTTTCTTGAATGTATCTAGGTATATTAGAAGACTGACCCCTATAGAACTATATAACATCGGTAATATTTTACTATCTGCATTGTTGGGTTTTTGTCAGCAAAGACTGGACCATGTAATTACTTCAAACCCTCTGGTTTGAACACATATTCATCCGTTTATCCTGAACGTGTTCTGTGTCTCGTGTTCATTGGTAGGTGTCCTTATTTTGGAAAAGTCAGGATCAGAATGAGAATGAGGATACCTGAGGAGTATACCTTATATTTTGCTGAAAAGAAACCATTTACTACTCCCATGAGTGTTTCAATTTATTTTAATCTTTACCCGTAAAGGTCTTTAAATTTTGATAAAGGGAAATCCATTTTCTCTCCAATTGTGAGGACATGATAAGCTAGCTCTGTCCCAGTGGGAGGTGCGGACACTGAAAACCTTCTGTCACTGATGTCTTTTGTGTGAGATGGGTGCCAGGAATTACGAGATCACATTTCAGTCTTCTTCCAGCTCCCCTCCCTCCTATATAATCTTTATCTCTGCTTCTAACAGTCTCATTATCAGAATTTTAAACATATGGAATGAGAGAGAAGAAAATGACTATCAAAGAATCACATTTTCACTTCTAATATGGAGAAAATAGGAGTCTATTTTTCCAAACTTTTTTATTTTAAAGAAGTTAGTAAAATAAAATAAATCTGTCTGTTCTTCAGACATTGAGGTTACATCCATTTAAAAATCTGCAAGGCTAATTTAAATTTGGCCAAGAATCATTGCTGTACTTCTACCGCTCTTTTAAATTTCTCAATGTAAGTAATCTGGGGATCAATTTCCAGCAATTCCTTCAAATGAAACAGATTGCGAAAAAGTACAGTATAACCTTACAACAGCAGTAAACATTTATTCTCATACAATTTTTATGCATCAGAAATCTAGGAGCAGCTTAGCTGAGTGGCTCTGGCTTGGAGGTCTCTTCATGGGGTTGCAGTTAATCTTTCAGCCAGGGCTGCAGTCTGCAGTCATCTGAAGGCTAGATTGGGGCTGGATGATTTATTCCCAAGGTGGCTTATGGCTGAGGCCTTAGTTCTTTACCACATGGACCTCCCAGAGGACTGCTTAGTATCTTCATGACATGGAAGCTGGTTTCTCCCAGTGTGAGAGATACGAGAGAGTGAACATAAGGCCAAAACCTCAGTGTCTTTTGTGACCTAACCTTGGAAGTCACATCCCGCCACTCCTGCTGGCTAGAAGCTGGCTACCACAACCTACAGAGATCAAGTGGAAACAAGGATCTAATAAATGTCTAACCATCTGAAATCAGATACATTTTGGGTCAAATCAGTTTCATTTAACCTGTCTACAATAAAATTTTACTATAAACAGATTAGTCTATAAAGAAGTTTATTGTGGTTTTGGTTTTGTGCACTTCTAAAAGTATTTTTGAAAAAAAAGACCTGAAAAAGAATCATTTTACAGTTGCAAAAGGAAGAGAAAACATGTTTTTCAGGTTTTAAAAATTACATTTCAAAGCAATTTTTTGAGGATCAAATACAATGACAACGATCTCCTAAAAAGGATTTTTAAAAAGGAATTGCTGTTTTCTTTCATCTCAAGTCCTTAAGGATTCATGTGGTTCAACAGAGTTAACAATTTATTTCTACTTTTTCATTAACTTATTTGAATAATTTTATGGGAACCAGTATTCTCCTACCTGCACATATTTCCTACCTGCACTGTTATGTCCAAATATTATAGCAGTTGATCATGCGTTTTATGTCTCAGGTTTAAAAAAATCTATATTACAACATGGATGGACCTAGAGATTGTCATACTGAGTGAAGTAAGTCAGACAGAGAAAAACATATCATATGACATCGCTTATATGTGGAATCTAAAAAAATGTTACAAATGAACCTATTTACAAAACAGAAATTGAGTCACAGATGTAGAAAACAAACTATGGTTACCAAGGGGGAAAGGGGTGGGGGGATAAATTGGGAGATTGGGATTGACATATACACACTACTATATATAAAAGAGAACCGATAAGAACCTACTGTATAGCACAGGGAATTCTATTCAGTGCTCTGTAATGACATATGGGAATGGAGTGTAGAAGAGAGTGGATATGTGTATATGTATGGCTGATTCACTTTGCTGTACAGCAGAAACTAACAACATTGCAAATCAACTATACTCCAATAAAAAATTAATTTTAAAAATCTACATTAAATGGAGGTAGGGGAAACACTGCCTTTAAAAGGTTTAAGGTACAAACAAGTAGAGTTTGACTATCATCTTATTCCTTAAATGTAGTGTTTTCTTGTACTCTAATATTTATTAGAAGAACTGCAGGCTTATGTCACTTTGGGGTCTTATCTTGAAGTTTTCATTACTAGACTTAATGGAGAAGATTTTTTATTCTTAGTAAATGGATAATTTTCTTCACACTGTATTTGATACAAATTATAATACAAAAGCGTCTGTTGGAAAGAGTAGATTATTCATCATTGATATACTCTAATTTTTGTTAATTTTTCCTTTAGAAAAATCAGTTATAGACAAAGACCTCTTTAGAACTAGATCCCGCTTTCTCTCTTTGAATCAACTGAGTGCATTTCTGGAAGGTTCTCGTTTCACTTCACTCCAAAAAACACTAAATCCAAATGCCAAAAGTGAGATTGTCTCCTCTGAACCCTGAGATAAGCTATTTTGCTTATTTATAAAAGAACAGACTGAGGCTCTTGAATCACTAATTGAAACAAAAACTGAATTATTTACATTTTCTTTCTTGGAAACAAGCAGAGATGAGGAAGTAAGTATACAGATCTCCCTTGACTTACTGTAGGGTTACATCCAGATAAACCCATCATAAGTTGAAAATATCTGTTAAGTTGAAAATGCATTTAATACACCTACTGAACATAGCTTAGCCTATATACCTTAAACGTGCTCAGAACACTTACATTAGCCTACAGTTGGGCAGAATCCTCTAACACCAAGCTTATTTTATAATGGTGTTGAATATATCATGTAATTTCTTGAATACTCTACTGAAAGTGAAAAACAGAATGGTCGTCTAAGTGCAGAACGGTTGTGAGTGTACCATTGTTCACCCCCACGATCGCGTGGCTCCCTGGTGACTGCGGCTCACTGTGCTGCCCAGCATCACGAGAGACAGTATTGTACAGCATGTCACTAGCCCGGGAAGGAGCAAAATTCAACATTCAAAGTACATGTTCTACTGAATGTGTACCCCTTTTGTAAAATCAAAAAATCATTAAGTCAAACCGTGGTAAGTCAGGGACTCTCTGTATAGTATGTGTGACTATAAGCGACCCAGGATACAGGAAATGGAGGGTGGACTCAGTATACAGGCCTCCCACCATTAACATGAATTCACTTAAGAAAAATTTGAAGTCAGGAAACAACTACTCAGTGATTAATTTAATGTAGCTGTATAAGAAAGAACTGAGACATGCTGTTCATATGTCAGATACTATGCCAGCTGCTAAGGATATATATATAGAGAGAGAGAGAAGCTAAGGAACCTTAAGCTCAGGGTCCCTCACTTGCATGACCCCTTCCAAGGCAAATGTGTTCACGTGGTCAATTTTCTTTTTTGGTAAAATTTGCAAAAGTAAGATATTTAAACTTTAATTTGTGAATTCTGTTCTTTCTCTCCACTGACACTTCCCCCTTGTGTTGGGAAGTGCTGGAGTGTCTACAGGGTTTTTTTGTTTTGTTTTTGGTAATGGTTAAGGAAGGGTTGAGAGTTGAGTGAGGGAGACATTTAGCTCCCTAGGGTATATTTATTCAGTCTCTCATGTGTGTAGCTGAATCATTCCAAGTTGTCCAGCATAGAAAAGGCTTCCAGGGGACTTCCCTGGTGGCACAGTGGTTAAGACTCCACGCTCCCAATGCAGGGGGCCTGGGTTCGATCTCTGGTCAGGGAATTAGATCCCACACGCATGCTGCAACTAAGCGTTCACATGCCACAACTAAGGAGCCCGCCTGCCACAACTAAGACCTGGCGCAAACAAACAAAACAACAACAAAAACACATGGTATTCTTTTAAAAAAAAGGCTTCCAGGAATACTGTAATCCCTACTGTGCTGACTCATCATATGGTGTAGAGGTCATATCTCAATATAAGCGTGTCCTACTAGATTCGTTTTCTATTGCTGAGTAACAAAATACCACAAACTTACTGGCGAAAAACAATACCCATTTATTAGCTCGCAGTTCTGTAGGGCAGAAGTCTGGGCCTGGTGTAGATGGGTTCTCTTCTCAGGATCTCAGAAGGCTAAAATCAAGGTGTCCACTTAGCTGCATTCTCATCTGGAGCTTGGGGTCCTTTTGCAAGCCCATGTGATGTGGCAGAATTCAGCCTCCTGCAGTTGTAGGACTGAGGTCCCTATTTCTTTTCTGGCTATTAACCAGGAGCTGCTGTCAACAACTAGAGGCTCCTGCATTCCTTGCCACATGGCTTACTCCATCTTCAAAGCCAACAGCAGAGAATCTCCCTCATTTTTAATCCCTCCTGCTTTGAATCTCTTTGTTAAGAAGGGCCCCGTCACTTGTAAAGACTCAAGTGATTAGGTCTGGCCCATCCAGGACCATCTCCCTATCTTGAAGTCAATTGTTTTGGGACATTAATTGAATCTGCAGAATCATTTCACAGCAGCATCTAAGTTAGTATTTGGTTGAACAACTGGAAGAAAGTGTGTGTACACGGGGGAGTGGAGATCTTGGGGACCATCTTAGACTTCTGCCTGTAAGCAATGGACATATATATATAGTTTAGTAGAAGATATACCTATTATAAAGCTTTCCAACTCAGAATAGATACCTTCAAAGACTCAGAAGAAAAATTCAAACATAAATAAATGAAAATTTATTCTAACTTGACACAGCTCTAGAGAACCATTTTAACTGCAATGTTTCTAGTAAAACTAATAAGAAATTACAGGCTCCTAATTTATTTATTAAAAACCTAGAGATTTTTATTTATTGAAAACAAAGGGTTCATAAAACAATAATAGAAGATGCAATAAAAGCAATAAAGATGAATGATAAAATTAATAAAAATCATCCTGTCATAGAGAACTAAACTGTAACAAAAGTCTTTACAGGACACAGCAAAAGCCATAGTTTGTTACAAAAAAGAAATAAATTGTGAAAAGAAGTAACAGGTAGGCTCAGTGACTGTCTTGGACTCTGGGCAGAGGAGGGGGCCCTTCCCTGATCCCCGCACTTGAGAGCACCTTGCTCATCATAAATACTGAAGCACAGGGAGGGTTAACTTGCTTTTTGACCTCATGGAAGAGGTTTCTGAAAGTTTGGCACCCAGAAGAAGACTGGAAATTATAAGAGGGGGACAGGCAAGGAGGCCTGGCCCCGAGGCCAGAGGAGACCGAGGCAGGAGACAGCATGTGGGGTCAGGAGGGACTCAGCACCCCAGCCCTTGGAGGCCAGCAACCGAGGAGCTGCTTCAAGCTGGTCCCTCCACACCACCCAGGTGGGTGTCAGGGTCCCTAGGCGCTTGCTTTTTCCTCTCTTCTGCTCTGCTGGTGTAGTTTTGAGAGGTGAACTTCCAGAAGGGATGGGATTTTTTGCAAGGCAAGAGGGAGGGTATATGCCCACCCTGATTTCCTGAGGCTCTTGACCGTGTCCCTCCCCTCTGGCTTCCAGAGGGGTCCAGGCAGCAGCCAAGCTTCCAGGGTCCAGCCAGTCACAGCTAGCTGATGTAGTATATACGGAAGGACTGAGAAAGAGAACAAACAAGCATGATCCCTAGATATTTTGCCAAATGAACAGGTAACACATTAATTGCAGGAGAAGAACAGGTAGGTGGGAAAGAGGGGAGAGAATCAAAGATTCTGTTTTGGACACGTTGAACTGAGATGCCAACAGTCATTCAAGTGGAGGGATCAAATGAGCAATTGGACATTTGGGTCTGGGGCTTGGGGGAGTGGTCTGAGCTCCAGATAGAAATACCATGCAGCTGGTACGGTTGTTGGGACCAAATGTTTTCTCAAGTGTCTGATAGACACTTGTGGTTCTTCTATTGTGTATTACCTGTTTGCATGCTCTACCTGTGTATCTATTAAAGTCTCTGACAATCATTGTTAAAATTCACATACGTTTAATACAATTGAAAATGTGTAACAAACCTCCCAAATCATTTAATCTTCACAACAAATCTGAAAGTTTTTAAATTAATTTATGTTTTTATTTTTTGCATTTTACCCTGAGGGTTTTTTTTTTTAATTAACTTACAGTGTTGTGTTAGTTTCAGGTGTACAGCAAAGTGATTCAGTTCTTTCCCTTATAGTTTATTACAAAATATGAGTGTAGTTCCCTGTGCTATACAGTAGGTCTTCGTTGGTTTTCAGTTTTTTATATGGTAGTGTGTATATGTTAATCCCACTGATAGTTTTTTAATTTAAAATATTTAAAGAAAAAGAATAATAATCAGAAATGGAAAAAAATGTGAGGAAGTGAAAATTCTTTTGTAAAACTTGAAAGGGCAAATTGAATCAATTTTCAAAAAGGTAGTGAAAGGATTATCATAATCCTTTAATATATGCAAACACTTGCACCTAAATTTCCAAATTCTGATAATATAGCTAAAGGAAATAAAAATAAATATACAGAGAAAAAGTCTTTATTTGATAGAAAAGGAGACTGAAGCTTAAAGAGTTTAAATAATTTCTCATGTCGTGACAGCTAGTAAGTGGCAGTGCTGGAAGCTGGAAATATTGGTCCAATGAGAGTTTTGACCTCCACATACAAATTTAGAAGTCATCATCATGTAACATGTAAGAAAAATGTATTTGTCCTCCACAAGGAAGTGATGAATGCTTTATGTTCATGAAGAGGGGTTAGATTGAGTCTCCCAAGGGAACTCACAGGTTGGTATATATAGTAAATGACGCTTAGAAACCTGATTTCTCTACACATCAAAAGTGAATCCATCTTTCAGAAATGGACTCACATTAACCTAGTTTACAAGTCTGATTTTTAAAAGTAGAATGTCAAATTGCAATAAGAAATCACTATCTCAGAGACAGGAATATGTGAAATGCATTCCACTAGCTTTTTCTTTTCCTTACAAAGAGTAAAGTGCATGGAAATATTTAATGACTTTAAGTGGAGGGAACACAAAACATCCAGCTCACGTTTGGGATGGTCTTTCCTGGGGGTAAAACCTATGCCTCCTAGTGCATTTCGTCCCCTCATTCATTTCATCAGTTCGACCACACCCTGTCGTCTCACTCTGACCTGCAAGCCGTATCTGTTTGGCCTCCGAAAGCATTTGTAACCCTGGCCCAATAGCCTTAACCAACTACCAAATATTTTGATGAGTCAAAAACTCCCCTGAGTAATATTTCAATAGAGAATACCAATTTTTATCTCCAAAATTTTCCTTTTTCCAGCCTCTAAGACTGACCAATCCTCCTTCTGATGGACTTAGCCAATTCAGTCAAATTACCATCAAGTTCTGGCCCTGGGATTCAACCTGCATCTTTAGGTTGCTTCTGGTGAACTTCATTTTGCAGTATATTAAGCCCCCTGTCTCATTAATTACCTACCATGTGACCTAATGAAGACATTGATTCCATCTGAAATTCAGTTTCTTAATCTGTAGAATGGGGAAAATAATATCAAAATCATAGCATGACCATGCAACGCAGAGGGTGTGTGAAGCTCTCAGTGTGTTATCTGTCATTTTCACTACCTGACTGTCATCATTACATGTTGAATGTTAGCCTGAACTCTCAGGGCACAAACTTACTTCCAAGTTCTGAGGAGAACCCTTGCTGTAAAATCTAATGACTATAATCTCAGTCACACGTGGTTCTGATGCTAAGAAAAAATGGGACAGTGGGCCCTGTAACATGAGCTTCAAAATTGAACTGAGGAGCAGTGATCTGAGAGATTTTTAAAAGATTCGGCAGGAAACGTGGTGTTTTCTTTCAGCAATAGATCCCTTTAGCATTCGTGTAAAGCTCATGGATGCCTGCTCAGAATAATGGTATCAAAGGTACAAAAACAAAAAAACAAAGGATTACAGAAAAAATTATATTAGAATTGTTATTAAAATATTTCCAAAACAAATTTTTGTTAGAGTAATATATGTGCTTCTTTATTAATATATTAAAAACCAAGATCTAACAAGAGGTCTAATAATGGCTATAATTTAGCAGTTGGGATGAGTGTAAATGATATGACAAGATGTTTGTATCAAGTGTATTGTAAGATGACAACATCCGTATATCTATTAGTGACAAATCGGTAGATACTGCTAATAGACCTTGGTGCTGACAACAATCATAATTGAATAAAATGTTAAATTTCAGTTAGAGTTAATACAAATAAAGATGCAAATTTCCCCCTATCCATATCTATGTAATCCACAGCCCCCAGATTAAGAAGCTATGCATCAGAGGGTGGTAAACACAGACTCCAAAGGAAGAGAGAATTTTTGAAGGACAAACTGATTGACACATTTAATAAAAAGATTAGAAATGATAAAGATGAAAATACTTATTGGGTTTATCATTTAGGAGTTCATCAGTGGACATCGCCATTGAAGTTTCATTGGGGAAGTTGAGGGCATAAATCAGATAATGGTAGTTTAAGGATTAGTTGGGGAAGGGGAGTGCAAACACTAGGAAGTGGGGAAGTCAATGAAGGTGGCACTTTTTTTTTTTTTTTTGGCCAGGCCACGTGGCTTGTGGGATCTTAGTTCCCCGACCAGGGATCAAACCCATGCCCCCTGGGTTTGAGGAAGCGCAGTCTTAGCCACTGGACTGCCAGGGAAGTCCCGGAGATGGCACTTTTAAGGAACCTGGCTGTGACGGGGCCGTGCCAGAGATAGGAAGTGCATTAGTAGGAGGGAGGACTTGGTTGACAGGAGAAGGTCTGGGCATAGTATGTATCTTGGGTGAAGAACCATAGAAAGGGAGAGTCAAGGCAGAGGGAAAATGCGTGATGGGGAGAGAGGTGCGCACTTCTGAGGAGGTAGGAAGAGTCTGGACCAAGAGAGGGAGTGAAGGAATTCACCTTGGACTGAGAAAGGAACATCTCTTCTACTGAGAGGAGGGAGCTACACCAAAGGCAGATGCAGAAAAAATCTGAAGTAAAGAACAGAAAGTTGGGAAAGTTTTGAAATAGAAATCGATGCCTTTGTCCTGCCCTTCACTGCCACTAGCCCAAAGGGCCATGTTCTTTATGTAGAGACAGCAGGACCTAAAAGCCTAAGAAAGGTATTATATCAGGTAGATTACTTGCCATGGTAAGAAACAGGAAGTCCAACATTTGGGGTTTGTTATTTAACTTCATTGACTTAAGGAATAAAGGCGATTTATTGCCTCATTCAACAAAAAAACTCCAGAGATGAGTGAAAAGTTTTACATGAAAAGTTTTACATGAAAAATTCCAGGGTAAAAAAATCTGTTTCTTCCAGATATACTCTCTCCAGAGAGCTCCCTAGCAAACCTCCCCTTACACATCATTTACCCAAGCTGCATTCTTTTTTAAAAAATAAATTTATTTTTATTTATTTATTTTTGGCTGTGTTGGGTCTTCATTGATGCCCATGGGCTTTCTCTAGACGCGGTGAGCAGGGCCTACTCTTTGTTGCGGTGTGCGGGCTTCTCATTGCGGTGGCTTCTCTTGTTGCGGAGCATGGGCTCTAGGCGTGCGGGCTTCAGGAGTTGTAGCATGTGAGCTCGGTAGCTGCGGCTGGCGGGCTCTAGAGCGCAGGCTTGGTAGTTGTGGCGCATGGGCTTAGTTGCTCCGCGGCATGTGGGATCTTCGCAGACCAGGGCTCGAACCCGTGTTCCCTGCCTTGGCAGGTGGATGCTTAACCACTGCACCAGCAGGGAAGTCCCCCAGGCTGCATTCTTATTCCTGGACCACCACCTGTGGCAGAGAAATTCCACCCCATGGTTGGCTTACCAACCACTGCGTAAGTTCCTGAACTGTCATTAGCAGGAAACACTGTGCTCCCTATGGACCAGCTGTTCAAGCAGAGCCTTGGCATTCAGGTGTGTGTTGGGCATTTTGGGTCATTAGAATGACTGCAGGAGGAAGTTAGGGATGCAAGACATCCCAAGATGCATGGGACAGTTCAGAGCAAAGAGCTGGCCAGCCCCAAATGCCCATTGTGCCTGCTGCTAAGAAATGCTGCTGTAGACAGAGAAGCCCACGCTTGAATTTCACTGGCTTCATGAGGAGGTGTGGTATAATAAGAAAGATATTTGGTATGTCCCCATTCCTAGCACAGAGCTCCTAAAACCCTTGGAATTTCCTGAGCACTCAAAGTCTTTTGTTATTCATAAGAAGCCCATGTTTTGATCACACAGGAGTCTATGCTAATGAGGAGACTCAAGGCTGTGTCCCTACATAGCCTCAGGATGGGGCTGGTCACCAGAAAGACTGAGTGATTAGAAGGTGAGACTTTCAGGTCCACCCAGCAACCTCTAGGAAAGGGAAGGGGTACTGCAGATTAAGCTCTATAAAAACTCTTGAACAATGAGACATTTGAAGAGCTTCTGGGTTGGTGAACACATGGAGGTGCTGGGAGAGTGGTGTACCCAGAGAGCGCATCTCTTTCATCTAGCTGTTCTGAGTAGTATCCTTTTATGAAAACCAGTTAAATGTTAAGTAAATGTTTCCCTGAGCTTTGTGAGTCATTCTAGCAAATTATCAGACCCAAGGACCCCTCGCGTTTCTGGGAACTCCAATTTATAGCTGGTCATTCAGCAGGTGGCCCCTGGACTTGAGACTGGATCTCAAGCAGGGGAATCTGGTGAGCCTGAGCCCTTAACCTGTGGGATGTGATGCTATCTCCAAGTAGATAGGGTCAGAATTGAGATAAATTTGTATGACACCCAGTTGATGTCCACTGACCTTTGGAGAATTGCTTGGAGATGATGGAAAACACCCCAGGAAGATATGGATACCTGAACAAAAGTGTGGAAGGAAGGGGAAATGGATTTAGGGGAGGCGGTCAACAACACCTGCTATGGATATCATAGATCTCAGAAGCAGAGAGCCTGGGGCTTAAATCCTGGCTCTGCCACTGAGGAGCTGTGTGATCTTGAGCAGGTTAATGAATGTTTAAAAGCCTTACTTTCTTTAATAAGTAAAAATAGAATAATAAAACATACCTTTGAGACTTCTGAGAGGATTAATGAGAGAATGTATGCAAGGAGTCTGTCAAAGGTCCTGGCCCCTAGAAGGGATTCAATGAGTATTGGTTTCCTTTCTTCCTGCTCTTACATGCATTAATTTCCAGGGTAGCTATCTGATAGGATCTGAAGGGATCAGTACCTTGCTATTTCCAGCAAATGTTTTTGAGGTGCTAATATCTTCTAATGAGAACATGAGCCATCATTTAAACCATTAGATTAGGAACATTACAGATGGTCCCAGCACAATGTGTTTGCGTCGCAGATGGCTCGTAATAGCAAGTCAGTAGTAATAAGCAAGGAGAGAAATATCAGTTTTAGCTCTGGGCTTTCAACTCCATCTTTTTTTAAAAAAATTATTTATTTATTTATTTGGCTGTGCCGGTTCTTAGTTGCGGCGTGTGCGATTTAGTTCCCGGACCAGGGATCAAACCCGTGCCCCCTGCGTTGGGAGCGCAGAGTCTTAACCACTGAACCACCAGGGAAGTCTCTCAACTCCTTCTTAAATATACTAGTGCTGTAGAAAATAAATACAATAAGTATGTACACATATGTTTGCCTTTCTATGTTTCTTTTATTTTTTTATTATTATTATTTGGCCACACTGCGCAGCTTGCGGGATCTCAGTTCCCCAACCAGGGATTGATCCCGGGCCATCGCAGTGAAAGCACTGAGTCCTAACCACTGGACCGCCAGGAAATTCCCTCTATATGTTTCATAATTAGGTGAAGATTCATAAGAAAATGACCTTCATTCCGGTTTTGAATGCATCTTCTTCCCTTCAAACACAGGCCTTTGTGCTTTCTGCCCTCTCTGGAAGATGACTCTTATTTTTCTTTCAGAGTCCATGTAAATGATCAATTCCTCTGGAAACGCCTTCCAATTTTCTAGGCTAGGTAGGACATTTTGTTTTTGTTTTCATAGCCTTGTGTTTTTGTTATCTATTAATGTGTTACAAACCACTCCCAAATTCAGTGGTTTTAAATACCAACAGGGTATTAATTACCATGATTATTTTTGTTGATCAGGTGGTTCTCATTTCTTCATGTGAACTTGACTGAGGTGCTGAGATAGCTGGAAGGTCCTGAGCCCGGCATATCATGCTGGACACCAGCTGGGAGTTCAAGGCCCCTGGTGATCCTGCATGTAGACTGTGCACTTATTCGTAGAATGGCAACTGGGTTCTAAGAAAGTGCATTCCAAGAGGTCTAGTCCCATTGGGCAAGTGCTCATCAAACCTCTGCTGGCACCATGTATATCATGTCCCAAGAATCAAAATTAATGATGTAGCCAAACCATTGTCAACATGGAAGGGGGTTGCACAAGGGCAAACTGCCAGGAGGCCTGGTTCACTGGGGGCCAAAGTCTACCACATCCAGTGAGCCTTTCCTTCATAGGACTCATCATTGTTTTCAATTATATATTTATATGTGTTATTATTTTTCTCTCTCAATAGACTCAAAGATCCATGAAAACGGGATCTTTTTGTTTCTTTGCTAATTATTGTGGAGCAGAACCTTAAACGCAATTTAAAGGTTTTGAAGAAGCCCAAGTGACTGAGAAACTAATACCAGGTGCCATCATGCAGGTCTTGCAAAAGAGATCGGTCCCCAAATGGCCTGCCCACTGTTAGCTGATCACCTACCATGACACTGTTTCGAGGAGAATTGTAGGTATTCTGTTCTCCCTCTCATCTCAAGCCAAGGGAGAGGGATTTCAAAAATTATTTGGAGAACTTAGCATGTGATCCTTGAATTTTGATGCACCATCCCTGCTGACATCCCTTTGTTTGCAGGCACCAAGGTTATTTGTGGGCATCAGACCCTGCAAGGGAATTGTCTCAGGAATGTCCTGCCAGGCATTCCCTCTGAATGAAGTAATCTGAACATGTCCTGGATGGACACCCAATGATGTCTTCTACCAAACGACATGAGCTACATTTTTTGAGTGCTTCTTATATTCAGGGATGTCCCATACATTTTTTCTAATTTGTATGATAACACGGCAAGGTATGTAGGTTTCATTCACATTTTACAGATGAGAAAACTAAGTGAGGTTGAATTACTTGTCTGATGTCCCATAGCTAATAAATAGCAGAGCTGTGTTTCGAACCTGGGTCTGAATGTTTTCAAAATTCGTGTCTTTACATAGCACCCCACCGTCATAGTTCAGGCAGACATGGAGGAGACACATCTTCAGAGGCACACACGGAGACCAAGTGTGCGGTATATTTGATAGGAATATCAAATATTCCTTCCTTATAAAAGGAAGGGGGGTAGAAGCAGCATTGGGCAGATGGAGAAGTTGCAATACAGGCTTCAGCGACCCTGCAGGAGCTCTGGAACACATTGTGTCCGTTTGTGTGGCACCCTTCAGGTAGAAGACTGGACCTTCTACCTTCTGCCTTACTCAGGCAAGAGACGCACATTGCCCCTGTGCTAATTTTGTGTCAACTTGACTGGGATACAGGGTGCTCAGATACTTGGCTAAACACTATTTCTGGATGTGTCTGCGGGGGTGTTTCTGGATGACATTAGTGTTTGAACTGGTAGCGTCAGTGAAGCAGATTGCCGTCGCGATGTGGGTGGTCATCATCCCATCAGCTGAGCGGCTGAATAGAAGAAAAGTGCAGGGGAAGGGAGAATTCACTTTCTCTGCCTGACTGTTGAGCTGTGATGTTGGTCTTGTGCACTTGGACTGGGACTTACATCATCAGCTCCTCTGGTTCCCAGGCCTTGTGATTTGGACTGGAATCGACACCACTGTTTTTCCTGGGCCTCTGCCTTGCAGATGGCAGATCATGGGGTTTCTCGGTCTCCAGAATCATGTGAGCCAGCATCTTGTAATAAGTCAATCTCTCTCTCTTTGTATTATCCCTGTCTCTATCTACCTCTATCTCTCTATTGGTTCTCTGGAGAACTCTGACTAATATACCCGGGAAGCACCTGTCCTCAGGGTGCTCTCTGCAGCTGAAACCAGTCTCAAAGTGGCTGGGGGTTACGTGCTAACTTCACAGCCCACAGCTAGGCAGCACATCCTTTCTGCTCTTCACAGCACAGCCCCATGTCTACCACAGCTCTCAGCTATTAATTTTAATTTTGCTTTTGGTATTTTAGTTTTTTGACTTAAAAAATATTATTATTCATGTTTTAATAATATTGTTATCTTGAGATTCATTTAAAAGCTAATCAGATTTGAGCATGGACACCTATATTTAAAATCTGAGTGCCAGTTAAAATGGTAAATTTTATGTTATGTATATTTTATAACAATAAAAAAAATCTATGACTCCTACACATACCTATATGAGAGTCTAATTTCCTTATCGTGGTCCATGAAACCTATCAGTCAGATCTTAAACTATATTTATAAGCTTCTACTACTGATCAGTCCCGCTCCATTTTTAGCCTCCCATCCCTGACTCCCCCTGCTTCTGGACAATGCTTCAGCGATACTCAACTTTTCACTGATCCCCAAATATTCCATCTTCTTCAGCTACTGATGTTTTGCACATCCTAGATTGTCCGCATCACGCTTCCTTGATTTCTCTGCCTGATGAAATCCTACTGACCCTCTTCAAGACAAAATGTAAATATTATTTGACTCTCTGGGCAATTTTGTTTGCTATATCCTTGTGTTTTCCTATTATGTAGCTTCTAAGGATTCTTGGTTTACATATACATGCATGTGTATGATTGCGTTATACATACACGTTTCATCATTTGCACTGTATTAGGATGGTGTTGGCTGCAAGTAACAGAAAAATAGGTCTTGCCTCTCTATTGGCTATACCCCTTTAACCTATAATTCTGTTTTTGTTTGTTTGTTTCTTAAAATCTTTTATTTAATTTGTTACAATATTGCTTCTTTCCTGTGCTTTGGTTTTTTGGCCACGAGGTATGTGGGATCTTAGCTCCCCAACCAGGGATCAAACCCGCATCCACTGCATTGGAAGGCGAAGTCTTAACCACTGGACTGCCAGGGAAGTCCCTATAATTCTGTTTAATGTAAACATTGCAAATTCAGTGGTGGAGATGTTTCAGTTCTTAATTTACTTGACTTCAGTTCTAGTTATCTATTGCTATGTGTGGTACAATAAAGAATTTGTTTGATTTTTATCCAGGTTGCTGGCATAGAGCTTCACAAATCCTTGGAATTTCCTGTATGATAGGAATGTCTTTCTTATGCTAATGAAATGAGTCATGATGGGCCCCCTAGATAGCTTCAGGATGGGGTCTCATTACCAGAAAGAGTAACCACAGGATTAGAAGGTTGAGCCTTTCAGCGCCTCTAAGGAGGGGAGCTGGAGATTGAGTTCAGTCATGTGGTCAAAGATTTAATCAATCATACCCATGGAGTGAAACCCCAATAAAACCTCTGGAGCTGAGACTTGGAGGATCTTACTGGCTAGTGAATACATTGATGTGCCAGGAGGGTGATATGCCCTCATTCCATGGGGAGAGGGCCGGGAAACTCTACATTGGGGACCCTCCTAGATCTTGCCCTATGTGCACCCATTATAATAAAACCGTAATCCTAAGTATGCCACTTTCCTGCGTTCTGTGAGTCACTCTAGGGAATCATCAACCCCGAGGGGGCTGTGGGAACCTCTGAGTTTGTTGTCAGTTGATCAGTAGTAAGCGTGGCCTAGGGACCACCCCCCACCCGACCCCCCTTAGATATGCAGCTGGTGTCTGAAGTGAGAGTTGTCTTGTGGAGGACTTAGCCCTTAACCTGTGGAGTCTGTGCTAACTCTGGGTGGATGTGTCAGAATTGAATTGCCGTACACCCGGTTGGTGTCAGTTGGAGTTGACATGAAATACTCTGTAACTAACCATCCAAATATTAACTGTTTAAAATAATTTTAAAAAATCATGATTTCTTAAAAAAAAAAAAAAAAACCATGATTTCTCACAATTCTGTAGGTTGACTGGGCTCAGTCGATTGGTCCTCCCTCACCTGAGGTCTCCCGTGCAGGTACAGTGAGACGGCAGCTGAGGCCCGGGCAGATGGTGCCTGGGCTGGGATCGCTGAGCATCTCTCTTATCGTTAGCTCGGGCTTTCTCACAGTGTGGTGATCTTGAAGTAGTCAGACTTCTTACGTGGTGGCTGGAACCTTCCAAGGGAAAGGATTGGAAGCTGCAAGTCTCTTAAAGTCCAGGCCTGAAAATGGGCACAGCATCATTTTTGCTGTATTCTACTGGACAAAACAGTCACCAAACCCACCTAGACCTAAGGGGAGGGGACATAGAACCCCACGTCTTGATGGGGTTCTATGAGTACCAAATAACTGGCCATCTTTAATCTGCCTCATCCTCTCTTTGGCATTTCCCACTGTTTTCCACAAGTGATATGACATCATGTTCCCTGATTTTTCCTTTATCACTGACTCTTCTTCTCTAGTCTCCTTAAGTGCTATCTTGCCCCCACTATTTGAACGTCCTCTTCCTTTTTCTCTCTCACTGCTCATTTACCTTGGAATATCGTATCTACTCTTGTGACTCCCGTCACCACCTTTAGGCTGGTGATGCCTCAGATCTCTAAGGACGTCTACTCTAACCCTCTGACTCACACAGCCAAGAAGCCTTTACGACTCCTGGGAGAGGTATCTGGATGAGGCTCGTGCTCACCCACCCATGGGCAGAGCCACAAGTTTTGTCCAAAAGGCGGCCAGGTCTTCCTTGTACAGCTTTCCTGAGAGTCTCCTGCTTGTCCAACTGCACCACATTTGTGGCAACCTCCATGAATGACCTCCACAAATGACAGCCTAGGATGACACAGCTCATGGAACCCACAAGTGTCCAAAGGATGTGGCAAGGCTGACTGGCTGAATGAATGAGAATGATTTACACGAATATGTAAAATCTTTCACTGTAGAACCTACATTTAGTGCTTTCCAGATCCTTTGGCTATAAGAAGTGTAGACACAGTTTGTATGTTTCCATGAACTGCACTTCATCATAATTGCACCTTCACAGGTAAGAAAAGAACACCAGAGCAGCCAATGCATGACCCACAGCACTCATTTCTATAGAAACGGCGTTTAGCCGTATCCTTTCTCACAGGCCATGTGGACATGGCATTCGACAGTAAAAATAAGCTAGTAGTGGTTCCTGAAAGCAAACTTAAAAACAGATAGATTTGAAAGAACAGCTTGCTTAACAAAAAAAGAAATAGGCTATGAACATTGTTTAAGTAAATCCCAATTTTGTTATATGTATGTAACAGTTTGTGTTAATTTTGTTATATTTATACTTGAGTTCTGTGTTGGCAGACCATTTCTGTGTCACCCCACGTATTAACTCTAAGGGGCAAGGACCTATGTTTTGGAATGTGGGTCCTCAATTGGTTTCTTTCCCATAATTGGCCCAAATCTGGGACTGGTTCTCCTCTTTAGTCTGTTGTGTAAGCATCGCAGTTTGAGAATGTACCACGATTTGGCATCCTCAGTCTGACACCATCTTCAGTGAAATCCAGCAAACATTTGTAAGGCACTGTGTTCCATCCCGTGGAGGATACAAAGAGCCTGGGATGTCAAGATGAATGAGGGAGAGGGGAGCCACAGAAAACTGCAACAGTGCAGCAAGGCGACTGTGGCACACAGACACAGGCTTGCTGCCCTGTGCAGGGAATTAACTGTCGCTTCTCATCTGAGGAGCGAGAGGGATGGGAAAAGGATTCCAGATGGAAGGAGCACAGTAGAGGCACAGAGCAGGAGTTCAGGCTGCGGCTGGGGTGAGGAAAGCCTTGGCTGGAGTACAGAGCATATGCAGGTGGGTACCAAGGAAACCGACCGAACAAAAAGCGGGGGGGACATTGAGGAAAGCATCGTTCAGAGAGAGCTGAGTCATCAAGGCTTTTGAACATAACTAGGGCTCACTCCCAGCCCCCGTTCTGTGACTGTCTCCTGTGGAGTATCATGTCAGCCCTTGATTGCATGGGCGTCTTATTCTCACTCTTCCCTGATGGAAAAGACTCATTTAAAAATAAAAAGCAAAACAAATAAACCAAAAACCCTGTCCTTGAGCTGAATCTCTTTCTAATAACTTTCTCCCTACACGGCCAAGCCCATCAGAACAGGCGAGAAGCTCTGAGTCTGAGTCCCCCACTTCTGATGTATCTATATATCACTATCTCTATATATCTGTAGGTACATTATCTATCTATCTATCTACACACACACACACACACACACACACAAACCCTACTGGTTCCATCTCCTCTGGACAACCTGAACGAATATACCAGTGGATCTCAAACTCCAGTTGCATTCGAATCACTTGTCTTACTCATAATACAGAAGATGCCGTGAGTCCTTTTCTCATAGTTTGGCTTTAGTAAGTCTGGAATTGGGCCTGAGATTTTGCAATTTCCTCAGCTGCTTCTCAGGCACATGGTGAGAGATTTACACGAGAGACACTGGTCTGCATGACGATCTCCTCAATTCTCCTGGATCTGACTCTTGTCTGTAAGGAGATTATTCCCAGATCTATAGCTCTTGGCCAGAGCTCTGCCGAGTGCCAGATCCTTGTAACTGTCTGTTAAACATCTCAACTACTTGTTCCTTAAGCAGCTAATCTCACCATTTCCCCTGTAACACCTTTTCTTAGTTCCCATTTCAGTGAATGATACCAACATGTACCCATTCCTTCAGAGGAGGGAGCTGGGAGTCCTGCTGAATCCCTGCCGCCCACTTCTCCATGTCCTCAGCATCTTTCATATCTTCTCTACCTTTCCACACCGCTGCCATGGTCTGAACCTCCCACTCTGTGGAGCCTGGGCAGTAGTAATGAGCTCCACCCTGCCCCCTGTCTCTTGTCCCCTGCCCTCCCAATCCAATCTCCACTGCTTTGCCAGGTCCATTTTCTAAAATCAAATCTGATCAAGGTTAAACCCTTTAATTGCTTTACAGCCCACAGAGTAAAGCCTCCGTTCCCAGGATGACGTAAAAGCCCTCCTCCATATCTAGCCCTGCTCTGCTTAGTGAATGCCTCCCTTCCAGATAGGCCTGTGCTATGTCCAGCTGTTTGTAGCTATGTAGACACATGGGGCTGCTTTCGGCATATTCATGGTACTGTTAAACTGATCTGTCTTCCTAGAATGTGTCCTCTGCCATCTTCATGCAAAATACCCTTTTGCTTGCTCATCCTTCAAGACTCAAGAATCATCTTTTCTGCCAAGTCTCTTCTGATGTTCCTATAGGTAAAGTCACATTTTTCCAGTCTTACTTGGATCATAGCCTCTGGAGTACTTCATTGCATTTTCTAATTTACATGTGTAACAGTAAATAAATGGCAAATAATTCCTATTAGATTGGGAATTAATTGTTCACTTTTATATCCTAAGTACTCAGCACAGAGTGTGACATATAGTATAAATGTATGTTTGTTCCTATTGAATAAATAAATGAATGAATTATAGTGGAAAGAACATTGTTCTAAATAAGGTCTGAGGATCTAATATATAACATCGTGACTATGGTTGATAATACCATATTGTATAATTGAAATTTGCTAAGGGGGTAGACTTTAAATGTTCTCACCACCCCCAAAAGAGAAAAAATATATAAATATGTCTATGAGGTGATGGATGTGTTAATTAACTAGGTGGGAGGAATCTTCACGATGTGTACATATATCAAATCATCACAATGTGCACTTTATCTTACAATTTTATTTGTCAACTATATCTCAGTAAAAGTGGAGGAAAAAAAAGAAAGAACATTGTTCTGGAAGTTCAATTACATGAGTCTACTCCTGGCTCAACCACTAATTAACTTACCTCGGACAAGTCATTAACTGTCGTGCAGTACAGATAGCTTTGGGATTCGCTGGAAAGGAAGTGGTAAAAACAGCAAACGATGGCAGAACTGGCATGCAGAGCCTACTGTGACTATCATGAGCCCCTCTAAAAATTCTTATCAATGCTCAGTTTATGTACCAATAATCCATGTTGTGCTGAGGTCGCAAGGTTTGGAATCCTAAAAGAATTGGGGCAAAGCGTAACTCATGGTGCAGAAATAATACAGATCTCCTTCCTGCCAATCCAGAGGGTATGAGAGGAGAGACTTCAGGGTAAACAAGTCAGGGCGGGTGTCCAGCCAGCAGGGGAGCGGAGGGGCCTCTTACCACACAACGCGCATCTGCTGTGGGACTGGGAAGGGGCTTCCCTTGCCTCACGCGCAGGGCACACGACCACAAGGCTGCCCCATCACTGATAATGAATCAGACACCCTGGCTGGCAGTTGGCTTTTCTGATTCTGTCCTAGGTTTAGGGTAGATCTGTTGTGTGAGAGGAGTCCTGTGCTCAAGCTTCCTTTCACTCAGCCACTGGCAGAAAGCAAATGAAAAGAAGTAGGGCTCTCGGCTGACCTCTGCTTTGCTTCCTTTCTCTTCATGGCACCATCTCCCTGAAAGATTAAGAAGCGCTTTCTTCCTGAAGCTTGGTTGGCCACGTCCCCCTTTCTTCGGAAGCGGGGAGGGAGAAGGTCTTACGTTTTAGGCTTAGACGTTACCATAACAACAACAACAAAACAGCAGTAGCAGCTACTGTTTGGAGGACAGATACTGTTTTCCAGGCTCTGTGCTAACCATTTGGCACATGCTGCCTCATTTGCTACCCGTGATAACCCTAGGTGATGAGGACACTTTTTATCTTCCTTTACAGATGAGTAAATAGGCTCAGACAGATTAAGGGAGCTACCTTAAGCCACACAGCTGGTTAAGAGGCAGAGCCGAGGAACAACCCAGGTCTGTCTGACTCCAGATTCCTCCTAACTGAGGAGTCTTCTCCTGAACTATCCCAATTCTATAGCATACACTCAAAAATTGATATTGGTGATTCTGTATTCCTTGAATTCAAATCTTTGAATTGATCGAGCAGTTATATGCACAGACATGTACATGACTTATAAGAAAACTATGACAGGGGGCTTCCCTGGTGACGCAGTGGATAAGAATCCGCCTGCCAATGCAGGGGACACAGGTTTGAGCCTTGGTTCGGAAAGATCCCACGTGCTGCGGAACAACAAAGCCCATGCGCCACAACTACTGAGCCTGCGCTCCAGAGCCAGTGAGCCACAACTACTGAAGCCCACACACCTAGAGCCCGTGCTCCGCAACAAAGAGCAGCTGCAGCTCGCCGCAACTAGAGAAAGCCCGCATGCAGCAACGAAGACACACACAGACAAAAAATAAATTAATTAATTAAAAAAAAGACAGTAATGCATTATTAAAAAAAGAAAGCTATGACAACTTGAAAATATAGGTCCTTGGATTTTTCTGATTAAAAAAACCAAAAAACCAAAGCCCAACCAACCAACCAAGAACCCCCCAAAACCAATCAACTAATAAAAACCTCTTATGTTAGAAACTTTGTCCTAAAACAGAATGGCATTCTAAATACTGGTGAAGCCACAGGTTCATGGATTTGTGAGTCATCTGGTGAATCATTTTTCACCTCTAAAGGGCACTCCATTTCCAAACACTTTATCAGTGAGAGATTAATGCATGAGCTCTGAAGTCTTAAGAATTAATTATTCACTATATGTCTTACTTGCTCATCAGCTGAATATTTTCTCCACCTATGGTTCTGATCAGTCACTGCTTCAAATATGTTGTTTCCAGTGATAATGTTGTTCATTCCCTACTCATACAAGTTCATTTCTTCTGAGCCCTGTCTCCCACCGAGTGCCTCTTTTAAAAATTGTTCTTGTGAGTAATAATCTTTCACTGCCAACTGCTGTGATTCATGGGTGAGGGCAAGCCTGGAAGGTGAAGAAAAGACATTCTTATTTTTACCTTAGTGTGGCTATTCCAACACTGCCTTCCGAGTCATCCCTCCCACCTACACCCCCGTGCTCTGAAGATACCTGATTGTTTGCTGTTGAAATCATGAGATCTGTGAGTTACAGGGAAAGATTAAGCCCATTCCCTTAACACTGCATCAATCCAGATCCAGATGATTCAGCCAGAAGGACCGGCTACACCTGTCAGCCCCAAGGGCCAGCTATTACTCCCCAGGCTTGGGAAGCATCAGTACCTCGAGGTTGCAGACCCTCTTGGCTTACCTTTATCCCTTTGAAATTCAGTAGCCAGGTTCCACCCTGCTGCCATCCACAACTGATCTGTAATTCCCACAGGACAAAACCGTAAAAGTTGCCCCCAGGCTCGCAGTTGTGGCACTTGGGGCCAAGAGGAGACAACTTCCCTCAAGTCAACTTTGTAATTCTAACCAGTCATTCTTACTGAGTAGGTGCTAACATTTATAAAATCGTTATTAAGGTGGGGATCCCCTCTGCATTTAGGGGGCGTGGCACAAAGCTTTGGCATCCCACCAGTGCTTCTGTGTCCCTGTGGTAGTCTCTGGACGCTGCCTCAGTCCCCCTGCAGGAAGAAGGGATTTATTTGTGTCCATGCCGTCTTCAGGAATCACCTCAACTGAGGAGAGCTGCCTTGCCCATCATGGTAGATGTCTAGTGACCGAAGGAGAGCAGGGTGTGAAGACAGGTTCCCTACCCCTCTTGGGCTCTGCTCTGAAGGGTGACCAGAGCTCTAAGCTCTGGAACCTCACACCTCTCCCCTCAAAACTGCTCTACCTTCTGTCTTTCTTACCTTGATGAATAAGTCATGCAGCCACCCATCCAGCTCAGATGCCAGAGCCCTGGCAGTCACCTACGCGTCCCCTCTCTTTACTGCCCCATCCAGTCACCACGTCCTTTTTAGTGACTGTGTTGTGGACATCTGTCATTTGAAAAAAAAAATTATTAATTTTTTTTTTTTTTTTGGCTGTGCTGCGTGGCTTGTGGGATCTTAGTTCCCCAACCAGGGATTGAACCTGGGCCACCACAGTGAAAGCACCGAGTCCTAACCACCGGACCGCCAGGGAATTCCCTTAAAATTTTTTTATATGAAGAAACTTTGATTCTTTTTTTAAAATTGAGGTTTCATTGATGTATAATATATATATTTAATTTTTAAAATTTTGTTTTTATACATTAAAAGTTGACATATACCACAAAGTTACACTTTGCTAGGGCTTCTTCCAGAATCTTAGGAGATACCCCATACAAATGAAGTGACCAGAAACATATATTTTATTAGCTGCATAGTAAACCCCACTCTGAGTGCAACTTACTGGGCATTTGTTACCTGATAGACATTGAATTAGACACTTTATTATCTCATATCTGTTATGTCATATTTCATATTATCATCCCATTTATTTATTTTATTGAAGTATAGTTGATTTACAAAGTTGTGTTAGTTTCAGGTGTACAGCAAAGTGATTCAGTTATACATACATAATTATATATTCTTTTTCAGATTCTTTTCCTTTATAGGCTATTATAAAATATTGAGTATAGTTCCCTGTGCTCTAGTATAGAGTAGGTCCTTGTTGGTTATCTATTTTATATATAATAGTGTGTATCTGTTAATCCCAAACTCCTAATTTATCCCTCCTCCCCCCTTTCCCCTTTGGTAACCATGGGTTTGTTTTTTATGTCTGTGGATCTATTTCTGTTTGGTGTTTAAGTTCATTTGTATCATTTTTTTTTTAGATTCCACATATAAGCGCTATCATATGATATTTGTCTTTCTCTGTCTGGCTTACTTCACTTAGTATGATGATCTCTAGGTCCATCCATGTTGCTGCATATGTCATGTTTGATGTACAATACTATGTAAATTTCAGGCGTACAACAGAGATTCACGGTTTTTAAAAGTTATGCTCCATTTAAAGTTATTATAAAGTAGTGGCTGCATTCCCAGTACTTTACAGTATATCCTTGCAGCTTATTTATTTTATACGTAGTAGTTTGTACCTCTCAGTCCCTTCCCTACATTTGTCATTTTCTTGATGGTTCAGGCTCTGACTTCGTTTCCATTTGGGGGAATTCTGCATCGTGTGAGATTCGGTGAAGCCAGGACTCTGCCCTCCGCTTTGGAAGCCAGGCTCTCTCTCTTTCCATCCCTGGTAGCACTGGTGCAGGCACGTGACAGGCAGTTGGCTAATTGGATGCTTTCTTCGGCATTTTAAATTCGGTTTCCCATTCCACTCTTGGCCCTTCAATTTCTTTTCTGTAGACGAATCATTTAGAAATATAAGTCAGACCATGTCACTCCTTGCTCAAAATCTTCTAATGCCTTTCCATCATATGGGATACCAAATTCAAAGTCTTTATTGCAACCCCCAAGGTCCTCCACGATCAACGAGTGGCTGATTCTCTGTGTTCATGTCCTATTGCTCTTCCCCTGGCCCATCTGCTCCAGCATCCTTACTGTTCCTACAGCTTGCCAAGTACACACTTTGTATCTGCTGTCCCTCAGGCTGAAAGGCCCTTCTCACTGATTTTTACATGGTTCACTCTCTCTCTTTTTAAAAATATTTATTTATTTATTTTGGCTGTGCCGGGTGCACGTGGGATCTTTTAGTTGCAGCATGCGAACTCAGTTGCGGCATGCATGTGGGATCTAGTTCCCTGACCAGGGATCGAACCTGGGCCCCCTGCATTGGGAGCGTGGAGTCTTACCCACTGGACCACCAGGGAGGTCCCCATGGTTCAATCTCTTAATGCCGGTTTTATTCAAATGTTTACAGAGAGGCTTTCTATGACGCCTCCTGTGCAAAATAGTCACCCCCTTCCCAAGTCCATCTCTGACCCCTAACCCGACTTTATTTTTCTTCAAAGCACCTCCCACCATCTGATGTTATACTGTTTACTTCTTTGTTTACTGGTCTATTTTGTATCTTTCCCACCAGAATGCAAACTCCCTGATGGCCAGGATGCAGTATATCTGTATCTAGCCCTGGTGTATGGTAGGTAAGAAAATAGTCACTGAATGAAAACATGGTAGGGTCAATGGCTTGGGAGCCTCAGTGGGCTCACAGAATTGCTGCAATGGAATTTCAAGAGGCTTTCTCAACAAGGAAGCTGTTGGTATTTTGAGTGGTACTGCTTCACACATGGCAGGACATTCAGCATTCTTCACCCTTAGCCGTGACATGCCAGCAGCACCCCTTGTCACCTGATGCTATGGTCTGACTATCCAGCCCCTCCAAATTCACATGTTGGAAGCCAAACACCTGATTTTTTTTTTTTAATTTTTATTGGAGTATAGTTGATTTACAATGTTGTGTTAGTTTCCAGTGTACAGCAAAATTAATCAGTTATACATATACATACATCCACTCTTTTTTAAGATTCCTTTCCCATACCGGCCATCACAGAGTATTGAGTAGAGTTCCGATGGTGTTAGAAGCTGGGGCCTTTGGGAGGTGATTAGGTCATGAGGGTGGAACCCTCATGAATAGGATAAGAGCCCTTACAAGAGAGACCCCACAGAGCTCCCCAGCCCCTTTTGCCACGTGAGGACACAGCAAAAAGTCTGCAAAAAGGAGAGAGCCCGCACTTGGCCGTGCTATTTCCTTGGACTCCCAGCTTCCAGAACTGTGAGAAATGAATTCTTGTTTTTTGTAAGCTACCAGGTCTGTGGTGTTTGTCATGGCAGCCTGAACGGACTAAGACATCCACAACCAAAATATTGCAACACGTTTCCAGATTTGCCCTTGGAGGGAAGGTGCAGGGCAGCCCTTGACAGAGTACCAGTAGTAGAGGAAGTGACTGGAAGTACAGGAGGCTGTGATCAGAGACTCAGATGCTCTTGTTTTTTCATTGTTCATATTCTATCTTGGCTCATTCATTTCCACCTCGGTCCCTCCTACTAACCTCTGAGTTCTTTGAGGGCAGGAATCCTGGTTTGTCTGAGTGTATTAGCCCATGTGAATACATGAATGTATATGTACATGTATATGTATGTGTGTGTGTGTGCGCGCGCATATATTTGTATTTATATCTTTTCCCTTTTGGGCCGCCTGGCCTCCACAGCTCAGTTCTTTTCCCCACCCTCTGACCACGAGGCATCACTCAGCAGATAGAGTAAGACAAAGCAGGGACTCTGACATAACGCACACTGGCCCTTGTGGGACCATCTGTCCCAGCCGTGAGCCCGAGTCTGCTCTTGTCACTACGGGTATGATTATCTCCATTTTACAGATGAAGAAATTGAGGCTCATCTTTACCTGCCACTCATTGATTGATAACCAATCGGTCCTTGTAACCCAACCTTTGCTCTCGCCTCCATTCCGAAAAGCTCTTCCTCAGCCTCAAGTCATGATTTTATAGAGAAGGCTCTCCAGGTAGGAGGAGAAGGTGCTGATAGCAGTGTCATTATTTTAGGTTGGGGAGACTGATAGACCTGCAGTCGTGCCCTCAGCCTGTGCTAAGTGACCTTGAGAGTGACCTTGGAGTTGGAGCAGCCGCTGTGGCTGGCAGTCACTTGCAGCTGATTCTGCTGCTTTGTCTCGTGAGATGTGAAGTGACCTGACCTCCACTGACCTGACGAGTGATGTAGCTGGGACAGGAATTCAGTATTCCCTTCTTGGTCTCACCAGGTTCTCTGTGTGCTTGGTGTCTTCTTGACTTCAAATGTGCCTTGTCTGATAGGACCTGAATCTCCATCACCTTCAATTGTCAACTCCTCTGGCCCCAGGCGTCCCAGTGGCTGCCTGGAGCACAGACAGTCCCATGTGCTCTGTTACTAGGGCTCTAGGGCTTTTGCCCCCATATTCTTTTACCTTGGTGCCTTGGGCAGGAACATGTATAAACCCTTTGAGTTTAAGGTTTGGAGAGGCTTGGGAGACCCTCAGCCAATTTTCTTAGTCTAGACCCACACCCTCCTTTTTGCCCTTGAACTGAGGCACAAAAAATATGAGTTCTTGTCCTTCAGGCCTGAACAAAGTGGCCCCCTTTCCCCACAGCAGTGTTTTTTAAACTCTGGGTCATGACCAATTCGAGAGTTGTAAAGTCAATTTTTTACAGTTGACCAGCATTAAAAAAATGAATAGAATAAAATTTAAGCTATAAAAGTGGTAGTGAAGCTCTGTTCTATGAAGTCTTTTTTCAGTCATGTGTGTGTATGAATGTGTATATGTGTGTGTGTGAGTGTATCCTGCATCACAGTTCAAAATGTATTTCTTATTACATTTTATAGTAAAAAAAAAAAGGGGTTCTCAACTTGCAGGTGATGATTTTGATTTGGTAGAACATAGAGCAATATGCCACTAAAAGCATATCAGTCTCTGGAGGGAGCGCGATAGGTATGTGCGTTTATTTATTATTTTTGGCTGCGTTGGGTCTTTGTTGCTGCGTGGGCTTTCTCTAGTTGCAGCGAGCAGGGGCTACTCTTCGTTGCGGTGCGCGGGCTTCCGCTTGTGGTGGCTTCTCTTGTTGCAGAGCACGCAGGCGCGCAGGCTCAGTAGTTGTGGCTCACGGGCTCTAGAGCGCAGACTCAGTAGTTGTGGTGTGCAGGCTTAGTTGCTCCGCGGCATGTGGGATCTTCCTGGACCAGGGATTGAATACATGTCCTCTGCATTGGCAGGCAGATTCTTAACCACTGCGCCACCAGGGAAGTCCCGGTATGTGTGATTTTGTTATTTTATTTTATTAAGTATAGTTGATTTACAGTATTATGTGATACAGTTATACAAATATATACATTCTTTTTTATACTCTTTTCTATTATGGATTATCACAGGACACTGAATATAGTTCCCTGTGCTATACAGTAGGACCTTGTTGTTTTGTATGTGTGTTTTCAAAGTTCCTGATTAAAACATACCTGCCCTGCTATTTCCCTAGTGTGCCTGCACGTGCGTGCACACACACACACACACACACACACACTCTCTCTCTCTCTCTCTCTCTCTCTCTCTCTCCCTCTCTCCCCCCCCCCGCTGTTCTTTTTTTTTTTTTAAATAAATTTATTTATTTATTTATCTATCTGTCTTTGGCTGCTTTGGGTCTTCGTTGCTGCGCACAGGCTTTCTCTAGTTGTGGCGAGCGGGGGCTACTCTTTGTTGCGGTGCACGGTCTTCTCACTGCGGTGGCTTCTCTTGTTGCGGAGCACGGGCTCTAGGCACGCGGGCTTCGGTAGTTGTGGCTCATGGGCCTAGTTGCTCTGCGACATGTGGGATCTTACCGGACCAGGTCTTGAACCTGTGTCCCCTGCATTGGCAGGTGGATTCTTAACCACTGCGCCACCAGGGAAGTGCCCCCCCCCACACCCCCCTCCGCTGTTCTTGAGAACAACAATATCTTATCCATCTGGATAGCCCCTTATTCCTGAAACAGTGCCTGGCGCTCAGGGGTACCCAATAAATGCTTATAATTGTCAAATGACAGAGCTTCGAAGGTTAAAAGGTGGAATCTATGTAGTTTTCTTTCACCATGCCCAGCACACACTTGGCACTTCATAAATCACTGGGTGTGATCGTGATGACTTATGGAAAACAAAAGTGCAATCATGAGACGCTGCGTGAATCAAAGGCACAGGTGTGATGAACAGCCGCAGAGCGGGGCCGGCCTTCACAACAGAACAAAGCTCTCTTTCCCCCTCAGTGCACTTCAACAAACCCATCCAAACCGGGAAACCTCAGGGACAGAGTGGCTGTCATCTCCCTAAGTAATAGAGCCTATCTCCTCTTAACCTTTGTGACCCTCAAAAACCAGTAAATTCCTTCTTTTATCTATCCCAAATCCTTTATATTACCCCCTAAGCCAATTTTCTGTTGTACTGTATTCAATGGGAATTGAAAACAGCTGGTCACCATCTGCTGTAGATTAATTCTTCATGTACTTGAAGCCTATAATTAGGTCATTCCTCAGCCTTCTCTTCTCCAGGCTAAATATCTTCTTTCTTTTAGCCCTTCCCCAAAGGTTTTATTTTCCAATTATTTAATTGTCTTCCTAGTGTTACTCTCAGCGTCAGGCTTTCTGTTCTCCATACACCTCAAGTGGAGAAGGCTGATTAGTGTGAAGGGTTATGGGTGTTGAAGGTCACCACTGCCACTTTGGAGGAGTCTTTTCTTCCGTGAGTTGTTTATTTTCAGAGGGCCATTTAGAAATGAACAGCAGCCTTTGACTGCCACAGTGAAATTGGAAACAGAGTAATCAGACGGTTGTGCTTTGCTTCCGCCCTAATTCCAGATACACTGGACAGTCGCCTTGACTTTGCACCCCGAATCTGTGAGATGCCAGTGCAAACCTACGGGGAGTAATTTCACTCTGGATTACGGGTGCATCACTAGAACAGCATTTTGGAAGTGTCTTGGAAGCCTGGAAGGTCAGTGACAGCTGGAGACAGATTTTTAACTTTAAGCTCAGGAAACAAGCGTCTGGTAGAGAGAAGTGTTCTCCCTCTTAGGTCCAGGAAACATCCTGCATGTGGAATAACCCCGGTGTCCAGTCACCATTCTCCAAGGCAGTGGTTTTTACTTTTGTTCTTTCTGGAATTATATATATGCAACCCATTGCCTGGTATCCAGATTTTTTAATGAAATACAGGAATGTTTTGTGGATCCATCAATTTTTGAAATGATTGAAATCATATCTTCACTTCTGGGGCTTTCTGCTCTGTCTCTCAAAAGTGTGTTGGACTTTTGGTTGGAAGAAGTTACCCTCTGCTTATCTGTCCTTAAAAGACTCCATCATTACTCAGAAATGATGGCCAGACTAGGTGATATTCTTCGCCTAACTCTATTGACTATCCCCTCCAGCTGCACGCACCATGACTAAGCCAGAAGCAGCCCCTAATGCATGGATTCTGGGATTTCATGTGCACAGTCCCTTCATGAGGTACATAGCATCACCCTCATTTTCACAGATGAGACAGATACAGAGAAATTGTTTTTAAATGTGTTTACGGTGGCTTAGGCAGCAGAGCTGGGATTTGGATCCAGGTCTGGTTGGTCTCTAGTGTCATCATGGCCGCCTCTGCATGCTTGTTAAACTGCAGACATCGGGATCCCATGCTCAGATTCTGAGTTAGGAGATGGGGCCCAGGTACCTGCCTTTTCAGTCAAATAACCCAGCAGAGCTGATGCAGGTAACCCAAGTCCCATGCATACAAAAACACTGTCTAACTTGGTCCCTGAATTAGAAAATTTAGGTCGCTGTTCCTCAAACTCTGTCATACATCTACCCAGGAGCTTGGTGAGAAGAGGTCTGGCTTCCACTCCGCAGCTACTGAGTCAGAAGCAAAGAAGGGTCGAGTACAGATGCTGTATTGTTTAGTTTTTAATATTTGTTTATTTATTTATTTATCTGTTTATTTGGTTGTGCCGGGTCTTAGTTGCAGCATGCGGGATCTCTAGTTGCAGCATGCAGACTCTCAGTTGCAGCACGTGGGATCTAGTTCCCTGACCGGGAATCGAACCCGGGCCCCCTGCATTGGGAGCACGGAGTCTTAACTGCCCGACCGCCAGGGAAGTCCCTGGACGCTGTATTGTTAACGAGCAGCCTGGGGTATATTCTGGGTCACTCTGAAGTTTGGAAACCACTGGTGTGAGTCTTCCTGCCAGAGGTATCTTATGCCCAGCACTTCTAGATGCTTTTGTGGGAGATGGAGGCTGGTAGGGTGGAAGATGGGATGGTATGGGCTTAGAGCTCTTGGCTTCCTGAATGTGGAAGGAGCTCTTGGCTAAGGAAACAGTGGGGAGATCACCCCTGAGAAAGCCTGCTTCCTTACCTCCTACAGAAGAAACTTTAACCCTAAGGATGAAAAGCCAAGTGTTGCATTTGATATCAGAAGTCCAGCGAAGGGATAACCATCCGTTATGATGTCGTAGCAGGTAGTGTTGCCTTGGCAACATAGCAGGAGACTTACCGAGGAGATAGAAGAACAGATGGGCAGGTGTCATTCCTCGGAGAACACAGGGGTGACAGAGGTTTACTAAAATGAGCAACGTAAAAAAATACTTGGCACCCTGAGAAAACCAGTCATAGAAGATGAAAGCTTAGAAGATTTGTTTTACGAATATATTTTAAATCTACAAAATAATGTTTTAACAGCAGCGTCAGAAGAATCCTCACAGACGTCTGAGAAATCTTCGTTCTATGGACCCTCCTTTGCAAGCAGCTTTCTAGTAAGTCACATTCTGTACCATATGCTAGTAATATTCTGTGTGAGGGAAAATGAGGCGAGGGTTTGCACTTAAAAGCCAAAGCTACACAAGGATAATTAAACTGTCACTGGATGACCTGAAGAGAATTGATTGAATTCAGCACAGCAATTTCTTGAGTCAGTATGTATCAGGTAAATAGATGGAAATAAGTTTGAAGGTTCATGCACACTCGTATTTAAATTTCCGTATTATAATATTTATAGGCGATATTTAAAAATGGATCTAATTTTAATTCCCTAGATGAATTGTGACTCCTATTTATTTTTTACTTTGAACCAAGGAAAGGTTATTACTTGACACTTCAACATCTATACTCCATCAATTCCTCAAATGCATGATAACCTAATGAAGATTATCGGGGGAGGACCCTCTCTACTTCAGTAATTCAACTTCACTAGTTCCTTAAGTACACAATTACTAAATTTAAATCATTTAAAAGGAAACATATGCAATCTATAAAAATGTTTATCCTATCACTTGATAGAGATCAAGCAGGTTTTCTGCCAAGTTAGGCAGTAAACAGATGCTGACCTTATCAGATAGGGCATGGAAATTCCTCACATTTTTCTTGGTTGAACTGGTCTGTGAGCTCTAAGGATGGGAAAAAGAATGACACCTTATGCACGTGAATGAATCCCATCTGGATACTCCTTGGGATACCCTGAGAGACTGGATCCTTCCTATAGACAGGAGTATTCCCAGTTCTTGTTGGGCTGCTTCCCAGATCCTGTGCAATCCTACCCTTTCTCCTCCTGACTCCCTGTAATTTACCTATTCTAACGTCTCCTTTTGCTTCAGAGCCTGGTAAATGGTAAATGGAACACCTTCCGATCAGAGCATCTCTCTGCCTTTCTTTGGAGGCATCTGATTTTTCCTTATTCCCCTGTCGTCTCATAACCGCTCTGGGTCCCTGTGTTCCACTCTGCGTCACAGATGACATCTTCAGTCTTCCCAGGATGAATTTCCCACACTGCTTCCTCCTGTGAGAAGTGGAGCCCCTGAAATCCAATTCTGAAGCAGGCAAATTTGCTCAGGGCATCGATGGAGAGCTGAACTAAGCTCATGGCTGTGTGGGACCCACGCTGTTTATTCCTGGTCACCAAAATCCCACCCTTTCCTATGTCAGCACTAAGGAAGGTAGTTGTGGGGAAAATTGAGACCTGCTTTTACAGTGTGACCAAGTGAGAAAGTTATGGAATAACCTCAGTAAATACTTGCCACTTAGGGGTTTTCCTGGAGGTCAAGTGGTTAAGACTTTGCCTTCCAATGCAGGGGGTGCAGGTTCGATCCCTGGTCGGGGAGTTAAGATCCCACATGCCTCATGGCCAAAAAACCAAAACATAAAACAGAAGCAATATTATAACAAATTCAATAAAGATTTTAAAAAAATCCACATCAAAAACAAAATCTTTAAAAAAACCCAACAAACACCTCCTACCTAGAACATAGAAAAAGGAGAAGAGCCATTGTTGGTGATAAGCCCAGAGCTCATGCCTTCTATTGCTGATAAATTACAGGATCCCAGAGTCTCGGGGTCACCTCATTGCTGGCAGTGGAGTCAGTTCTCTGGTTAGCGGATCTGGAAGTATCAGGTTCTGACTTCTGGGTGCCCTTGTCTAGTGCCTTTTCAGGGCCATTGGAGAGTTGCACATGGGATGATGTGGGGTGTGCTCAAAGCAGTTCACTTTCTGTTGGTGCAAATACTTGGGCCTTGGGATTGCTTTAGAAAATGAGAAATTGTGGGCTCTCCTTCACTAGATCTGAGTTTCTCTGGTTTTTGTTTTTCTTTCCTATTTCTGGCAATGCAACTCCCTTAAATCATTATTTTAAATTCCAGGACTCCATTTGCTCATAACCACTGGCAGAAATCCTGTGTGTCTGTTTCCCAACATGGGGTCAGGTCATGCTCTCCCATGTCCCTGGCTTTCAACTGGAGAGATGAGTTTTCTTCTTTTTAAAAAAATTTATTTATTTTATTTATTTTATTTTTGGTTGAGTTGGGTCTTCATTGCTGCGCACGGGTTTTCTCTAGCTGCATGGAGTGGGGGCTGCTCTTCGTTGCAGTGTGTGGGCTTTTCATTGTGGTGGCTTCTCTTGTTGCGGAGCACGGGCTCTAGGCGTGTGGGCTTCAGTAGTTGTGGCACGCGGGCTCAGTAGTTGTGGCTCGTGAGCTCTGGAGTGCAGGCTCAGTAGTTGTGGCGTGGGCTTAGTTGCTCCACGGCATGTGGGATCTTCCTGGACCAGGGCTTGAACCCGTGTACCCCACATTGGCAGGCGGATTCTTAACCACTCTGCCATCAGGGAAGCCCGAGTTTTCTCCTTAATCTGCCCTGGAATGTTCCTCCGACCTCCTCTGTGAGCACCATCACCTGTGTCTGCCAGGAGTGACTTTGGTCTAATCCCTCCTTCTCAAAGGCTATATTTGGGAGAGTCTATCCAGATCTTGGGAATGAAGAGTTGAGCAAAGAGCAGTGATTATTCATTCACTCCATTCCCTAGCCCTTGAAACTGGACAGGCTCGCCACACACCACATGTGGGCTGGCTTTCAAAAGCAAGCCACGCATGATACTGGTGGGAGTGGTGGCGTATTCTAAACAATATCCACCATTAAACATTGTTTAGTAGTATTTAAATAATGTGTTCCTTTCCTTCTCCCAAAAATCTGCTTACACTCACTCTCTGGTCTTCTGGGCTGAACTCTTAGCCCTAGAGTCAGAATTCATACTCTGTCCCCCTGGAACCCTGGGCCCCCTTCTTGACAGTTTGAAGGGTGGCACTACCTGGTTTCCATGTCTGTCTGTTGCTCCAGTCTTGGCCCCCTCCTCATGACCTCTGATCTCACTCTAGCCCTGTAACCCAAGAAATCCAGAGCATCCCCAGGATCGGAGGGAAGACACACAGTGGGGAGACATTTCTTTGCCTTCTTCGTCTCTACATTTTCTAGTGTCTTTGTTCCTGGAACAACTAAATAATCCGGAGGGAAAAGTTAGAAAAAAGCACATTCCTTGGGAGCAGTGCACAGCCCCCTAAAACTATTCCTCCCAACAGTCAGGGCTCTGGAAGATCAGTCCTGAGCACACGATGAGAACGTCATGAACAAACTTTGCTTTGGGTCAGTACTTGGATCTTGGGTCCTCCCTACCATGGGCAACCTAACTGGGCTGTTCTTTTGAAAAAAGGTGGGTATGTCATGCTTTGGGGTTGTCTCTCTCCTTCCTCATCCCTCCCTACTTCCCTCTTTAAGTTGCTTTCTCTTTTAAAGATTTACTGCGTACCTATTATGTGTTGAGTGCAGTGCTCTGTGTTGGGAATAGAATGGTGTACACAGACAGACACTGTTCAGTCCAGTGCGGGGAGAGTCAAGGCATCACGTATTATCGTTGTGAAAAGTGCTGTGATGGGGAGGTGTACAGCGCGCTATCGTAGAGCAGAGCAGGGATGCCTAATCTGGACATGGGAGGGTCAGAGAAGCCCTTCAGTAACTTTACAGTTGAGATCTGAACAGTGAATAGGAGTTAATCGCGGAAATTTAGACTTGGTGATGATGGTGATGAATGGGAAGTAAAAAGAATTTAGGCAGCAAATGTCTAACAGATGTCAGCCATGTCTCCCTTCTGCTAAGATCTGGTTAGGATGGACTCCAATGCCCATCTCACATTCTGCAGAAGTTCAAAGTTGGCCTCAAGATCTCTGAGACTGGTTTTTGGGTTTGTGTCTCTTATCCCTGGCAAACTTTGCCCTTTCCTTAATTGCTACAAAAATCTACTCACACAAAGAAGTTAGTCGTGGACTTAACTTTCTTCAGCATTTAGGGGTCACACTTCTTGGCCAGATTAAGCAGAATAAGAAATCAGAGACTTTGTTTTGAAATGTCCTTTGCTTGCACGACCTCAGGGGCTTCCTCCCTTCTCCTTCACCCTTGAATGGCCCAATCCTGCACCCTGCTCTTGTTCTCCTCTCTTCCCTCCCCTTTCATTTGTCCTTACTACCTCCTCTCAGGACAAACCCGCAAAATTCCTCTCACTGTTCATCTGCTCAGGGTCTTATCTTTTACTAGTGGTTTCCTGAAAATGCAACCCCTTGACGCTGATGGTGGGAAATCCAAGCACAAAGATTGACTGTAGAGGAGAAATATTGAGTCATGAGTTTTCTTGCTCTCCCAGGATCATTCCATAAATATTCTCAGGCATAGGGATGGTTGTAATATAAGCTACCCACTTACATAGATCACTTCTATTACTGCTGCTACCGCTGCTGCTACTGCTATATCAATAGTACAGTTACCACGACTACGGCTCTTCCTTCCTCCTCCTGTTTCTGCTGCTCCTTATTGAGTACTTACTGGATGAAGCTCCTTACATCTGTCATTGTGTCTCATCATCACAACACCATTAATCAGGTATTATCCCCATTTTACAGTTAAGGAAATTAAGGCTTAAAGAGTTTAAGTAGCTTAAAGTCACTCAGCCAGCAAAGGGTGGTGACAGCCAGTCTTGAAGCCATACATTGAATCATTATAATAGCACGGTCGCTGTTACAAAGCCCCTTTCCATGTTTCTTGGCTTTCATTATAATATAGGTCAGGTGTGTGCCTTTGTGTATAGTGGTTAACAGTGCCATTCATACTGTAACACAGTCTGTGACTGAAAATATGCACATTAGTTGAATAAAATGGAAAAGTATCTTCACATCTGTAATGAAAATCAATGAGAAAATATATTTGAAAATTCAGTTCTCTTTTCAGAGATGTTAGCAATATACACAAATACAACAAGAGAGTAAGGCGCACTTGCCACACTGAACTGTGTTCTGTTTCAGTTTCCTACAGGATTTCACAGTCGCACTTATGGGTATGATTTCACACTGAAATATTTGCATAAGAGAAAGCTTGTGATTAACTGCATATTGCTTGAGTGTTCATCTGTGAACATGATGAATCTCTGTTTTTACTTATTCCTTGCTTTTCAGTAAAACAATCAAAATCCTGACAAATATCTAATATATTTGAGGACCACAGCTACAAATTTCTGCATTAGTACTTCTCTCCCTTCCTATCTCCAAATGGGTAACTCAGAATCACTCCCAATAAACTTTTCCAAAATGTTACCTGTGAACTGTGGTTCAAAATGCTTCACACATTCCCATAGCACTCTGCTTTTAAGTGTCTAAAAATATGGAATTGAAATACAAGATTTTCATGCTTTAGTGAGATTTATAATCAGAAAACTAGTGTCTGCATTTTGGCTTCAACATCTACCAGGTCGGTGACTTACCAGCCTCAAATTCCTTTTCTGTCGGATGGGGTTGTTTAAAAATATGGAGGTCTAGGGACTTCCCTGGTGGTCCAGTGGTTAAGACTCCGTGCTTCCAATGCAGGGGGCCTGGGTTTGATCCCTGGTCAGGGAGCTAGATCCTGCATGCCGTAACTAAGACCCAGAAACCCAGAACAGCCAAATAAATAAACACGTATTAAAAAAATATGGAGGTCTAGGGAAATATGCGAGTTTCTAGAAGCATACGGTAGGGAGTGGGCAAAATCGTTGAAAGTGATCAAAAGGTATAAACTTCCAGTTATAAAATAAACAAGTCCAGGAGATGTGATGTACAGCTTGATGATAATAGTTAATGATACTGTATTTACATTTAAAAGTTGCTCAGAGAGAAGATCTTAAAAGTTCTCATCACAAGAAAAAAACCTTTGTAACTCTGAGTGGTGATGGTTGTGTTGATCATTTAGCAATATCGAACCATTATGTTGTACACTTGAAACCAAGATAATGTTTTATATCAATTATATCTCAATAAAAATTACATTACAAAATTTTAAAATGTATATAGAAAAAAGAAAGACTATTATGACATCACTTTTGGTAGGTTAGACATCTGGCGAGTTTCTTAATCAAAAAAATTATTCGTAAAACTATAGTGTATCCGTATTAAAGAAAGGAAAAGAAATACTGAGATCTGGGGAAAGAATAAGCATTTCCTGAATACCACATATCAGAAACCCCTCCGTTAAGTCCTTCACATCTGCAATGACATTTAATTCCCATGACACTCCTCTATGGTAAATAACATTATCCTTTACTTACAGACCAAGAGGCAAAGGCTAGGGAAGTCCAGACATGCAGGGACCCACTAACAGGCAGGATCAGTGGCAAAGAGCATCCAGACAACTTGTTACTAGGAGAAGGAAGCCCATGCAGCTGAACTTTGTTTCGAAATCTTCTGTTTCCTAGTTCTTCTATGACCAAGTTCGTCTTCAGCACACAGCCACGTCCACCGCTGGACGGTGTCCGGCGAAGCCTTCCCTGTGGTCCTTGTCTGAGTCCCCTCCTCCTCTGGGCTTGCAGATGAGGACAGGTCCCTCCCACGAATCCTCTTCCGTTCTCGTTAGTCCACATTTGTTATCTGTCGATGCACACTTGGGGTTGTGTGTTTGCATCCCTCCCCTCTGAGTCTCATCCTCGGGCAGCCTTCTTTCTGGTCTGGGGCTTCTTCCTTTTTTCTGAGATGGCTGTTCAGGATCACTATCTTCTTAAAACACGGAAAAGCAAACATACGATATGAAAATACTCCATCTTTCTTTGTGTAGAAAGAAAAGTATGACACTTCTGCCTAACTCTAAGTTGGTAAATTTATCTTTCCAACTATTTCCTTCTCCCTCTGGGTATATTACAAAGTATTTCAACTTGGACCCTTTGAAAATTGAATTAATTATTTTCTTCCTGGAGTCTCCAAGCACCTTCTTCTGGGGTCCAGCACCTCATTCCCCCCTTTCCCTTCTCTTTCCCTCCTTTCCACCTTTTATCCCTCTCCTTCCCCCATCCTATCACTTACTTCCTTTACTTTGGCTCCACATCACCCAAGCCAGAAGCACAAGAAGCATCCTCAATGCCTGTCTTCTTCATATTCCACGGGTACCATGTCCTATTTATAGTAGCTCCTAATTGATCCATCTTCACTTCCTTAAAAATAGGAAATCAGGAACTTCTCTGGCAGTCCAGTGGTTAAGAATCTGCCTTCCACTGCAGGGGGCACAGATTCGATCCCTCGTCAGGGAACTAAGATCCCACAGGCCACAGGACATATTTGCCACATGCCGCAACTACTGAGCCCGCACGCTGTGGAGCTCGTGCCACAACTGGAGAGAAGCCTGCACACCGCATCGAAGATCCCACATGCCGCATCTAAGACCAAACGCAACCAAATAAATAAATAATTAATTAATTAAAAAAAATAGGTGCTTTTGATGAGATAAAGTAGGAAGTACACAGGATCACCTATGAAGCATTGTTGCAAAAAAAGTAAAAGGAAAAAAGGACATTTAATCTAAATCTGATTAAATCTTCAGATCTAGCTACAGTTTACAGGAAATTCAGGAGATAGAGGAACATGTTAACTGATACCATATGGATGCAATCAGCAGAATCCAGCAAGTGAGAAATTCTGTAGGTTTCTCCAACAAGTAAGTGGAATAAAAATAGCACAACAGAAAGAGTAGGGAGGGACTTCCCTGGTGGCGCAGTGGTTAAGAATCCACCTGCCAATGCAGGGGACACTGGTTTGATCCCTGGTCTGGGAAGATCCCACATGCCGCACAGCAACTAAGCCCATGTGCCACAACTACTGAGCCTGCGCTCTAGAGCCCGCGAGCCACAACTACTGAAGCCCGTGCACCTAGAGCCCGTGCTACGCTACAAGAGAAGCCACCGCAATGAGAAGCCCGAGCACCGCAACAAAGAGTAGGCCCCACTCGCCACAACTAGAGAAAGCCCGCATGCAGCAATGAAGATCCAATGCAGCCAAAAAAAAAAAAAAAGTAGGGAAATCGTGATGGTATAAAGAGACATAAAAGACATCAATTGAATGCAATGTGTGTGTCTTTTATTGGATCCTGATTTGAACAAGTACGTGTATGAAAAAAGTTTTGAGACATTTAGGGAAAAATTGAAAATATATTGAGTATTAAATGATATTGAGACATTAATATTAACTTTATTATTTGAGATAATGATTTTGTGGTTTATGTTTTAAAAAGACCTTATGTGTTAGTTTGTTGGTGTTACATTCTGAAGTATTGATAGATAAAGCAATATGTTTAGCACTTATTTTGTGTTATATACAAAATACACAGTTTTTAAAGCATTTTTACATACAATAACTCATTTAATCTGTATAGTAACCTTACTAGGTAGGTATTATTATTATCCCCATTTTACAGACTGGGCAACTGAGGCACAGAGCAGTTAAGTAACATGCCCAGGGTCTTGCCAGCCGGTAAGTGGTGGATTCAAATATATCACAAGAGTTTCTTGTTTCCTGTTGTCTCCCAGACTTTGTTCACACGCTCACATATTTCCATAGCTGTAGTTGTAATACACTTAAAATCAGATACTCAGACTTATGTTTATTAGCATATTCTAAACATTTCCCCCAAATTTTACACAGACCTAAATGTTACAATTTTAAATGACTGTATCACATTCTACTGAACATAACTCAGCATCACAGTCAGTTTGATTGTCTCTCTTTGGAAATTTAGGTTGTTTTCAAGTTTTTCTGTTACAAGTAATACTAGAATGATTGTGTTAATGCATGTAGCCTTTTATTTCTTTAATTTTTTTTTTTTACTTAGGATAAAAACCTTAACATCAGACTAGTTGTAAAAGAATGTAAATGGTTCATCATTCTTGATGTGTAATGAAATCAAGAAAAGCTGTGTAAATATGTACCATTAATAGCATAAGAATCTTGTTTTCTTCCCAACTGTACTTAAATTTTGCTGGGTATTCTTGCTTACTTTTCAATATGTATGTAGTAAGGAGTTCCCTGGTGGCCTAGTGGTTAGGATTTGGGCTTTCACTGCTGTGGCCCAGGTTCAATCCCTGGATGGGAAACTGAGATCCCACAAGCCACATGGTGTGACCCCCAAAATTTAAAAATAATAGGTATATAGTAGAATTTCTCTTTTTTCATTTTCACTTATTTATTAGGAATTTTGGATAATTTTTAATAAAATGTTTCTTTCCCTTTTTAACTGCTGTATTTGCTGCAAATATCTTTCTAATCTATTGTTTCTTTACAATTTTAATTTTAATAGTTACCTTCAAAGAAATTAAAAACCTTTTTATGGGTCAAAATGGTTTGTCTCTTCAGCTATAATATCTCCTGTTTCTTGGCTTTTAGAATGTCAGCATTCTAATACAAATATTGTGGGTTATTTGTTTATGGGCAGAGGGCTATTTGATTTTTGGTACACATGGATTAAATTGCTAAGAATCGGGGCTTCCCTGGTGGCGCAGTGGTTGGGAGTCCGCCTGCCAATGCAGGGGACACGGGTTTGTGCCCCGGTCTGGGAGGATCCCATGTGCCATGGAGCGGCTGGGCCTGTGAGCCATGGCCGCTGAGCCTGCGCGTCCGGAGCCTGTGCTCCGCAATGGGAAAGGCCACAGCAGTGAGAGGCCCGTGTACCGCAAAAAAAAAAAAAAAAAAATTGCTAAGAATCAGTAAAAGTCCCAGAAGTTACCTAAGCAGAGCTCTGAAGGATAGTTGGAGTGTCATGGAAAGCTGTGCAGATAGCTGTCTTCCTCACCACATCTACACCATGCTGTAGCAGTTCACAATTTAATGCCCACTGCTACTGAATTTATTTACAGTTCGAAGACCTGGAATCTTTCCCTGCAACACAGATCTGGCCCAAGACAGCAATTCCTCCAGTTTTATAGGCTACAAAGCTATTTGGAGGAGTATTTGAGGTGAACTGGCAGGTGCACATCTAATACTGTTATTTGTCTAGGTCTGTACAATGGCATTTGACAATGTTGGGATATTATTAAGGAAGGTTGGTTGTGTCAATGCCCACGTGTCTCCTAAATTGGCATTTACCACCTATAGATTCCACACTATCCCAGATCAGGTTCTCAGCTTTAAAGCTTCAAACATTTAACATTTTAAGCACACTTGGTATGAATCCAGCCCTCAGGGGCCGACTCCCATTAACTCAGGTGACAGAAGACTGAGGTATACATCGAAGTGCCAGTATTATTTTGCGGTGGCAACTCTGAGCATCCCTTTGGCGGAGAGATTTAGGCCAGTATGACGAGCATATGCTCTCTCTCCTGGCAGCTCTCCTTGGGGAGTAAAATTATACTCAGGAGATTCCCTAGTGAATACAGAATCAGAGCAAAGAGAAGGAGTTGTCTGATTTAGATAATTAATCACATTGGGTTTCAGGTCCACTGATCGTAGGGCTGGGGTCTGTGGGTCGCTCCACCCGCCCCCTTCATCAGCGCTTGTGCGGGTACCACCCCCTGGTGGATCTTCATGTTTCCTGAATCTGTGTGTAAGGCTGACCATGCTTTCAAGTTCACTCTTTCTTCTGATAGGGTTCAGTATAATTGACTGATTCTCTTGATTGCCTGATTCCCATCACACAGCAAGTCGGCCTTCCTATGGTAGTTCTTGAGTCCTTCTGGACTGGCGTTTTGGGTGTTCTGACCACCTTTCAACAGTCTCTTGGGTTAACCAGATGACTAACCTCTTACATGAAACGTAGACTCACCAGCTTAGCTCTTTGGGGACAACTTTCTTCCATGTTCCTGGGGGGTGGTCACTTTGTGTTACCTGCTTTGGCTCTCTACATTGTGGTCCAGGGAAAGTGAGGAGTTTTGGTCTCTTTGTCCTTCAATCCCTGGCATCTCCTTGTTGCCCCTTCTAGGGAATTTTCCTCGTTCAGACAGTTGGTCTTCTCCTTTCTTTGCAAATGTCAGGCCGTGCAAACTTGGGGCTTGGTTTTCTTCCTTCAAAAGTCACTCGTGATCCCTCCTGAGCTAACACGCAAGGCCCAGACTGATCTGCGGGGCCACCCGGGCCTCCAACTGCTTCATCTCAGCTGGGGTTTCCTGACTGTCCTCACACCCGCCCTCCGCTGCTGCCCTCTCCCGGGCTCCCCTCCCTCTTCTCTCACCTGGTCCTGGTTCCTGGCCTCATGCCTGGCTCACCAAGCCCAGGCGAGCTCTGCCAGCTGCTTAGTGATGGATGACACTCAGGGACACGCTGGCAGTCTGGCCACGTCCCAGGACAGGCTTCGTTAAAACCAACAGAATAAAATGTGCCCGAATAGGTAATGTACTACTTTGGGGAAAAATTTTAAGATGTTTAAAAGTATGTTAAGAATAGTAAATTTCACAGTATTTCCCAATGCCCGGCACAATGGCTTGGGCTAATAAAAAAAAGAACAAAAGAGCAGAAGTGAATCGTTTTCTCGTTACGAAGATATATCAAATGTCGTTAACTGTTCATGAACACCATGCCAAAACAATAGCATTTTTGTTATCAGAACTGTTGATTAATCAGGAATTTATAAAACTTAGCAAATGTTGTACTTGTAAAAGTTCACCTTCAAACTGATTCTATCACTTTGTGGGCAAGGACACAGCACTGGCTAGAGCCAGGTTGTATAGAATTCACATCTTCTTGTTCTGAGTTTAAGGCTCTTTCCATTATAATTGATGACACAGAACCATCTCCTTCAGTGAACCGCACCCCAAAGGCAAATGTGTCGACGGGTAGAGGTGAGCAGCTGGCTTAGAGCTCAGCCCGAACTGGGATCCAGTCCTGGCTCTGCTGGTGCCAAGCTGAGGGGCCTTGGGCAAGTTAATTCAGCATTCTGAGTATCAATGATTTTCCAGCTGAGAAGCTGAAATAATAATAAAAGCAAATAATGAGAATTATTACCATATAATAAAGTGGTAATAATGCACATGAAGTACACAAAGAGATGAGTCAAATAATAGCTTTTATTACATATATATGTATCACGTCATTACGTAGCCACTGGGTCATCAGTCTAATCAGTGGAGACAGAAAAACTGGATGGTCAAGGCTTGTGAGGATGCGTAAGAATTCTCTGTTCATAGAACAGCGTGTTAT
Source organism: Tursiops truncatus (assembly GCF_011762595.2). NCBI lineage: Eukaryota > Metazoa > Chordata > Mammalia > Artiodactyla > Delphinidae > Tursiops > Tursiops truncatus. The sequence goes on along the minus strand of NC_047050.1, from coordinate 7,425,089 downwards.
CACATTAGCCTGGTGGTTCTCATGGAAGCTTTTGGTTGGAACATCATTTTGGTGGTACTGAATTATATATTTCATAGTTATTTGCTCCAATGGTGTTCTATTTGAATTCCTGAAAAGAAAATGAGGAGCTTGAAAACTAAGTTGGAAAAATAAGTAATTGGATTGAGTGTAGGTCATGGTGAACCTGTTTTTTGAAAATGTCCCCTTTTTGAGAATACAAACAAATCCTGTATCTGTATAGGACTTTGAGTCTATGAAGTACTTCATATCTATGAGCTCATCACATCCTCATGATACTTTATGAAATAGTGTGTTATTTACATTTTCATACATGAAGAAATTGAGCCTCAATTTATTTTTATTAGAGTCCCATCTAGAATTCTAATTTCCGGACTTCCCTTCCACGTGGTCACCAGCCCTGGAGAAATGATGCCTGTATGTGACTAATGAAAGGTAGGCTTCTGACAAACATGTGCTTTTCTTGCCAAGTGCCTTCTTCATCAGGCTGTTACATGTCGTGGTTGACAACTACAGTGACAAGCACTAAGAGAACGCCTCTTCTGTGTCTGAGACCGTGTCAGTGTTTTTTTTCCTTATTTTTTTGTGGTACGCGGGCCTCTCACTGTTGTGGCCTCTCCCGTTGCGGAGCACAGGCTCCGGACGCGCAGGCTCAGTGGCCATGGCTCACGGGCCCAGCCGCTCCGCGGCATGTGGGATCTCCCCAGACCAGGGCACGAACCCGTGTCCCCTGCATCAGCAGACGGACTCTCAACCACTGTGCCACCAGGGAAGCCCCCGTGTCAGTGTTTTTATGTGTGTGTGCCAGGCATTGCTTATTTGCTCTTAGACCCAGTGTCACCCTTTTTCTCTGCTCTGTATCTCCAGGAATTACCTTTCCCAGGCCACCCTGTCTTCTGACCTCTCCCTCCTCCAGGCAAGGAGACTACAGGGTGGTGAAGGCCTTTCTCCCCGTTCCCATCTGCCTTGTGTGGGCTCTCCACATCCAGCTAGTTCTCTGTGGTGTTAATTCTCCTGCCCCACCATGGTCCTAGCTCCTGCTAGGGACCCTGACGCCTGGACTCTGTACAACTACCACCTTCCTTTGACCTGCCGGCAGCCAGTCTCAGGATGAGCTCTTTATTCTGTTTGGTTCCTCTTAGCTCTTCCATCCCCTGTGGAATCAAACCCCTGCCTTGAATCCTGTCTGTGTGAAAGACCTGGAGTGGTTTTGTTTCATGACCAGTCCATGCAGCTACAGCATGATATTTACATCTGACTTTGACAGCATTCCTGGGAGGAGGTAATACTATTATCTCCATTTACAGACAAGGAAATTGTGGCTCGAAAGACGCAAGTGATGCGGCCAGTCTCATATAGTCCATAAATGGGAGCTCTGGGGCTCCAGTCCAGCACTCCCCCGAGGACAGGTGACTCTGACTGAGTGCATTCCAGTGTCAGGCCTTGGGACCTGAGGGTGCCTATATGCACCGTCCCTTGTGGCCCTCACAGCCTCCCCGGTTATGGATGAGCCCCGAGAGTTCAGAGATGTTAGCTCGCCAAAGGTGCAAAGCTGGTAAGCAGCAGAGAAGAGATTCAAACCAGATCTTTTCTGACTCCAAGCTTGTTTTCTTTCTACTCCTACAAGCGCTTCCCAAAAGGTAGTGTGTATCACAGCTGCAGCGGTGTGGTGTGGTTGAGATATAAATTCCTAGTCCCTAACCCCCCGAAATTCCAGTTCAGTAGCTTTGAGAAGGGGCTCAGGAACAGGCACTTTGCACATCTGCCCTAAGTGATGCTGAGGCAGAGGGTGTGCGAACGGCATGGGGCCAACCTCAACCTCCATGCCTCCCGCCACCCACCTGTGACACCCATGTAGCCTCTGCATCCTCTCCCCACCTGCCTCAGTTTCCTTGTCTGTAAAGTGAAAAGTTGGACTGGATAATCTCCAAGGTGATCCTAGGTCTCTGCTGAGTCCCCTGTGCTGCCAAGGGGACCACTGCTGTGCCACTGAGCCCTCCCAGGGCACAGCTGAGGGCTGGGGGTCTGGGGTTTCTGATGGATCCCCCAGGCTGTGAGATCCGACAGGAGCCCTGTGGCTTAAGAGTAAAGGGAAGCCCTGTTTATCAGTTTGCAGTAGTTGGCAAACTGGCATTTAAAAAAGGAAGTGAATTGTGGGGTGCGGGTTTTAATTCAGGGAGATACTCGAAGAACTCAGTGTTTGCTCTGAGAGGTCATTAAATAAGTTTTGTTCCCACACTCTCTGGAAAAATGATGCTTCATTAAAATGGCAACATGAGGTGTAGAGAAAACGGTGAAATTGGGAACCCTGAAAAGACACATTCACTAGGTTCCACTTAAAATGTAAAAGGAGTGTAAAGAAAACAAATGGACATTTTCTTGAGGCAGCTGAGCGATACAAAACACAGGCATCTTTGTCTCCTTCTTGAAAACTTCCACAATGGGTTCTCCTTTCTTCCTCTTGACCAATCTCTACTTCTAAGAGGTGTTGAGTTTCCGCCAAACTTTCTGCTCCGCTCGCATCAAAGGCTGCCGTGTCGTGAATAGTCAGCTCTCACCTACCGATCCTCACCTGCCGACTCCTGCCCAGCGCACTTAGGTCATTCACCATAATTAGCTCATAGACAGAATTTCCGGGCGGGGTCCGGGAGCATCAGTCACAGGGATGAAGGGGAGGTCGGTGCGTGGGAACCGCGGGAGGTGCCGGGCGCAGAGCGCGCAGTGGTCCCTACGACCCAGTCGCCGCAGATCTGCCCGCGCGATGCTGCGATGCTGCCTCGGTTCCCCTCCGGCCACATCTGTGCTCGACAGACAGGTCGTGTTCGTTTCCACACAGCCTCAGAGGTGCAGAATACCCCATGGGGGGAGGCAGGCGAAGTTTCTGTTCCTGCTGTCTCATGCCCTCTCTACCTGGTTTCCAAATGCGTCTGGCTTCCAGGTTGGGGTTTTCTTCGTACCGTTAGCGGTTCTGCGCTTGGGGGTGGGGATGGAGTTGGGGGTTGGCGTGTTTAACAACTAATGGTACGAGCGAGACTTGGCTTCTGCTTTGGGCCCCGCTGCTTTCTCCTTAAAGCCCTGATTGCTCGTGTTTAATTGTTTCATCTATAACATGAAGATGATAGTTCAGAATTATTAGCTAATAATGAATAAGAGCGAGGTCAGAACACTTTGAAAATACAAAATAACTTTACGTATGACATCCTCGGTTGCTGTTTACTAATATCCTTTACCGGGAGTCTGGGGTCTTGTTGGTGCAAGTGCCCCAGGCGGCCTCTTCCCCCGAAAGCTGGTTCCTGCTCTCTGACGCTGCAGAAAGCGCTGGGGCCTGCGAAACTGTGAGTTCAGCGCTAACCTAAGTCTGGTCGTTTTTGATGCCTGTATACTGTGTGCCTGTTCTCTGGGACCACCTCTCAGCACCACCTTGCCCAGCAGCTGAGTGTCCTGCCGTGCATAGGGCAGGAGGAGGGCTGGACTCCAGCTCAGGCCGAGGGCCTGCTCCCGGGGGCTGTGTGCCGCTGCGCCTGGGGCACTTCCAGATCCTGCAGCGCAGAGAGGTTTTCCTGGGGGAAGGGAGGGCACTTTGACACTAGAGAAAGCAAGTGGCCCAAACCTAGTGAAGTCTAAAGCAGCATCAGGTCTATGCTGTCCCCTGGTGGTCGTATGTTGTACTACAGCCAGCTCTCGGAGTCTGTGAAGTTACAATGAGCTCTTCTTTTTCTATCCTGCAGTATGGAAGTCCAGAGACTTCAGGAGTCAGTCAAGATAGCCTAAGGGCAATGAAAGCATAGATCTAAATCTTCTCATGGGTCTGAATGTAGAACTTTTACTGTAGGAGCCATTTAGTCTTTACCTGGTAAGGTGTATAAACTAGTAAACAAGGCCAGAATAAAAAGGACGCATTTGATGGATTTAAATTGGTTTAGACGGTTATAATTAAAATCATATTATTTAGTCTATTTTGAATTTAGTCTATTTTGCCTTTTACCAAGTTTGTTTTCGAGTTCCATCTCATTTTTATGGTTTTACAATGGTTTGGGGGGAAGAGAACGATATAGTTTTAATCCCTGTTTCACTGATACGGAAAGAGACAGGGGCCTAAAGTCTCTGCAGAGTCAGGGTTACAGGTCTCTGGGCCCAAATCAGAAGTCATAAGTGGGACAGGGTGACCAGGGGCAGACCTGGAGAGCTTTCCTCTTGGATTCACGGCCTCACGCCCTCCACTTCTGCACATTCCTGTCACTCGCACTAGGAGTGTTTCTAGTCAGCTGTGTGCGCTATGTTAGGCATTTCAAATATGTTTCTGGAAGTTGTCAGGGCTGTTCTCTGTGAGGCCTGAAGGCAAAATTCAATGTTTGTAGTAAATAAGTACTAAAATTATAGCAGCTATTGAGAGGATGGATTACTTCCAGCTTGCTTAGCCGTATTGGCTGAGGCTTGACTTCAGCAGTGGTGCCAACATGCTATACACAAGAACCCTGTGTTCCCGGGAATCGCGCTGAACGTGGCGGTGCAGAGTCTGCTGGGCAGGACACCAAGGTGTGGCCAGCAGGGTTCAAGAAGTTTATGGAGATGCAACAGAAGGTTCTGGAAACTTTGCTGGGATGGCACTTCCCTTGGACTAGTTCCTGGAGACGGATATAGAGGAGACGGGCAGCATCAGAAGCTAGACTTACAGTGTTTTACAAACCGTGGGCTCCAAGGAACGTTTGTTCCTGGAATCAAAGCCACCTCTGTGTGGGATTCTCTCTTCCCATCTCTCTAAGTCTCTGTTATGGGCTGAGTTGTGTTCCTCCAAAATTCCTACACTGAAGTCCTAACCCCCGGTGTCTGAGAATGTGACTTTATTTGGAGACAGGGCCTTTAAAGAGGTAATTAAGTTTAAACGAGGTCATTAGGGTGAGCCCTCATCCAGTATGACTGCTGTCCTTAGAAGAAGAGGAAATTAGGACACAGACACGCACAGAGGGAAGACCATGTGAGGACGCAGGGAGAAGGTGGCCAAGCAAGCCCAAGGAGAAAGACTTCTGCAGAAACCTACCCTGCTGACACCTTGATTTCAGACGTCCAGCATCCACAATCGTGAGGAAATAAATGAATGTTGTCTAAGCCAGCCGGTCCATGGTACTCTGTTACGGCGACCTGAGCAACTAAAAGAGTCTCCTTTTGGATTTAGGGAGCGTGACTGAAGGGCCCATCCACTCAGAATCAACGCCAACCAAGTGAAAACCACCAAGCCACTCTGTAAGGAACTAAAACATCTTGAAAAACAGGAAAGTGACCTGTGAAATAGCATCTGGTTTGAATGGCATCCAGTATCTCTTACTAGACAAGATACACTAGCATGATTTCTGGAGAAAAGCCCAAATACATGCCCCAAATATGTACACCACGGTAAGGATTGCATATAAATCTTTTTTCGCCTGGCTCGATGGTGTCCTGTGGAAGGAATCCAAATAGTATGAAACATGTCTTCAAGTCTTAGTGAGTCATGCAGCCAAGTTTTATGGAGTCAAGCTACAAACCTATCAATTACTACAAGAAAAAAATATTTGCCTATGTCACCCTTAATTTTTCTTTAAGCTGCTGTGAGATATCTGGTGTTTAGCTTACAGGTTACATTATTTGATGAAGCTCTACAAAAGATTTAGTTAAAAAAAAAAAAAGAACCTAAGCACCCAAGACTTGGAACCCAGCAAATGCAGCTGTTCTGCTTGGTTTCATCAATGGTGGCCACGAGGTTGATGCTGGCGATGAGATAATTTTTACTGAGTGTTTCTCATGGCAAAGGCACTAAATTAAGTGCTTGAAATAGGTGACTTAGCTTTCACAGAAACAGATAGATAGGTAAGACGTGGTGTAAGGTAGCTGTTCAGTCTTGGTCCCCGCTGCTACTCAGCCTTGGGATCTTGAGCAAAGTACTTTACTCTCTGTGACTCAGCCTTCTCATTTCAAAAGTTCGTTGTTAATGCACGAAGTGCTTGCAATAGCCCCTGGCACAGGGTAAGGTTTCAGTGAGTGTAGGCTGCTGGTGTTTTTCTTTCTTCCTTTTTTTTTTAATTTTATTTTTGGCTGTGTTGGGCCTTCATTGCTGCGTGTGCGCCTTCTCTAGTTGCAGCGAGCGAGGGCTACTCTACATTGAGGTGTGTGGGCTTCTCATCGCGGTAGCTTCTCTTGTTGCGGAGCACGGGCTCTAGGCGTGTGGGCTTCAGTAGTTGTGGCACATGGGCTTCAGCAGTTGTGGCTTGCGGGCTCTAGAGCGCAGGCTCAGTAGTTGTGGTGCATGGGCTTAGTTGCTCCGTGACATGTGGGATCTTCCTGGACCAGGGATCGAACCCATGTCCCCTGCATTGGCAGGTGGATTCTTAACCACTGCACCACTATGGACGTCCTGGTGTTTTTCTTAATGTCTTCAGATGAGGAAACAAAGGGCAGTAGAGATGAGAGGCACTTTGCTCAGTACCTCGTGTACCACTGTGGAGGGGAGTCTAGGCAGGCACAGTGCTCAGGCTCTCCAGCACCTCCCATTTGGTGATACTGTCCTTTGCAGGTACTTGTGACCTTATTCTTTCTGGGACACACATGAGGGTGATCTTTTTTTTTTTTTTTTTTGCGGTACGCGGGCCTCTCACTGTTGTGTCCTCTCCCGTTGCGGAGCACAGGCTCCGGACGTGCAGGCTCGGCGGCCATGGCTCACGGGCCCAGCCGCTCCGCGGCATGTGGGATCTTCCCGGACTGGGGCACGAACCCGCGTCCCCTGCATCGGCAGGCGGACTCTCAACCACTGCGCCACCAGGGAAGCCCGAGGGTGATCTTAATACGTGCTTTCTTTACGTGTTCCCACGCTGGCTTCCCCTCCGAGAGGAGTAACCCTAGTTAACATTGCTTATCTCCAACCGTTCAATTCTCTCTTCTTCTAACCATTACAATTTTTATTCCATTTTCTTCACATCCTCAAATGCCTTATTTTCTTTTTTCTTTTTTTTGGTACGTGGGCCTCTCACTGCTGTGGCCTCGCCCATCGCGGAGCACAGGCCCCGGATGCGCAGGCTCAGCGGCCATGGCTCACGGGCCCAGCCGCTCCGCGGCATGTGGGATCCTCCCGGACCGGGGCACGAACCCGCGTCCCCTGCATCGGCAGGCAGACTCTCAAACACTGTGCCACCCGGGAAGCCCTCAAATGCCTTATTTTGACCATGCTTCTGCTACGTGGCTGCTTTTGGAATGTAGAAATGCCTCGGATGCTAGGACTCTGATTCCCAGACATTTCTTCCATCGAGGAAACGACTGGCTCCTATGGAAGAGCCCTGCCCCAGGGCTCTCAGCTTTACCACCACTGCACGGACTGCTGGTGGTTTATTCTTCCCAAGAAATCACTTGCTGTGTATACACACCTGGCAGGAACTGAACCACCTGCTAAATGACAGTGTAGACAAGGGGTGGCCGCAGTGCCATTGTTTCCTGGCTGGCGGTTCTCAGGCACACTTTCTAGATGTTAATTCCAAGGGCTTTGTTTGCTCCTTTTGGGGTAAAAGAAAGAGGCAAAAGGCCCATTGGAAGCTTAGATTTTGGAAATGAGTGAGAGCATAATGATGCTAAAGAGAAAGATGACATTTTGCTAACAATGACACAGTGAAGGTGTAGAGTTATTGTTGAAATGGGAAAGAATTGGCTGTTTACTTAAAAGGTGGGAAGGAAGGTTGGGAGTCTACATAAAAAGGAAAGTGTGAGTTCCAGAGAGCCATCTGCTTGCTAGTTATGGAACAAATAGAAATAGAAGTTTGCACATTACAAAGCACTTTCAGTACCCATGCCTCCATGCACCCATGCACCCATCCATTTGTTATCTGTTTATTCAGCACTTCCCCGCTTCCATCCTAGGCCCCAAGGATGCAGATGTAGAAAAAGGAAAACCTCAGTCCATTCAGTGGGGCAGGCATCGCAAAGGGTAATTACAGTGTGGTGTGGTAGGAGCCATACAGGGGCCATTGCTGGGATGTTGGGGGCATAGAAGAAGGACTAAGTCAGGAAATGTATATGGAGTAGGAACATTTCATTAGGATCTTGCAGTATGTGTAGGAGTTTGCTGTGTAGATGAGAGGAAAGATTGCATTTCAGGTACATGCAAAGCCTGGAGTTACAAACAAAAAGGAAGTGATCTTGTGAGGTCGGGGGAGGCAGAGCCCTTGGCTTTGACTGGCTCTGTGGGTACTTACAGCCAAGCAGCATCTGATTAGGGAGAATCAGCCCAGCTAAAGTCAGGAGGGGGAGACACTAACTTAAGCCCCCTCGCCGTGCCCTCCTGGGCCTTCCTGAACCTTCCTCCTTTGATCTGTTGGAGGGAAGGGGCTCTGAAGGTATTTGTTTAATGAAAGAGAAAAATGAATAACAGTTTAAGAGAGTTGTTCTCACCCAGGGCTGCACTCCGGAATCTCCTTGGGAAGTTTTTGAGATTTACGTGGTCAGACCATTATCCAGAAGCTCCGACTCAGAGGCCTGGGTGGGCCCAGCGCTGACCCCCTTGACAGAGCTTCTGAGGTGCGTCCTTGGTAGAGACCATCTGCTATATGTGTTTCCTTTACCAGGAGTGTCTGCCTGCGGGGGGAAAGGATATCGGGTGCCCTACGTCCCTCTCGGAAGATGGGCCCTAAGGAACCTCTCGGAGGAAACATGTTCTGTCTCCCCTGTGCTGGGTGTAAACTCTAGCGATAGGACCGCCACCCGCTTCCCACCAAGTGCAGCTCAATTCCAGGAAATACTTTCAAGTAAGATTTTCTAATCTCCTCTAGGGTCTCAGACTCCATTTACATCATACTTTCTGTTAATTTTTATATCTGGTTTTATCATCAAGTTGGAGGCTGAGAAGAGGCACATCCAGGGCTTCTGAGTGCTGGCTCTGCTCCGTTTCGTGACCGAGTGCTGATTCCATGGGGTGTTCACGCTGTAAAAACTCAGCGCGCTGCTCACTTACCATGTGTGTACTTTTCAGTCTATATGTGATATATTATTTTTCCAGTTTCTTTTTCTTAAATTGAAGAATAGGTGATTAACAAAGTTGTGTTAGTTTCAGGTGTACAGCAAAGTGATTCAGTTATATATATATATATAATATATATATATATTCAGCTTTATATATATGTATATTTCAGATTCTTTTCCATCATGGGTTATTACAAGATACTGAATATAGTTTCCTGTGTTGTACAGTAGGTCCTTGTTGTCTATTTTATATATAGTAGTGTGTATCTGTTAATCCCAAGTTCCTAACTTATCCCTCCTCTTGCCCTTTGGTAACTATAAGTTCATTCTCCGTGAGTCCCTTTCTGTTTTGTAAATAAGTTCATTTGTATCATTTTTTTTGATTCCACATATAAGTGAGATCATATAATATCTGTCTCTCTCTGTCTGACTTACTTCACTTAGTATGACAATCTCTAGGTCCATCCATATTGCTGTAAATGGCATTCTTTCAATAAGTGAATCATTTTAGAGCTGAAGTCGTAATGAATGCAGAGCCCGTGTTCCCCTTGGCCAAACCCCTCGCGGTGGGCATATTCCCAGGACGGCCCCGGGCGCTCTGTGCTTTGGCAAGGATGTACCTCGCGGTCCAGGCAGCGGCACAGTCCCCCATGTGTGGAGGGCTCCACGGGCTGTGGGAAGGGCAGACTTGGATTTCCTGACTTTTGTCCATTGATGGTCTCACTCACAGAGTTGCATTAACTTGGTTTTGTAGGCTGAATGAAACCACTGGCAACTTTCTGATTTGTTTTTTCAGCCCGAGTAGAGGCTGGTAACTAAGCCAGGAATTCCCAAACTTTCCCAGGCCAGCGCGGAGACACACTGGGACGTCTTTTTCTTCTCCCCCGTCCATCTGCAGGCCAAGTGCGCATCGGTCAAAGGCAAACTCTGAATTGAGCTTTGTGCCAGTCTCTGGAAAGACACCCAAGAGCGTGTGATGGGGAGAGTGACAGTGGCGGTGGCAGCGACATCTGCAGTGCCAGCCCCGTCCCTATCTGCACAGAACGCGTGTGGGCACGCTTCATGAGAACAATCCAGCCGCCAGAGAATGGGGCTTTTGACATCAGCTGCGGCCCGGGCTGCCTTACAATGAGAGGCCTGTTGGTGAAAGGGAGACTGTTTAATGAACTGAGAAGCAGAGGCCAGCTCTGGCCATCTGGACTGAGCATCTTTGGAGCAACTCTTCATCGTAAATGGCTACACTGAAGCACGTTGCCTTTCCAAGAAAGCAATTGCAACAGTAAATTCGTATTTCAAAATTGTGCACAATAAACTCCTATTTCAAAATCGTGAACTTTTAGATATTTGTGTGTGTGCATGTGTTGGAAAGCATTGTATAAAGATTAGATATTACCATCTTAATTAGCACGGAAGCCTGAAAAAGCATCCCACTTTTGGTTCTGAGGTCAGTAATGATAATGGCTTTTTCCTGACACCGGGTAGCCATGTCCTGTCAAGGATGTGAAAACACTCTCTGAAAATGAAATCCATTAAAGCCCTAATGATCAGGTGAGGGAGGCAGGTGATCACGATTGTCACCACTTGGCTGGCAAAACACTGAGACCCAGGGAGGATGATGACTCATGACCAAGGTCGAGTGGCAGGTGGGGGGTGGAGCTGATAGCTAATTGTGTCCTCCAGCCCCAGGCGCTGGGGAAGGACATGCAAAGCTGGGGCTGACTTTTCCTGGCAGGCTCGCTCTTCGCAGCCGGAATGCAGGTGGCACTGTTGTGATTCCTGGCGTAAACTTCAATGCGTCAATGAGCATGTTGGCTGGCGCCAGGCCCCAGCTGAGTGTCACAGTGCAAGACCCGGGCTTAAGCGGTGCGTGCCGAGGTTCTCCTAGCAGCGTCTCATTTATTAGCTGTGTTGGAAAGAAATCCTTTGCAGCTAACCGGGTACCTCTGGATTTTAACAGCTGTGGTTTATAAGGGATTGGGGAGAGGGTTGTTTTCAAAGTGCCTTTCAGAAAGTATCACCTTAGAGGGGAGTTTCCCTTCTGATCCAGGAGGACGACTGGCACCAGTGCTCTGCTCAGAAAACCAAGCCCGCAAGAAATATCAGGTTCTATTTTCTTACAACCCATTTTAGCAAGTGTGCCTTCACACCACCTACCCGTCTCTTCCCCTTTGTTGGCAACAGTCCCGATTGGAAGGGTTTTAAGTCCAACGTGTCTTAGAAGGTGCCCCGCACAGACTGCGTGGCTGGGGTCTGGCGGTCGCGGTTGGATCGGGGGACCTCGAGGGTCCCTTCCAGTCTGAGATGTTATGACTTCAGAACGAATGCGTCTCAACTCCCAACATGAAACGGGAATAACTACCAATTACCGAGTACTTACCGTGTTCCAGCCCTGTGCTGAGATCTTAACGTGTTACTCTGAATTCTAACAAAATTGTTGTGACTATCACCCCCAGTTCACAGATGAAGAAACTGAGGTTTAGAGAAATTAAAAACCTGTCTGATAACACAGGTTTAAGATTTCGTAAGTGACGGTTCCCTGGAAGTTGAGTCCAGACCAGGCTAATTCCGTGCTCTAAACCCACAACTTAACCAGGACGAACTTTAGTCGCCTTGTGGTTCCCTCTTGTCAGATGAGCTCAGATCTCCAGCTCTCACGGTAGCTGGTGCTAGTCTCTTGTCAGACTCAGTGTTGAAATCAGAGAGGAAAACCCCAGACAAAGGCTGCGGAGGTCCTGGTGCACGAAAACTCCTCTCAGCTTCCCATCCTCCTGCCGGTCAGAGATTCTCTAACTGTAAATACAAATGCCCTTGAAGAGATAACGCATTAATTGTCACCCATTAACACTATTGTGTAAATTAGTGTAACTTAGCAAATGCTCGGAAGGAAGAAACTCAAGGTCCGTAGGTCCAGATTAATTCCGACATGGGCACCAGCACTGGGGAACTCTGAGACGTCTGTTCAATAAAGATTTGTTGACTTTAAAGATTTGTTGACTTTTTGTTGACTGGAGAGTTTTGCTTTCCAGTGGGTCGAAAGCATAATATTTATTAGAAGGAATGCTTAAAATTCTGACCTGTGTGTATGGAGAGCACGTATAATAAACTACAATTTATTTTAAAAATATGGTCTGAGAAGTCAGATTTATTATACGTGTAAATATATTTTTTCCACAAAAGGAGATATCTATATCTATATATCTTTATCTGTATTACATATAGACATCTATAGCTGTCTCTTTCTCTCTCTGTATATATTTGCTTTTTGTGAAAAAGTTATCCCTACCGTCTGATCCCAAGGGAATATTATTTCTCATCCAGTCTGTGACTAACTGTATTACAAAGTAATGCTTCCTGTCTTTCGAGTGGAGTACAGGTCCAGTAGCAGTCTACCCGGACTACTTTTAGCTGTAAATGTTTTGTGACATCAAAAGTCACTTCTCTTCCACAATTGGCTCTAGAGGTTTTATGCAAATAGTTAAAACGTCTTTGTCATAAAGGAGATGATAATAATAGCCAAGTGGCCTTAAGCCGTGTGAAATATGCAAGTACAATCTAACACTCATGGTGAAAAAGACAATATTTTAGAATAATTCAAGCTTTGCAGCTTGTTTTAACTTTGGAATGAAAATGAACTCAAAAGTTAAAAAAAAAAAGGGAAATGGCTTTATTAGATGTCAGGGTGTTGAGACACAAAGTATACAAGCAGATACTGCAAGAATATAGGTTCATCTCATCACTCAAGGCTCATTAAAAAATCAACACCAAGCTCAGATTTCGTCCATGAAGCTAATATTTTTTTCAGATTTTATGAGGACTTTTCCAACTTTGATGTTTTCCGGAATCCACTGCAGGCTCAGCTGGAAGTTGCCTGATGATGCTGAGTGAGGAAGATGTCAGCCTGCTTCCTGCTGGCCGCCAGGAAGACGAGGTTGGTCCGAGCTGGGTCAGGGGCCTGCTGACAGTGCGTCCCATGCGGCCCCAGGACACCCGTCGGCAAGGGTGTCACTGAGGCTCTGCAAATCTTGTAAAGTGAACAAAACCCCCCCGAATCTGATATAGATCGTTCTCGCTGACATTTTAACATTTGAAAGATGTCATGAAAATTGCAGATGGCTACGTAGAGAGGCAAGATCTATTCTACTTTTAATGCCTACGAGTAGTTCTTTCTCTTTTTTTTTTTCAACAAGAAAAGGGAGCATAGCAAAACTACTTTGGAAAATATGAGCAGTGGAAGTACCTCGTTAGATAGGGATGCAGGAAGGAAGGGTGTGGCGAGTGGGGCTGCCAGGGCTGCACGGCACACTCCACTGCCTGGTGCTGTGTGTTCTGAAGGCAGCATCCCTCAGCAGGGCTCGGTGGCACTCGCTCCTTAAGGGGTACGTGTGCTCCAAGGCTACTGCAGGTGGAAGGCTAGTCTGCATCTCTGAGTTTTTCTAGAACTGTTGCTCTTCCCTTCTCCTTTATATAATTTGACCCCTGGCTGCTGTTCTGATCAGTAGTATTGCCTCAATATACTGAAAGGGGAAAATATTGGTGAAGTCAATCCATCGGTCAATCAAGCAGTGAAGTTTGATGTGATGTAATGAAACATCTGGTGCAAGAGAGTCTGGCTAAAATAGGATTTCGAAGGGATAATAATGGAAATTTAATCACGAATCTATGTATTTTCAACACTGACATTTCACACAAACATTGGTTGTAAATCTCCAATGTCACAATGTTTTTGTCTTATTACATCTCATTAATTATCTTGTTAAAATAATAGTGTAAGTCTTCCAAAATTCTTTTGGAGCTGGCTGGGTAAGTAAGATAAGTAAATCCTAAATTAGTGAAAGAATATACATTTCTCTTTGAAGTTAGGTCACATCCAACTGAAGAAGCCCTAAATTACTCCCCATCTCAACTCTAACTACGACTTCTTTCCTTCATCCCTTGTTTTGTTTTTTTTTTTAAGATGTTGTGGGTAGGAGTTTATTAATTTATTTATTTTGGCTGTGTTGGGTCTTCGTTTCTGTGCGAGGGCTTTCTCTAGTTGTGGCGAGCGGGGGCCACTCTTCATCGCGGTGCACGGGCCTCTCACTATCGCGGCCTCTCTTGTTGCGGAGCACAGGCTCCAGACGCGCAGGCTCAGTAGTTGTGGCTCACAGACCTAGCTGCTCTGCGGCACGTGGGATCCTCCGAGACCAGGGCTCGAACCCGTGTCCCCTGCATCGGCAGGCGGGTTCTCAACCACTGTGCCACCAGGGAAGCCCACCCCTTGTTTTTATCGAGTCACTGGTTCTACTCGCTCAAGCAGAACGTTTGGGGACCCGTCATTTATTCATCTCTTTGTTTTCCTGACCAGCAAGTATTTATTAACACTAAACGTTACACTCTGGCACCTGTCTTCCCGGGTTCTAGACTCAGACTACAACAGCGAAAAAAACCGATAAAAAGTCTCTGCCTTCTTGTAGCTTATAGACTGGTAGTTTAGAAAGTCAATAACTACGATAAATAAATTTTAAATTGGGTAGTGATATATCTTCGCGTGGCCGGCTCTGCTTCTGGGTGTCTGTGTCTTCTCTTCTGTCTCTTATAAGGACACTTGGCATTGAATTTAGGGTCCGCCCAGGTTATCCAAGATGACCTCATCTCAAGATCCACGATTTAATTCCATCTGCAAAGACCCTTGTCCCAAACAAGGGCACAACCACCGATTTCCCGAGATTAGGATGTACATATATCTTTTGGGGGGCCAGCGTTCAACTCCCTACAGGGGAGAACAAGAAGAGCTGTTTTTTTTCAGTTTTCAACTGGAGGGCCTTTCTGTTAAGGTGGGTTTGAGTAAAGACCTGTAAGAGGCAGGGGAGAGAAGCACGCGGACCCTGGAGCTGAGAGCCCAGGAAGCGGGAGGGGTTGTGATGGCCTGGCGTGCGTTGTAAAGGCCAGAGAGCAGACAGAAGGGGCGAAGGCAGAGACAAGGAGAGCAGGTCAGGCCCAACAGGAAGCCAGGAGCGGGCAGTGGCCCGAGCCCCCGTGGCTGCTGCAGACGTGGTGAGAGGTGGCTGGGCTCTGGCCGTGTTTTAACGATGCTGCCAACAGGATTTGCTTGTGGACCAGATTGGGAGTGAGAGGAAGCGGAGTCAAGGGTGACTCCACGGTTTTGGCCTGAGTTACTGGAAAAAATACAGTTGATGTTTACGAGATGCAAAAGACCTGGGGTGTCAGAGACCTCGTCCTGGGTGCTCGACTGTGAGCTAGGGTTTGGGGGCTGGAGTCGGCTTCTGGTCATCTGGATTCAGGTGGTGCTTACACAGCGGGGCACACAGTCGGGGACAGGCGGGGTCTGCGCTGGAGATTCAAATCTGGGACCTAGAGCATAGAGAGGAGACTGGGGGAAACCTGCCAGCGTGGGAAGGAAAGAGAAGTGGTCCAGGGGCTGGGCCTGGGTCACTCCAGTGCTTAGAGGTCCAGGAAACGAGGAACTGAAGGTGTCTGAGAAGGAGAAGAGGTGGGTGGGTGGGGGGGTCAGGCAGCATGAGGCTGCAAGTCCAGGAGAAGAAGTTTCCACTTGCTCAGTTGCATCCTTCAATGTGGTTATTTCTCCCCTTCCATCATTTCTTATTACGCCCTGTTCTTCCCATTTGCCTCGTCTTCCTCATTTCATCACCTCGCATTGCGGTGACAGTCCCAGCACCAGTTTGAGACACAAAAAGTGGGATTTCAGAGCCCATTCCATCTGTCACAGGTGTACTGGTCTCTCCCTGGCTTATACCCATGGCTGTACGGTGGGGCAGGGGGCCCTTTGACCAGCTGATGGAGAGAAGAAAGGCTAAGCTTAGTTCACGCTGGGTCAGCCTGGAATGTGATGCAGGCTAAGACTGGACCACGGCTGTACTCTGGCCCCATGCAGGGGGGCACTAAAGGACAGAGGGCAGGGGACATCCGAGGGGTGGGGAGTTGGATGGTCCAACTAATCACCCTCTTAGTGTGTAAGGGGAACGGCCAAGGCACATGGATTCCCGAGCAGTGGCTGATGGCCTGGTGGGATGGTCAGAGGCCCGCAAGGAGAAAGGCTGGACCCTCAGGGCAGAGCAGATCTGGTGAAGAAGCAGGTGGACGGGCACCCAGTGTGAAGGGCTTTGTTCCTCAGGTGGGACCTACAGACAGCATCCACCACTCACCAAAGCCAACCAGCCTCCCCATCGGGCTCCCCAGGGCTGGCCATGTGGCCTGACAATGGAGCAGCCCGGCTGGCAGGATTGGAGGCGACGTGTGGCCCATCAGCAGGCCCCCGGTCACTGAGACTACTGGCTGCAAGGGTCCAGCCAAGACAGGGGTGCACCTGTGTCACAGTCTACCCGCCCCATCTGCTCAGGGCTGCTGTCTTTGCTCCCTCACAGTGTGTTTCCCGAGAGCACGCCCTAAGGAACACTCTGCAGGCAAATAACTATCTTTGAGTTGTTCCCGGGGAGCCTGGGCTAAGACAGGGAGGGACACGGAAGAAAGTGGAAAACAGAAAAAGAGAAATGAACATCCGACATGATGTCATTGACTGACACAGAATGCTTCCTCCTGTCTGTATCTCTTTGTCTCTCTCTGTAGCCCAAACAAGTACATGCAACTTTTATCTTAGAGCACGTTTTTCAAAACATCCACTAGGTGGAGAACTTGCATCAAGTTTGCCACTCAAACAGTCCATAAATGCAGTTGAGGGAGCTGCATTTATGGACTCATTTATTTATTTATTTAACCGTTATTGAGATGAACTGATGGGTGCTAACCGACGAGATGCATTTATGGCTCTTCTTAGTGGCCCAAGCTTTTCAAATATTATCGGCCCGAAAACATCATACAGAATTACATTACTCTTGTGATTGACTGTTAGTACGGGACGTTTTTAGGAGAAAATGATTAACTGGGTGAGGATAAGCTAAAATTTTTGCATAATCATTTTTGTTGAATGCTGACTCTTGATAAGTTTGTTATGATTTACTCTAAGCTCTTTTAGCTTTGCAAGATTTTGATTGTTTGTCTGTTTGTTGGGTTTTTTTGAATCTCTGGAAGTGTGTATTGATTGAATGATAACTGCAGATTAAGGAAATAATTTTATTCATTAAAAAGCCTCATCCATTGACGTGCTTTTTACATTTCAATGTTCAAACACTGGGCAAAGGAACTTCTTTTCATATGCATTGTTATTCTTGCTGATTATTGAGAAAGTTTTATTGAGGTCACAGAATGTAGGTTAATAGAACTGAGTATACTGTGCGTTCTTGGTTGTAGCTCGGAATGGTAGGGATGCGTTCCCGATTCAGCTGCCAGCCATCCCTGTCCCGGGAGCACTGCCCCAGGTATCCTTGTTGCTTCCCCATGACGCTTCTGCATGGGCTTCTAGTCCCGTCACCAGTGTTAAGAGCCC
Source organism: Tursiops truncatus (assembly GCF_011762595.2). Lineage (NCBI taxonomy): Eukaryota > Metazoa > Chordata > Mammalia > Artiodactyla > Delphinidae > Tursiops > Tursiops truncatus. Next base: position 7,407,694 of record NC_047050.1, on the reverse strand, counting down.
TGGACAGCAAGGGTTTCGCAGCCCTCCAACTCAGAGTGGTTTTTACAGTTGGACACTCTCAGTCCATTTGATGATAGAAAATACTCACTTTGAGCCACAATGGTGTGAAATATTTTCCTTCTCTTCCCTCCTGCCAAATTCCATTCTTCTCATTAATAGACCTGTACTACAAAAAATCATGCTCACTTATGATATTTTGGATTTTATCAGGTAACATTTGTGGGAATTTGTTTTCTCTTTGGAATGTAAGCACCTAGATAATACCCATATTTTGCCTCTTGACCTGCAAAGCCTCTAGTATTTATTATCTAGCTTTTACAGAAAAAGTTTACTGACTCCTGCTGTAGAGGGTATGTCCAAAATTTTATGTAAAATAGTGTCTGAAGCATGTGAATTTTCTTCTGGAGAGAGGGTTCCTGGCTTTGCTTCATCTGAAAGGTGCATGTGAGCACCAAAATGTTAAGGACCACCAGTGTCACTGGATGAGGGCCTATCCACTGCCTTTAATAATAATAATGATGATGATGATGATAGCTCAAATCGTTATGGGGCCAAGGTACAAAGAATGATCAAAATATTACCCATCTGAATTTAAAGGGACCAAGTGTAGGGCTGAATTGAATTATTAAAAATTTGCAAGCAACTCTTCAGTCATAATCACAAAGCTTATTATGTTTTGCTGGGAATAGTGTAGGTGCTTAGTAAGTTATAGTGTGATCAACTTTATGACATAATGTGAAAAACCGGAGCCTCCTTCTGTGATGCACTTGAGAAAAGCACGGTGCTTAGCACTGAATAGGTGTTTAATTGGGGCCCATGACTGAATGCCCCACATGAACACAATTCACTGGACATTTGAACCGTCAAAGGCACATAATTAGGGTGATGCAATCATTTATCCTTATGAATTTGGAGCTAACCTAACCAGGATGGCACCTACAAGGAGTGAGGCTATAAATAGTGTTTTTTGGCATTTCCTCCATTTCGTAGGGCCCACTTAGCAGTTTACGTAGTGACTGCAAGACTCTGAGGAATTAATGTCTTTTAGAAAACAGACAGGGACAGAGAACCTTCTGAGAACCAACCAGTGATTCCTTAGAAGGCAAATGCCATAACTTAGTTCTGTTCAATTACAATTTCTGGAAGGCCCAGTCTTCTCACCTTTTCAGATCCTACCCCTGAGTATTCAGAAAGACTAAACGGGTGTTGGTCACACCAGACACATCCTTCCTTTCTGGAGCTGGCTCCAGTTCATCCTTTCTGCAAAGCCGGGTGCAGACATGTGGTCATTACCACTCCCACTCACTGGAAAGAAGCAGGGGCAGAAAGGAAAACAGAGACAAGACCATTGCCTGGAATCAAAGCCAGTATATTCTTGCTCAGCAACCTGGGAAGCGCTGTCTCAAAGGACTGTCCTTGGGGCTTCCCTGGTGGCGCAGTGGTTGAGAGTCCGCCTGCCGATGCAGGGGACGCGGATTTGTGCCCCGGTCCGGGAGGATGCCACATGCCGTGGAGCAGCTGGGCCCGTGAGCCATGGCCGCTGAGCCTGCGCGTCCGGAGCCTGTGCTCCGCAACGGTAGAGGCCACAACAGTGAGAGGCCCGCGTACCGCAAAAAAAAAAAAAAAAAAAAAAAAAAAAAAGGACTGTCCTTTCTTTCCCAGCAGGATACTTGGCCTAGTTTATAAAAAGGAGGAGGATTCAGACACCTTCTCCTCTGATTGAGCTGTTTGTGTTGCTGTGAATTCTGCCAAATGTCTCCTAGGGCTTAGCTGAGTGGTTTAAGTACGACATCGCTGACTGTTCCAATTTTGGAAACTCTCCCGAGATTGCATGAAGACAAAGAGGCTGCGGAGAGCTGCAGCCAGTAGTGCCTGACGCTCTAATCTGAGTTCTGCTCCCACAGACCTTTCTAATCCTCTTGTACCTGTTGTGGAGAGCAGTCTAGGGAAGGGCAGCTAGAGCAAAAGCTGCAGCATACAGATTTAATTCAATCTAGCAAACATTTACTGAGCGCCTCCTGTGTGCCAGACACTGGGCCGGGTTCTGGGGCTAGAAAGATTAATAAGATCTGATTCGAGAACTCAAAGCCATCACGGTTTGCAGGTGGAGAGGCACAGCTGCATGAATAATAAAACAAGAGCGGGGCAGGGGGAATTCATCACTAAAGGGATGACATGCGTGTGTCTTCACTGAGGAGGAGGTGGTAACAGGTAGAGAAGGGGCAGGTGGACAGCCTGGGCCAAGGAAACGGCGTAAAAGCAAAGTTAAGAAGGAATCCTAGTCCATGGTGTTTGGGGTGAAAGTTGAAAGGATGTTGTCTCAGGGAGAGGTGGGAGAAAAGGCTAGAAGTGTAGGCTGGGCACAGTTGCTACTGCTGAAGACAGAAAAGCAAAGATAAACAAGTCTCCCCTCCCCCTCCTTGTGAAGCTTACCTTTGGAGGTGAGGACGGATAATAGATATAAAACACAGGCTGATTATTTGGTGTGATTATTAGTTTGCTAAAGCTGCCATAACAAGGTACCACAAAGTGGGTGATTTGGACAATAGCCTTTATCGACTTACAGTCTGGAGGCTGGAAGTCCAAGATCCAGGTGTCTGCAGGGTTGGTTCCTTCTAAGGCTGTGAGGGAGAATCTGTCCCGGCCGCTCCCCTAGCTTCCGGTGTTTGTTGGCTTTTGCAAAAGCTCCATCCTGAACTCTGCCTCCTTTATCTCATGGCATCTTCCTGTGTGTGTGTGTCTGTGTCCAAACTTCCCCTCTTAATAAGGATACCAGCCGTATTGGATGAGGGCCCACCCTAATGACCTCATCTCAACTGGATCATCTGCAAAGACCTTTCTTCTAGAAAAGTTACATTCTCAGGTACTGGGGATTCGGGCTTTAACATTTCTGGGGGGGACATAACACAACCCATATTAGTATGTTAGAGTGTAATAATCCTCTGGAGCCAAAGAAAGCATCATAAAGTGTGTTGAGGGGGTCGTCTGTGTAGGAGGCAAGGTACGGGGAGGTTTGCAATTTTCAGTAAGGTGGTTCAGGGTATGGCTCACTGCAGAGGAGACATTTGAACATAACCTCGAAGGAGATGAGGGAGTTAGACTCACAGATGTTGGGGGTAGTGTTCTGGGCAGAGGAAAAACCAGTGCAAAGGCACTGAGGTAGAGTGTGACCGGTGAGGCTGGAACAGAGTGAGGAGAAGACGATAGAAGGAGATGAGGTCAGTGATCATGAGACATGCAGGGTCTTATTGCTGCTGGGAGGACTTCATCCATGGGGCTACTGGGCAGTTCTGTTTTTTTAAAATTTATTTTATTGAAGTATAGTTGATTTAAATGTTGTGTTAATTTCTGCTGTACAGTAAAGTGACCCAGTTATACACATACAAACACTCTTTTTTACAGTCTTTTCCATTATGGATTATCACAGGATATTGAACATAGTTCCCTGTGCTCTACAGTAGGACCTTGTTCTTTATCCATCCTATATATACTAGTTTGCATCTGCTCATCTATTGGTCAGTTCTGAGCAGAAGAGTAAGATGATCTGACATAAGTTGTAAAAGGTTTTGGGGGAATTCCCTGGTTGTCCAGTGGTTAGGGCTCGGCACTTGCACTGCTGGGACCCGGGTTCAATCCTTGGTCGTCAGGGAACTAAGATTCTGCAAGCCGCGTGGCGCGGCCAAAAATAGAAAAGGTTTGGGGGTTGCTGTGTTGAGAATAGTCTGGAAGCAGGGGCCCGGGTAGGTGTGGGAAGGTGGGTTAGGAGATGACTGTAAGAGTCCAGGTGAGAGGTGGAGGTTTCTGGGACCCGATGGCGAGTGGAGGTGGTGAGCACTTCAGATGCGTTGACGTTGAGCTACATTTGGCACACACAGGTGGAGATGCGGATGGACGCTGAGGCCAGGCTCTGGGGTTCACACTAGCCTAGGCCATCTCATCCCTTTCACAGAGATAAGCCTCTCTTTTATGAGGTCAGGGACTTATTGTACATACGCAATAGGACACTCCAAGGGTGTCCTTCTGTTTTCTATGGAAATGGCTTAGCTCCTTAAAGGCTCCTTAAAGGCTTCAGAATGTCTAGTTCTGAAGAATAGACATTCAGTGATAGGGAATCATGTACTGTGGACTCTCTCTTCTGAACAGCAGAGAAAAGACACACAGAGGTAAGTAACCCAATATGATCCAGACATTCTACTTTTGCATCATTTGGGTCTGGTACAATCCAGTGCCTTGACTGTCTTCACTGAGTGGTGGGCTTTGCAGTAGCTGTGCTGTAGGAACCTGCTCTACTAGGCAACCAGGCAAAGACAAGTCAGAGTTGCTTTGGGGTTGACATAACCTCATCCTAATCTACTTCTCCAATTAAACTGTGTGCCAAATTCTGAGTCCCTTTTGTCCCTTCCTCTGACTGTCCTATTTCAGGCCTGAATTTCCTCTCACCTGGGCTATTGGAATAGTTTCCCCAATGATCTTCCTACTTCTAATCTCTCTGTATTTCCTTCTAAACTGTTCTGACAGTTTTTTCCAGAATGTGTCTCCTAAAATATAAAGCTGATGATAGATGTCACTTCCCGCTCCCTCTTGAAACCCTTGGATGACCTGCGTTGTCTTACGGAAGCCTACATTCTCTGTCCTGGCCCACGAAGCTGTTCTCAGTGTGGCCCCGACCTGCCTTTTTAGCTTCCCCTTCCTCTGCTCTTGACCTCAGATCCCAGACCTTTTCCTTACTGTGTAAGTCCCTTTCCCCCTAACCTGCCCCTGTCTATGCCAAGAAGAAACCTTTCATCCACAACAGTAACCATGATTGACTAGTCTCCATGTCCAACTATATCATTCACTCTCATGGAATAATCCAAAGGGCATGGATTTCTAAATCGGCAAGACCTGGATTACACTCATGGCTTTGAAAATGATCACCTGTGTCACTTTGATCAGCTACACAAACTCTCTGAAACTCAATCTCCTCATTTATACAATGGAGATAACCATATCCACCCTGCAGGGGTGTGGTCCAGGTGGAGATCACGTCGTTAAAATGACAGCTCACCACCAGACTTGTAAGAGGTTCTCATTGAGTGATGACTGTTATTAGCAAACACCAGTTTGGAGCTCAGGGGAGAAATCGTCTGGAGTTAGACTTTGAGGAGTCGTGAGCATCTGTGGAAGCTGTGGGCAATTTATAATTTCCCAGGCAGATCGTGTGGAGAAAGAGACAATGACCCAGGACAGAACATGCACCATTAATTGACATTAGGTTTTAATCTAACGCATACTCACATCTTCCCAATTTAAGTTCAACTAATTTAGCTTTTATGACACTGCAGGCAAAACTGGGTTGGAGCTTACTTCTGTGCTATTTATGAGAAAATTAATAGGGAGAACATGATTCCGAGCTCTAACGTGGGGATGTTTAACCTACTTAAACAGCTCAGCTGAAGCTCTGTTGGAACCAGTTTAGCGAGATTAGTTTATGTAGAGACAATGTGTTACTTTACATGGTTTAGAGATGTACAGTTAGACTGTGGAAGCCAGAAAGGATATTGAGATCATCAGCATATGTCCCTCATTTTAAAGATGAGAAAATAGAGGAATTAAAAAGGTCAACTTGGGCTTCCCTGGTGGCGCAGTGGTTGAGAGTCCGCCTGCCGATGCAGGGGACACGGGTTCGTGTCCCGGTCCAGGAAGATCCCACGTGCCGCGGAGCGGCTGGGCCCGTGAGCCATGGCTGCTGAGCCTGCGCGTCCGGAGCCTGTGCTCCGCAACGGGAGAGGCCACAACAGTGAGAGGCCCGCATACCGCAAAAAAAAATAAATAAATAAAAATAAAAAGTTAAAAAAATATACAAATAAACTCTCCTTTTAATAGGCAAGGAAAAAAAATCTTTCCTTTTTTTTTTTTTGGCCAAGGGTGTAAGGTCCGCAGAGTTACTATTATCTGACTTCTGGAGAATCTGAAAAGAAGGAAATCTAGTGTGATGCATTTTCAAAAGGTCCATGTATTTGTTTGACTTAAAAATTTGTATCCTAGTAGCACTGCCCCAGGCTGTCAAGACAAAATAAATCAGTGTGTTAATTACTCGAATAAGATAACAGTAGAAAAATAGCTTCAGTTAATGGAACGGAAACAAATGGAAGCCGTTTTATTCCACTGGGGAAGATTACAAACTAGGCTGGAATTCAATACAAAAAGAAATCGGTAAAAATGTAAACTTCTTCACTCTGCAAACCACACAACAGTTAAACACTACAGTCCTCTTTCTACTCGGGGACGAAGCAAACTATGAGTCATCCTTTAACCGCTGAGATTTCCATGACTCTGTCTTTTTCCTCTTCTTCTCGGATTTAATAATTATAATGGGAATAAGAATGCAGATCAGACTTAAATATTAAATTAAATTAAATATTATATATCCTTTATCTTTTTTGGTCAGAAAGATAAAGAACATAGGAAAGACACTGGTATGAACCGTGCTAACTCGTAGTTTTTATTAACCCACACGGACTCCAGCATGTGACTGGGTGGTTATGGGACGCACCAGATGCTCTGTGCCCAGCTGGAAAGCTCCTTTCTTTCTTTCTTTTTAAAATTTTTATACAACTTTTAAAGTTTGCTTTCCACTTAAAGTTATTACAAAATATTGGCTCTGTTCCCCATGTTGTACGATACATCCTTGAGCCTGTCTTACGCCCAATAGTTTGTACCTCCCACTACCCAACCCCTAGAGTGCCCCTTCCCCACCCCCGTAACCACTAGTTTGTTCTCTACATCTGTGAGTCTGCTTCTGTTATGTTATACTCACTAGTTTGTTGTAGTTTTTAGAGTCTACATATAAGAGATCTCATACAGTATTTATCTTTCCCTGTCTGACTTATTTCCTTAGCATAATACCCTCCAAGTCTATCCATGTTGCTGCAAATGGCAAAGTTTTCATTCTTTTTTATGGCTGAGTAGTATTCCATTGTATATATGTACCACATCTTCTTTATCCATTCCTCTGTTGATGGACACTTAGGTTGTTTCCCATGTCTTGGCAATTGTAAATAATGCTGCTATGAACGTTGGGGGTGTATGTATCTTTCTGAGTTAGTGTTTTTGGCTTTTTTGGGGGATATATATCCAGGAGTAGAACTGCTGGGTCATGTGGTAGTTGAAATTTTAGTTTTCTGAGATACCCCCAAACTGTTTTCCATAGTTCGGAGGTATCTCAGAAAACTATGGAATGTAATTGGCTCCACCAATTTACATTCCCACCAACAGTGTACAAGGGTTCTCTTTTCTCCACATCCTTGTCAGCATCTGTAATTTGTGTTCTTTTTGATGATAGCCATTCTGAGAGGTGTGAGGTATTATCTCATTGTGGTTTTTTTAATATAAATTTATTTATTTATTTTTGGCTGGGTTGGGTCTCCGTTGTGGTGCACAGGCTTCTCATGGCGGTGGCTTCTCTTGTTGCGGAGCACGGGCTCTAGGCGCGCGGGCTTCAGTAGTTGTGGCACATGGGCTCTAGAGCGCAGGCTCAGTAGTTGTGGCGCATGGGCTTAGTTGCTCTGCAGCATGTGGGATCTTCCTGGACCAGGGCTCGAACCCGTGTCCCCTGCATTGGCAGGAGGATTCTTAACCACTGCCCTACCAGGAAAGCCCTCATTGTGGTTTTAATGTTCATTTCCCTGATGATTAGCAATGGTGGAAAGCTCATGATTTCTAACAATGTTAGAAATGTTAGATTTCTAACATGTTGCCGTGAATAAAAGAATCCAAGGCCTTCTCACGAAAAGTTTTGGCCCTTTGTAGCAAAGGCAACATCATTGTGTCATGATGTCAAGTTCTGTTTGGGGCTGTGGCTTTGTCTCCAGTGTCCTATCTTTCCTTTCTTCTCTCTCTCTCTCTATTTCTTCCTTCCTTCCTTCCTCTCTGCCTCTCTGGCACATAGTTGGTGCCAAATAAAAACTTGCTAAATGAACGTCAGATGAGCTGTGTTGAGAAAGTTAATTGGATGGGAAAGTCAAGCAAGTTGTTCCAGGAGATGTATCTGAGCTAGGTCTTGAAGGCTGTGCAGAAATTCATCAGATGGAGAAGGATGAAAATAATAATCCACGTGGGAGTGGAAAACACTGCTTCTTATATAAAGACCTTGGGTTGCTTTAGATCATCACTTTGAAGTAATGGCTAACAGCGAAGTAAAAGAAAGAATCATTGTCTAGCTGAGATGGTTTTGAAAATATTTGCTAAAATATTTTGAGGACGTGTGTTGAACAAGTCACCTTGGTGAACTTCATCCTAAAAACAAGTCTTTGATGGATCCTTACTAATTAAAACAGTACCTGGGTATATAGCAAGTGGTCAGGGAGGTTAGGTAACTCACCAAAGGTCACACAGCTAATATGTGGATTTGAACTCAGTTTTCTCTAGTTCAAGAGTCCAAGCCATGCCTTAAATTTATGAGTAAGGAAGAGTAAGGAAAATGCCTTAAGTTTAAGAGTCTAAGACAGTGCTGTCTAATAAAAATATAACGTGAACCATATATGTAATTAATACAGTTTTTAGTGGCCACATTAAAAAATAAAAAGCATGAGATTATTTTGAATGATACATTTTATTTAACCAAAATATTATCATTTCACCATGTAATCAACATAAAGTAATTACTGATGAGACAATTTACATTCCTCCTCCCATATTGTCTTTAAAATCAGTATATATTTTACATTTAAATTACACCTCAATTTGTTCAATTCGTGGCATTTCAAGTGCACTTTGGACACAAGTGACATTGGACAGCGCAGGTCTAAGCCCTTAACACAGTCTCTGAGTCTCGTATGATTTTGGTTGGTAATTGGGTTGTTCAAAGGGCTGAAGCATAGTTTTTCACCCTTTTCCTAGGAAACTACAGATTCAGCATTTTGCTCTTAACGTCCTCAGTTTTATTTATGGAAACTGTGTTAAGTCTATTTCTGTATTTCATTTCTAGGACATTCCTATTTAACTGCATTTGTTCTCTAAACTTGGTCATAAGAGACATGATTGGGTTGATTACAAGCAGCAGGTAACACTGTCTTGTAATTGTCCCTGAATGTGATCAGTGTCTATCTCCAGACTAGCTCCTGAGTCATCTGAGGGCAGGTTAGACCTCCAGGGCCTAACACATAATAGCTGTGCTGTAAAGTTTGCTGGAGGTTAAGTGAATATTTCCACAACAGACCCCGTCAACTGTTTCTTTCTTTTGGTGAATTACTTGGAATCAGGCTACTATGCAAGATCCTGGAAGGTTTCACCTGTAAATCTGTTCAACTCTGACATGGATTTTAGGACCCAACAGAGTCACAAAAGCAATCTGTATATAGGTGAACTTGCTATTTCTCGTAAGTTACCAGTATTATGAAATGGAGAGTTTTGGGGGTTTTTTTGCGGTATGCGGGCCTCTCACTGTTGTGGCCTCTCCCGTTGCGGAGCACAGACTCTGGACGTGCAGGCTCAGTGGCCATGGCTCACGGGCCTAGCTGCTCTGCGGCATGTGGGATCTTCCCGGACCGGGGCACGAACCTGTGTCCCCTACATCGGCAGGCAGACTCTCAACCACTGCGCCACCAGGGAAGCCCCTGAAATGGAGAGTTTTTAGAACACTCTTGAAACATTTTAAAAACAAGACCTGGGACTTCCCTGGTGGTGCAGTGGTTAAGAATCCGCCTGCCGATGCAGGGGACACAGGTTCCATCCCTGGTCCGGGAAGATCCCACATGCCATGGAGCAACTAAGCCCGTGCGCCACAACTACTGAGTCTGCACTCTAGAGCCTGCGAGCCACAACTATTGAGCCCGAGTGCCACAACTACTGAAGCCCGCGCCCCTAGAGCCCATGCTCCACAACAAGAGAAGCCACCGCAATGAGAAGCCCGCGCACCGCAACGAAGAGTAGCCCCCACTCGCCACAGCTAGAGAAAGCCTGCACATAGCAATGAAGACCCAGCACAGCCAAAAATAAATAAGTAAATAAATTTATTAAAAAACAACAAAAAAAAACCAAGACCTGAGAACCCATTAACAGGAATATGGTTTAGTTTGCAGAGTGATTCATAAAGTTCATGATCCTTTTTAAATTCACGTTACCCAAGTTTGACGATTGTCTTTGCACAATCACCAAGACTAAGATCTACATGAAAACAATGGGCCTTGGCTGTCAGGACCTTGCCCGCTCCAGGTATTTTTTATTCTATATTCCCATTTAACAAATATGAGAGCTCAGGTTGGGATATGCTGCTGATAGGAGCAAAGTTTTCCTAACAGTGAGTTTTCACTCTGCTTTTTGGTTGCTGGAAATATAAGTTTCATCTTGCAGACTTCTATTTGGTATTTCAACCACGTTCCCTATACATTCCCAAGGGTCAGTTGTTCTCTCTGTAAAGCTTGCAAAGGAATTTTTATTGGCACACAAGTGTAGATTCAACCTTTTTGCTTATCCTCCGATCTCTATCAGCAAATTGAGGTTTGGGATTTGATGGGGTCATGTCAGAATCAAATTCCCTTAATTCTCATTTTAACACAGTGTTCTATCTAGTTGAAAGGTCTTCTGCTCTGTCGACATTTATTTCTTCAACATGGGATGAATCAAAGCAGGAAGTATTAGCGTCTTGGGTTTTAAACATCAGTCTGAACTCTGGCAGTAATGGCTGATGTCTCCTGCACTGTGGATTCTTAACTACGGTATATGAATGGGAAGTTATGGGTTTGAATGTCTTGATCGAAAATGACTTTGTAACATATTAAGTGTTGATGACTTGTCCCGATTTTATGCATATTTTCAGCATAGCTTCATCTTGTAAACACATGTTATAGCAGCAATATTAAACTGTTAATTTGATGTTTACAGCTCTGTGATTCACCTTTTCTTAGGAACAATACTATTTTCTATTTTGTCACTGTGTCTCCAGTAGTTTTTGGACCATTTTTTTGTGACTTTTTTCTTGATTTTTCTGGGAAACATATTCCTGTCAGCTGAAGCTGTTGTAAGTAAATGAATAAATGAAACCCTTACTCCTGTGGAGCTAGTCTGTTCTTTCGTTTTCCTAAACTTAGAGTCAAACCACAATATCTGACCAGCACCGTCTAGTGGGATTTACCATGATTACTTCTAAGGTGAAAAATTTACATTTGATTGTTAATATTCTTCTTTAAAAAAAGTACTGATTTTTGTGGGGGAGGGTGTTTGGAAGGGGTCTACATTTTTTTAAAAGTTTAGATAGAAGTAAAATGCTTACTTTTCAGTTGAACATACCTAAATTGAAAAGGACTCAATAAAATTCACATCCTGAGTCCCTGAAAATAAATACAAGCATTTTATTATAAGTGGATCATATGTTTTGAGTTCAGTGAACAAAGAGTGACCTTAATTGACACCTGGAAAGCCTTCCTTTACAAGTATTTCCAGAAAGAAGGACTTCAGAAACTAAAAACTCATAAGTTTTAACAGACTCTGCTAACCTACAGCTGGCCAATAGTGAACAGCCCGATAAAGCAGGTCAGTCCAGTCAATCATGTTAGGGCCGATTCAGCCAGCTATCCTGGGAGGTTCGGGTGAGTAGTTTTACTACTTAAAGCTGGATCTCAAAAGGGGCTTCAATGAGGTTTTTTTTTTTTTTCCTGAGATTTTGGTAAATAATTTTCCATACAGAGACGCTTGTTTCCATGTTCTAAATAACAGAGCTTCGAGACTCAGGGGCTCATTTTTCTGTGTATTGGAGTAGAAAATCTTGCCTGGGTCCCCCCGTACTCTTAGCACCCTCACTGCAGGACTGGTGCCTTCCTACTCTGCATATGACTTTTTTTAGGTGTCTCAGCTTTTATAACCTTACCCCTCTCTCAGCCTACTACAGAAATACACGTGTTGGCTTGTAAATGGCAACAGGGAACTCCTGCACTTTTAAGCACTGGCAGGAGGGTTCCTATGATCCCAGGGTGCTCTGATGCAGTCTTTAGGGTCATGTGCCTGAAAGTCGTGCAGCCCATTTTCTAGATACTCTCACTTTTACTTCTACTTTATTTTATTTTATTTATTTCTGTATGTGTTGGGTCTTCGTTGCTGCGCCCGGGCTTTCTTTTAGTTGCGGCAAGAGGAGGCTATTCTTCGTTGTGGAGCATGGGCTCTAGGTGTGTGGGCTTCAGTAGTCGTGGCATGTGGGCTCAGTAGTTGTGGCGCACGGGCTTAGTTGTTCCATGGCATGTGGGATCTTCCCGGACCAGGGCTCGAACCCGTGTCCCCTGCATTGGCAGGCGGATTCTTAACCACTGCGCCAGCAGGGAAGTCTCACTCTCACTTTTAGTTCTGCATGAAACCTAAACCACATTGTTTTTGTTCTCCTACAATGAAATTACTTTGCTGAATTCAGTTTATATGACATGCCATGGATATACCTTGAAGGAATATTATAAATGCCTTATGAATATTCTTGTGTTTACTATAAGAATATTGGTGAAGGTACAGGGTACTAAATTAAAGAGAAACTTCTTTGTAAAGACCTACCACAGGAGACATTACGCTCAGATTTCAGATACTGAAAGTTAAATAGATTTTGCTTATGATTTCGTTTTTGTAGTGATTGCTAGAGAGCTCAGAGTCAAATTTCCAGGCCAGCTCAAGCAAGTGCACATGCTGTAATGCACTGTTTCATCTGTGGCTTTATTTCTGTCTTTCAACTATTAAGTTTCTATAAACTCAGTTCCTACTTGTTATCATGTTTCATTTTACAAATTTCTGGACTTTAAATCCTTTGGAACTAGATATAGTACAAATAAAGAAATAGTACAGGACTAATTACTTTTTTTGGGGGGGTGGTTAGAACCAATTAAAATGTCCACAGAGTGCAATTCCAGTGGCAGGAAGTGACTCCAGCGTCTATGGCAGTGGGTAGGACTTCAGCAGCTGGGTGGGCAGCAGACTGTGGTTCTCACCAAAAGGGGATGGGAACAGAGTGACAATAAAATGACAGGTTCAGGGTGATAGCAGACAGGATAGCAACCATCCTCCCTCCTCAATAAAAATACCTTCCAGAAATAACTGGAGCTGGAGACTTTCTAATGGGAGGTGCTGGGATCACAGATGGATGGATAAATCAGTGGTTTACATTGTCATTGCTGTTGGGACAGCTTGATTTTAAACAGAAAGTTGGGTTGGTCTAACGAGACAAAAGTTACATACAAATGAGGTAAGCAATTCTTCAGGATGAATTCTGAGGGGAAGCTCCATAACCTGCTGTAAAGACTGCACTGCCATGATTTGAACGTATCCCTAAGAATGAAAGTTTTGTGTTTTCAGGAGTCTTTTGTTAAAGATCCATAAGTCCGAAGGCAACACAGTGAGATTTGGCTGTGTCACTACCAATACACGGGGACTAGCCTATCAGATCGTTTATGTCTGGGAGGGGATATGAAAGCAAATGTGTCACAGAGGAAAGTATGAATTCTGCCTGGTTTGGGACATAAGACCCAGAGGACAGGGAGGTGGTCTAGCCCTGGGAGAGAGAAGAAATGCCATGAGAATAGAACTGAAATCTGTATCGCTGTGGTTTAAGAACCATTCTAGAACTGAGGAGGCTAGAAGTCCTACACCAAGGAAGGTGGTCCTCAATTCTGACTGATACTGAGCAGGACCCTGGGGGGCTCCTGGGCACAAAAGCCTTTCTGTGTCCCCTGTTTCTTGATTACAGGAAATAAGCTTCATTCAGCCTCCGTGACCTTCCCTGAGTTCTAACAAGCAGATTCAAACATTTGCTAATTAGGGAAAGGAGGGGATGCCAGACAAGGGAGGAACAATCAAAAGAAACAATAGTGCAGCCTTGGGGCAGGGTCTCTGTCCTCCCTCAAGAAATACACAATAATATCCCTGAGCTGTTTTGCAGGTACTGAGACCCCCACCAGGTGGGAGAAGTTAGCTGTGTGCTGCCCACAAGCACAGAGACCCCAGGTGGGTTGGAACCAGAAGGTTGATGATGCCGACTCCCACTTACCTTACCACCGACCAATCCTAAGAACGTCCATGAGCTGACCACGCCCTCTTTGAGCTATTACTATAAAATTTAATCAGAGAAGTGAGAAAATGCAGAAACAAAAGAAAACAGTCAGAGGAGACCAAGGAATAACAGTTTAGTCATTAAGCAAAGTCAAGGACCTTTAGTTGCTCCTCAAGGGCTATAGATAATATTCTGAGCCATATCCTGTGAGCTGTCTTGTAGATACTGAAACCCTCACCAGGTGGAAGAAGTTAACTACATGATGAACAGACTGTAGCCATGACATAAGCTGCCACAATTCCGAGAACTGGCCTCAAGGAAATGGGAAAAAACCGACCCTGGAACTGAAAATTAACTGTAGTTAAAACAATCAGGATGACTCCGATCAGACCACTGATGACCAATTTCAAGATGACTATCAGAGCTGACTGTGCTGTTTCTGCGTGTAGCCCCTCCCTGCACCTGTAAAAGCTCTTGCCCCCTAGTTGCCGGAAGGTGTTGGCCTTTGGACAGGAGTTCTCCTCTCCCCCACCCTAGTTGCCAGCATCCAAAAGAAAGCAAACTCTCCTTTCCACCAACCTTGGCCTCTTTATTACCTTTTGAGTGGTAAGCAGCCCGACCCCACCTTCAGTTACACTAAGAGTTCTTATGTATTCTCGAAACAAGTCCCTTATCAGATGTATGATAGGCAAAAATGAGTTGGGAAGTGTTTCTTTTCCCCTCTTTTATGTTTTGGAAGTTATAGTAAAGAATTGGTATTAACTCCTCTTCAAATATTTGGTAGAAGTCATCAGTGAAGCCTTCTAGTCCTGAGCTTTTTATTGTGGGAAGTTTTTTTTTTTGATTACTTTTTGATTAATTCAATCTCTTTACTTATTACAGGTCTATTCAGATTTTCTGGTTTTTTTGAGTTGGTTTTGATAGTTTGCATTTTTCTTGGAATGTATCCATTTCATCTAAGTTACCTAATTTGTTGGCATACAGTTGTTCATAGTATTCCTTTACACAGTAATTCTTTTTATTTATGTAATATTTGTAGTAATGTTCCCTCTTTCATTTTATGATTTTAATACTTTGAGTTTTCTTTTTTTTTTCTTAATTAATCTAACTAAAGTTTTGGCAATTTTTTGATCTTTTTAAAAAAACTCCAACATTTGGTTTTGTTGATTTTTCTTTATTGTTTTTCTAATCTCTATTTATTAATTTTAGCACTAATTTTTATTATTTCCTATTTTCTGCTTGCTTTGTGCTCAATTTTCTCTTCTTTCTCTAGTGACTTAAGGTGAAAGGCTAGTTTGTGGATTTAAAAATCTTTCTTTTTCTTTTAAGCTAGGCATTTGCAGCTATGAATTTCCCTCTAAGCATTACTTTAGCTACATTCCATAAGTTGTAGTACTACGTATGTCTTCATTTTCATTCTTCTCAGAGTATTTTCTAATTTCCCTTTTGATTTTTTCTTTGATCCATTGATTATTTAGTAGTGTGTTGTTTACTTTCCAAATATTTGTGAGTTTGCAAAATTTTTTTTCATTTTAAATTTCCTACTTCACTCCTTTGTGATCAGAGGAAATAACACTGCATGATTTCAATCCTTCAAAACATGCTGAGGTTTGTTTATGGCTTAATATATGGTCTATCCTGGAAAATGTCCCATGTGCACTTGCTCTCACCTGTGAATCAGAATTTGCAGAGCCCCTGACTGTTGTGCTGCTGGGCTTAGGGAGTTGCTCTTGTTGATTTTGAATTCTCCTGTTCTCAGGGCTCTCAGATGCCCCAGTTTCCTTTTTCCACATGAATGGAGATATCAAGTAGGTCTTGTCACTATTGGTGGTTCAATCCACACTTGTAATACTTTGAAATTCTTATCAACTAGTTTTATTGTAGATGCTTATATTCCTTTGATAGTGTGGTTTTACCCTAGATACCACCATACGAATACATATGTGGTTTCCTTCAACTTCTTAGATCACACCTAGTCATAATTCTATACTTTTAAATCTTTATGTGAATCACAGAATACTGCTTCTAAGCCGAGGGGAGATGACAGAACGACTGTCTAGGGTTTTTCTCACAGTGGTGAGGCCTCTGAGTCTTCTTAAACCTGATGAGCTGGTGTATCTAAATTTCATTGTATCTGAACTTTGTCTCTGATCCAGTTCTAAAGAGCTTCAGAAGGGAGAAGTGGCAGTTTAAGGCCATTCTATTTCTGTGTTAAAAAATATTCTCCAACCTAGAAAATTAATGTCTTCACCCTATGAAATTCTTAGTCTCTTGAAGTCACTAGGTTTTTAAATAACCAGGCCTTGATCCTCAATTAGAACTAAAATATACAAAGTCCTTAACTGCCAAGGTATTTGATTATCTACTTTCAAGGCAAGACTAAAGTTATAAGCTAATCATATATATGCTAAAAGAAATCACAGTTGAATTATGGTCAATTTTTCATTATCAGAGATGAGGCTTGGAATTTTCAATGAGTCCCCAAAGTCAGTTATTTTACATGTGTATGGGGTTAAAAGCAGTGAACATTTCTTTGCTGAACTGCTGATGTATAAATCTGGGGCATATCCTACTTTACTAAGTTCTGTAATAAAATGTAAGAGCTGGAGCTATTTAAAAAAAAAAGCAATGCCCTAGTGCATTGAACGTTTCACTTGCTCAGAGACAGAATAATTGATGGGATTTAAAAAATCATAATCATGGGGCTTCCCTGGTGGCGCAGCGGTTGAGAGTCCACCTGCCGATGCAGGGGACACGGGTTCATGCCCTGGTCTGGGAAGATCCCACATGCCGTGGAGCGGCTGGGCCCGTGAGCCATGGCCACTGAGCCTGCGCGTCCAGAGCCTGTGCTCCACAACGGAAGAGGCCACAACAGTGAGAGGCCCGCGTACCGCAAAAAAAAAAATAATCATAATCATGACTTTGACATTCCTAGTTTCTTTGGTCCAATTATTATTTACTATAAATCTCATTTAAATTTTCCTTGCATTTCCTTATCAACAAGTAAAAGTGTGTGATCTCTATTTCCTTTGGAATCACATGGAGATGGAGAGATAAAGAATGGTAAAGAGTGAAATAAAACAAAATAGAAATTATAAAAATATTTGCTTCTATATATTTCGAATACTTGAATTCACAAAGAAATTTGGTTTCTTTGAAGATTAAAAAAATGGCAACTCAGTGGTCTACAAATGGACTGTTTCATTTCATTCAGTCTGTTTTCTATAATTTTTTCTCCTTAGTAATATAAAACAGTTTCTAGCTTGGTCCCCAAATTCCCTAGTGATATGTGTTCCAGGGTCCTGCTTTCTGTTGGAGTAGAGACTGAAGGGCAGTCGGGAAAGTATGATTCACAATTTCTGCAGCACTGTAAGCCTCCAGCAACACGAGATGGAATAGGACAGTGAAAGGAGAGAAGCAAGAGTGCTAATAGGCAGTGCACTACTGAAGAAGTCCTGACCCCCTTTCTAGAGATCACTGTCAGCTACGTGCTTTTGGAAGTAGAATTTTCTATTACATTCTCCACTTAGGATGCTACTCTCCATACACCAAGTAGGCACAGCGAATAAATGAATTGAAATTCTTCCCAATCAGGATAAAACTCAAATACTGCTTCCTCTTTGAAGCCTGTCTTGATCCCTAGTCAGAAACGATCTCTGATCCTTCCCTTCTCTGATGGCCTATGGAGTCCTAAGAGGAGATGTGTTTCCTGGTGTTGACCAAATTCAGGGCTCATCCTAAAATCTTTACCAGAATGTAAGGTTGTGGGGAATTGTATTTCCTGTTGGTGGCTCCAATATGTATTCAATCCCATCCCACTGCTCTTCTTACAATATGACTGACACTCCTCCCACCAAGACATGGGGCCATTAGAGGTTATATTCCATCTTCTTGAGTCAGGGGAGGGTGGGGACACTCACAAATTGTCCCAGCTGCCCCAATGGAGTATGGCTGAAAGGGTCCTGTGTGACTTCTGAGGCTACATCATAGAAAGGAGACAGCTCCTTCTTCCCACTCCCCCATGATCTTACCCTCAGAACCCAGAGCTGGTTTTATAAGGAAGCCTAGGATGCTTCTCAATCTGTGACCAATGGCCAGCATCAACACCAGACACGTGTGAGTGAATCTTTGGATGATTTCTTTTTCTTGCCTAATTGCTCTGGATAGGACTTCCAATACCACATTGAATAAGAGTGGTAAGAGTGGGTGTCCTTGTCCGGCTCCTGATCTTAGAGGAAAAACTTTCAGCTTTTCATTGTTGAGTATGATGTTAGCTGTGGGCTTGTCATTTATGGCCCTTATGATGAGGTAATTTCCCTCTATACCTACTTGTTGAAAGTTTTTTTTAATCATGAATGGATGTTGAATTTTGTCAAATGCTTTTTATGCATCTATTAAGATGATCATATGATTTTTATCCTTAATTTTATTAATGTCATCACATTGATTGATTTGCCAAAGTTGCACAATACTTGCATCCCCAGTAAATCCCACTTCATCATGGTGTATGATCTTTTCAATGTGCTGTTGAATTCAAATTTGGTTGAATTTGCTAATATTTTGTTGAGAATTGGTTCATCTATATTCATCAGGATATTGGTCTATAGTTTTCTTTTCTTCTAGTTTCCTCATCTAGCTTTGGTATCAGGGTAATGCTGGCCTCAGAAAGTGAGTTTGGGAGTGTCCCCTCCTCTTCAAGTTTTTGAAAGTGTTTGAGAAGCATTGGTGTAAATTCTTTAAATGTTTGGTAGAATTCACCTGTGGACCCATTTGATTTTTGTTTTGTTTTGTTTTGTTTTTGGAGGGGAGGGCTTTATGGATTATTGATTCAATCTATTTATGTGTTATTGGTCTGTTCAGATTTTCTATTTATTCATGGTTCAGTCTTGGTAGGTTGTTTATTTCTAGAAATTTATTTATTTTCTTCTAGGTTATCCAATTTGTTGGTGTATAATTGTTCCTAGTAGTTTTTATGATCCTTTATATTGCTGTGGTATCTCTTGTAATGTGTCCTTTTTCATTTATGATGTTATTTATCTGAGTCTCTTTTTTTCTTAGTTTAGCTAAAAGTTTGTCAATTTTGTTTATCTTTAAAAAAAACTAGCTCAGTTTCATTGATATTTTCTATTGTTTTTCTGGTCTATTTAATTTCTTTCTGCTCTGGTCTTTATTTCTTTCCACGTGCTAATTTTGGGCTTAGTTTTGTCTTTTTCTAGTTCCTTGAAGTGTAAAATTAGGTTTTTTTAATTTGAGATCTTTCTTTTTTTCTTAAAGTAGGCATTAACCTCTATAAAATTCTCTCTTAGATGTGCTTTTGCAGCATTCCATCATTGTGCATTCATTTTCATTTGTTTCCAAATATTGTTTGATTTCCCTTTTGATTTTTTTCTTTGACCCATTTGTTGTACAAGTGTGTTGTTTAATTTCCACATATTTGTGAATTTTCCAACTTTCCTCCTATTGTTGAACTCTAGTTTCATACCATTGTTGTCAGAAAAGATACTTGGTATGATTTCAATCTTAAATTTGCTAAGACTTGTTTTGTAACCTATAAAATGATCTATCCTGAAGAATGTCGCTTGTGCACCTGAGAATGTGTACTCTCTGCCATTGGATGGAATGGTCTGTATATGTCTGTTAGGTCCAATTGTTTTAAAATATGGTACAAGTCTAATATTCCTTGTTGATTTTCTGTTTGGATTATCTCTCCATTACTGAAAGTGGGGTATTGAAGTCCCCTACTGTTTTTGTGTTGTTGCTTATTACTCCCTCAGGTCTGTTAGTCTTTGCTTAATATATTTAGGTGCTCCAATGTTGGGTGCATGTATATTTATGATCATTATCTCTTCTTGATGAACTGGCCCCTTTATCATTATATAATGACCTTCTTTGTGTCTTGTTATTATTTTTGGCTTAAAGTCTATTCTGTTTGCTATAAGTATAGCTATTTATGCTTTGTTTGTTTGTTTGTTTGTTTCCATTTGCATGGAATATCTTTTTCCATCCCTTGATATTGAGATTGTGTAAGTCCTTAAAGCTGACATGAGTCTCTTGTAGGCAGCATATAGTTGGGTTGTGTGTTTTTTAATCCATTCAGCCATATTAAGTCTTCTGATTGGAGAATTTAATCCATTAACATTTAGAGTAATTACTGGTAGGTAGGGACTTAATAATGCTATCTTATTGATTATTTTCTGACTGTTTTGTAATTCTTTTCTCTCTATCTTGCTGCCTTGCTTTGCAAATTGATGATTTTCCATAGTGGTATGCTTTGATTCCCTCTTTTTCTTTTGTGAATCTGCTATAGGTTTTTGCCTTATTTTTACTATGAGGTTTATTTGAAACATCTTATAGATATAACTATATTTTATGCTAACAGAAACTTAATTTTGCATACAAAAACTCTACCCTTTTATTGCCATCCTTTTATGTTTCTGATGTCACAATTCACCTCTTTTTATTTTGTGTATACATTAACAAATTATTGTAGCTATAGGTATTTTTAATACTCTTGCCCTTCACCTTTTAATTAGCATTCAGTGGTTAACACTTCACCATATTACAGTATTAAAGTATTCTGAATTTGACTATATACTTACCTTTACCAGTGTCTGGTATATTTTCATGTTACTGATTAGCATCCTTTCATTTCACTTGAAGAACTCCTCTCAGCATTTTTCATAAGGCAGGTCTAGTGGTGATGAATTCCCTCAGCTTTTATTTGCCTGGGAAAGCCATTATCTCACCTTCATTTCTGAAGGACAGTTTTGCTGTGTAAAAACTGGCTGGATTTCTTTTTCTTTCAGCACTTTGAATAACTATATCATCTCACTCTCTCCTGGCCTGTAAGATTTCTGCTGAGAAATCTGCTGATAGCTTTATGGGGGTTCCCTTGCAAGGTATAAGCTTTTCTTCTCTTGCTGCTTTTAAGATTCTATGTCTTTGGTTTTTGAAAGTTCTATCACAGTGTGTCTTGGAGAGGATTGCTTTAAGTTGATTTTGTTTGGTGACCTATGAGCTTCATGAACTTGGATATCCATCTCTCCGCAGATTTTGGAAGTTCTCAGCCATTATTTCTTTAAATAAACTTTCTGTTCCCTTATATCTCTTCTCTCCTTTGGAACCCAAAATATAGAAAAGCAGAGAGAAGACTATAGAAGGTAGTTGCTAATCCCATCACTCACTTATAATTCCTCTTAGAGTTGGGGTGTGTGTCCCTTCAGTTTTTTCTTATAGTTTATACAGTACAAAATGTTACATTCCAAGCTTTTTCCCTGAATGCTATT
Organism: Tursiops truncatus; assembly: GCF_011762595.2. Classification (NCBI taxonomy): domain Eukaryota; kingdom Metazoa; phylum Chordata; class Mammalia; order Artiodactyla; family Delphinidae; genus Tursiops; species Tursiops truncatus. The sequence continues at coordinate 7,386,409 of NC_047050.1, read as the reverse complement.
CTATAAATATTTTTCTATTCATTTAGAGATTGTTATTACTATTAAATGATAGCAAAATATTCTAGTGAAACACATACACCATGAATTATTTAAAGATTTCATATAGCTGTATATTCAGGTGGTTTGTTTATTTTTTTAATATTATAAGACAACTCTACAATAAGAGTCCTTGTAGCTCAGTCCTTGCACAAACCTCTAGTTATTTTCTTTGGAAAAATTATTAGAAATGAAATTGGTAGGTCAACAATATGCACATTTTTGAGGCCTTTGAAAGACTCACACCCAGCTGCAGTGTAAATATTGGTTAGCATCCAAACATCTTTTACTCTTTAGCTGGGTTTCCTGCATTCCAGCAAACATATTACTGGTATGGTGGACAGGCAGGGTGAGGCTTAGAGAAATAAACTTCAAGGACAACGTTTTGGAATAAAAATGGCTACCTTTTAAATCTTACAAGTATTGATGGCAGCAAGATAAGGGTAAGCTAGAACCAGATTGAATGTGTGTGTGGGCATCTCTGTTTGGTAGCTGTCATCAGGGGTCCACTTTTTCCCACAATAAGTTCCAGACCATCCTGACTTAGGGTGTATACTTGAACTTGTCTGGAATAGCTGCTGTTATGGGATCCTGACTTTTGAACACCTTACACTCAGAACCTGCCACCTCTCCTTTAACTGGCCAAATTCCCAAATAATACTCATCTAAAGCTTGGAACACTTGAAAATAAAGTAACTTCTGCAGGTGTAGTTGCTGTAGGGTAGAGCTCCGTTGGGTAAGTTCTTCATAGTGATGAAATAGAATCATTTAGGACAGAAGGTATATGCAGCTGCGTGAATCTATTTTTACCTCTTGGAAAGACAGCCATTGTGTCATCCGCGTACTATGTCATTGGCTAACTGGTGGCCATTATGTCTAGAGAAAACCACCACCACCATCACCATTACTTCAGTCTTTCTGCTTAGAGAGTAATTGATGATCAGTTCTTAGTACAGGATATGTATTGCTTACATTTAGCAATAAAGAAATAATCACAAATTCCCATAATGTGAATGTGAAATGAATTAGAGCCAACAGAGCATTGCCCATTGTTTACATGTCAGATCAAAATTTCTTTTTGGGGTCTGAACACATCAGATGGCAGAGAGCAGCAGCATTCTTCCTTTTCACCAAGGGAACTTTTACTGTGCCCGGTTTCTGTTTATGCATGCCCAAATTGGTCACAGAGACAAGACTTTGGTGCTTCCCTGGTCTTCCAAGTAGCTGGTGGTGGCAACGAATGGTATTTACGCTGGGAACTCTGCTTGCACTAAACTCGCTTGTGTGCTGGCAAGCAGTCCAAGTACTGGCTGTCAGGGCCGGCAAACCTGTGGTAGGCTGTTTGTCTCTGAGGTTCCTACCTCCCCTCCTTGTACACCTTCTTCACTTTCTGTTCTTCCTACTTCCTGTCTTGCAGCCTGGGTCACAGAGAAGAAAGCTCTGATAAACAAATTTTCAGTAAGTTGATAACAATGCATGTTACTCCTCCTAGAAATATTTAAAATTTAAAGTAGGTTCCCAAGAAGGAGGACATTCTTAACAAAAGAGTAATTAGTTCCCAATGTGTGCTTCACTGCCACTTCCATGTGTACGTACGTCTTTATGGAGACATATAGGTGGTAAGAGGGCGAGAAATGTCAGAATAAAGCGTAGAAGAATATAGCTTTGTAATGTAGTTGTTTTTATTTGGTCCAAGGATTGTTGATTGATGTGACAATTTGTCAATGTAAACAGCCATTTGGTTGGTGGAAGATTCATTCCTTTTTCATTTATAGTTCTTTACCCTTCATCTGTTCTCCTACTATTAATGGGAGCAGAATTTAGAAGCTGTTAGTGATTTGATTACTATGAAAATCACTGACTGTTTTCTTGCTTTGTTAAAAAAATTCTTCATGGTTCACTGCAGCAAATTTCTTCCTGATTATCCTGGAAACGTTCGCACAGCTCATTGTATTCTTTTTGAAATATGGAAAACATTTGCTACAATTTCTAGTCACTAGCGGAACATGTAGGGCTTTAAAAACGTAAACAAGATAAATGCATCTGGTCCTGTATTTATACTCCAACTCTTCCTATTCTTTTGGAATTCAAATTTCTTTTTAGGTACAAATACCTACTCATAAAAGGCAAAGAAAGATTGAAGAGACTGTATTCAAATAAACAGGCGCTTTTCTAGTGTGATTTCATGGTACATATCTTTTAAATTATTTTATGTGCTTTTATTAAGAAGAAAATTTTACTTTATCCTTTTGGTAATAGGTAGTATACATTAGAATCTATGGGAAGAATTATGTATTTTCGCCTTTAATTTTGTTTGGAGGAATAAACCCTAAAAAGAAAAATAATTTCTTTGGTCTTTTAGGATAGTTATTACTACGTATTGTACAGAAAAAGCTCCATATATATTTTCATTTTATTTGTTACCCAATTTTTAATGACTTTATTTCAATGCACCAGGAGCTTCTCTTTGGGTGGATCAAGCTACGAGGATTCATCACTGTGAGAAAATAGTTCAGTGTCGCAAAAGAGAATGTCCCTTGTAGGTCTGTGGAGTTGACTCAGCACAAATCAGTAGCTAAAATTCAGGTAAAGGTAATAAATATCTCACAAGAAGACCAAGACTCTGGTCAGAGATTCTTCGTTTCTTAGGCCGTTTCTGAAGAAGTCATTTAATTTCTCAAGTTGCATCAAATGTTGCTCTGATGTTTTAATTTCTTTGATTCACTCTCTCTAAATACCAATAGCATTTACTGTATGAAATTCCATTAGCACGTTGGCATTCTGCTCTTTTCTAAAATGGATCATAGCACATAGAAAGGGCATTCAAACTGCCACCACTACCACCATCACTGTCACCAACATCAACAACTTGATTATGGCTTGGGTTGAAGTAAATTCATCTTTGTGGGATTTCACAGAGCAAAGGTGGAGTAAAGAGGTATCTCCCAGTCATGCTGTGCTTTATTACACACATGGATCCACAGAGGACTAAAGTTGCACTGCAGAAATGGGTCAGGTCAAGCAAATCAATATTTAATTAGCAAAAGAAGTTCACCATTGAAATGGATGGGAATCTCATAGAAAATGGTTCCTGGAAAATTTTCCTTTATTTATTTATTTAGGTATTTATTTACCGTAGGTAAAACGTTATTCTCTGTTTAGAAGAAGTCTTTACGTGCTGATCAAATGTCAGTCCTTGAGGGTTTAGGGTCTTATCCATAAAGCGATTAAGAAAAGTATATGATGAGATTTCTGGAGAAAGCATAGGCTATTCACTTAGTGAGAAAATGAAAGGACTAAATGTTGATATATAAACTTTTTATCATGTGGAACTCAACCAATTCACAGTCACAGTTTTCACACCTAGATCCCCAGGATTCATGCACTTATCAGTCTAAGAAGTGTACGGTGAGTGGCTGCCACGTGTTGGCACTGGGATAACTGTTGGAGATAAAAGGTGAATGAAAATCTCTGTTTTTCGGAAGTTTATAGCCTTGTGAGAAGACAAGACTTCACAGAAATAACTATGGAAATTAAAAGAGGCATGAAAATTGCTGTGACATTCTGATGGACTAACTCCAGCCTGGCGAGAGTTAGGAAAAGCTTCACCAAAGAGGTGACACTGATTGGAGCTGAGTCCTGAAGAAAGAGTAGGAGTTGAAGATGGAGAAGAAAGGAAGGCGTCAGAGGCAAAGTGAACAGCACGTTCAAAGACACAAAGCAGAGCTTCTCAGAGTCCTTCAGAAGCACAGGGGCGGGGGGAGGGTACTCTCTCAAAGTGCAGATTCCTGGGCTCACGCAGCTATATTTGGAATCAGAATCTCTGTGGGCGGGGCCTGATAATTTACATTTTGGCATGCGTTCAAATGTATTCTTATGTATGCCACAGTGTGCGAACCACTGGTGTGGGGGAGAGACAAGAACTTCTAGATTCCCTAATATTATTAATAATGAAGGTATCATAGGTATTACATGCCACAGTGTGAGAACCACTGGTGTGGGGAGAGACAAGAACTTCTAGATTTCCTAATATTAATAATGGAGGTATCATAGGTAGTACATATTACATGCCACAGTGTGAGAACCACTGGTGTGGGGGGAGACAAGAACTTCTAGATTTCCTAATATTATTAATAATGAAGGTGTCCTAGGTACATATTACAATTATTATCATAGTCTGGCAGTTTGATGTCAGATAAAGTCAATTTCCTAGGCAACTGTTGTCCTTGCTTTACTCTGTGCTTTTTAAATTTTCATATCTGGAGGACCATCACTGGTTGAGTTGTGTCCCCCAAAAGATACGTGCAAGTCCTATAACCCGCAGTACTTGCAAAGGTGACTTTATTTAGGAAAAGGATCTTGGCAGATGAAATCAAGTTAAGATGAGGTCCTAAGAGTGGGTCCTAATCCAATATGATGTCCTTATGAGAAAGGAGAGATGCAGAGAGAAGCGCACACAGGGGAATTCTGTGTGATGCCAGAGGCAAAGTGGGGAGTTTCGCTGCCACGAGTCAAGGCGTGCCTGGAGCTCCCAGTAGACAGAAGAAGCAAAAAAGGATCCGCCTTCAGAGAAGTCAGAGGGAGCACGGCCCTGCCAACAACTTGATTTCAGACTTCTAGCCTCCAGAACTGTGAGAGAATAAATTTCTGTTACTTAAAAAAAAAAAAAAAAAGAATTTCTAGATTTTTCCTGAAAAAAGTCAGTCTTACAATGGAATGTAGAGATTCAGCAGGCCCTTTGGGAAATACGGTAGACTGAGTGGTTGCCATATTGGTAGAATTTTTAGGGGTCAGGTGATCCGGGCTGTGTCAGGACATCTCCTCCAAAGCACTGCATCTTACCCTGTCTTTCACGAAGAAGGGATCACAATACCTGTGTGGCCTCTTTGGACTGTAGAAGCAGCAGGTTCCACGGCTGGAAATACTGCTCCAGCTCCCATGCTAAGTGGACCAAAAGGCTACTTACGAGCTCTGAATGGGACCGAGTAGGAAAGGTCCCTGCAGCAGGTGTGGGATGTATCAGTAGCGGGGCAGAAGGTGTGTGGAGCACGTGGAAGGCCTCAGTGGGAGAATCACTAAGCAGGCCCCCAGCCTCCGCTGTGCTCAAGCCATTTCAGAGCAGCATGGAATTACACACTTTTGAAAAGCATCTCCTGCTGTGTTACTGGGCTTTGGAGCACCCCGTGACCATGCAGCTGGATCTGTCCATCATGAGCAGGGCAGACCTAGTAAATCATAAAGTCAGGCTGGCCCAGCAACAATCCAACGTGAGATGAAACGGAGAGTCCAGGATTGAGGTCCAGCAGCTCTAGTGGGCAAAGCAGACGGCGTGAACAGCAGTGCACACCCCAGTGCGCCATGTCTGTTGTTCCTTCCCCCAGTGGCTTAGCCCCATAGCCATACAGAGCTTCCCACTGGAGGGAGAAAAAACCCATGCTTGCTTGTAGAGAGTGAGCTCGTTAAGTGGGTGCAAACTGCAAACGGACCACCACCATGTTGCAGGCTCCCTGCGAGGCGGCCTTGCTAGAGTGTGGTGAGAGAAAATTCTTCCAGTGGGCAGTGCACCTGGTCACCCACTTTAAAATGAAAGAGAAGTGGCCCAGCGTTAGAAATCAAGAGAATCCTGGGAAATAGTGAATGGCCTGGCCAACTGGGCAGGGGTTTAGAAGGAAAAAGATTGGAAGACCACGGCTATGTGTGGATGGACACATGGAGGGGACCTGACGACCTTTGTGTCACATGTTAACACGAGACAGGGTAGCCTCAGAAGAGACACTAAACAATGGAGCAGACAGAACGCCCCAGCCTCATTGGTAACCACCCTAGTGCTGGCGTGAGGAGCCCCTGAATGCAGGGGCCGTGGTGACTATGCAAGGGCCCAACAGCACGGACCTACACCCACCAAGACCCGTCTGGCTGTGGCTGCCATAGAAAGTCTAAACTGCCAGCTCAGAGAAGAAGTATGAGAGCTTCTGTCTTCTCCAGAGCCCTGCCCTGGATCACTTCCGTCCTATCCCAAAGGGGCTTCGGATTCACCCTCAGAATAGCTTCTTGAAAAATCCGAGAGATTGTTCACTTTGGAAACACTACCATCATACTTAGAATTCTTAAAACTTTTCACCTGCTGAGCTGCTAAACTGGACAGATCCAGTTTTCTTATTTTTAGTTTTTCTTTTCCTTTGTAGATTATTACAGGATATTGAATACAGTTCCCTGTGCTATACAATAGGACCGTGTTGTTTATCCATTCTATATACAATAGTTTGCATCTGCTAATCCCAAACTCCCAATCCATCCCTCCCCCACTTACCCCTCCCCCTTGGCAACCACAAGTCTGTTCTCTATGTCTGTGAGTCTGTTTCTGTAAGATCTAGTTTTAGTCCTAGTAGAAATAAGATTTGACTTAAAATTCTTCACGTTGTCTTTAGACAGTTAATAAACTGACATTTATTGAAGAAGTCAGTTTTAATAGCACTAAAATAGCATCACAGAACTCTCATGTTGGGAGAGGTGGAGGCCTCATGCAAAGGCCATGGGTGAGAAGTTGATTTTCTTTAAAACTCCACTTCCCCCATCTTTTAAATCAAATGTGTCTCAATTTCTGTAGGAAAACTCAAAAGCATTAATATTACCTTTCATCAGTTCACAGTATCTCATAATAACGGGTGAAAATCTCATAGAATGTACTTTAAAACACCAATTGTGTTTGAGAGAAAAAAACCAAAGTGATCTTTCACAGAAGCCACTGGTCATATAAAAGACCAATTCCATAGCTCGGAAAACATAAGAACATTCATTTGTAATGTTTGTAATCCGTCAAGATGTGAATACACAAAAGTCTAGCTTTTGAGAAATCCATTCTTGGCAGGAGAGCAATTTCCACTGGCAGAAGTAATCCTTGAATCAGTTAATGAATTATCTGGAATTTCAACATCCAGATAAAGCCTGCTTGTTTGGGATAAACCTGCTTTGTGGCTCCAAATTTGTAAAACTTTGCCCCGCCCTGTATTTTGAACTTTATCAAAGTGACTGGTAAAAAAAAAAAAAAAAGTCTCTATAGGATTTTGCCCTAGAAGGACAGCATCATACAATGATCTCTGGAGGTGTGGTGTCACTACAGCACAGGACAAAAGCTTCTCTGGTTTTCAGTGATAGAAATGATCACGGTGTATACTGTAAGCTGACGGCAGAAGAGGCGTCTACATTCCTTCACCGCAGGCAACTAGGCAGAAGAGCCGAACTCTCTGAATGCCTGATGAATAATCCAATGGCACATGGAACTTGAAAGAGAACAGGAATTGCCTCAGGCATCTTTCCAAAGACTGTGCCTTTGGGAGGCCTCTGCTTTTAGAGATTTTGGTAGCAAAATAATCAGTGTTTCTTGTATTGAATTAATAGCTTAAAATTGAATGAAGTCATATTAGGAACTTACACCTTTGTTTTAGGGAAGACTTAGCTTTGCACTTCCTGGGGTTCCGACACCCTTCTGAAAATCTTGTACACCTGCCTCGCCAGTTCTACTTCTCAGCAAGCGTTTGGCTCTCTCACTGTGCTGTGTGCTGTGCCCTGAATTCTCTCCAGTCCTAATGCCCCCAAGTCTCTGCTCTGTTGGAAATCCTCCCCTGCCACCCCTGCCTCCTGGTATCCTATCCATTCTTGAAGATCTAGTTCAAATATCTCTTCCTTGAAGAAACCTCTCATCTGTACAACAGGAATCAGTCTCTCCGTGGTAAGATCGCTCACAGAATTCTCACATTCAGTCGTGTTAATGAAACTGAGCAGGACCCTGTGGGGCTCCTGGGCGTGGAAGCCTTTCAAACAGTTGCTAATCAGGGAAGGGAGGGGATGCAGAGATGAGAGAGGAGCAGTAAAGAAACAACAGTGCCACCTTGGGGCAGGGTCCCAGCCCCCCCCCATAAGGGAAACACATAACAATATCTTTAAGCTCTTCTGCAGAACTAAAACCCCTGAACCAATGCAAGATGCTAACTACTTGATGAAGTATTCTTCAGAGATCAGGAGACCACCCGGGGCCAGATTAAAGGAATGCGCGGGGGGTGGGGTGGGGTGGGGGGTTGGGGGCCTGCCCTGCACACACCCTGCACCTTATCAGCAACCCCGCCCTTGCACCATCGCTATAAAACTCACCAAATCCTCTCAGGTTGGGACACATAGTTTCTGGAGGGCACAAGTCCACTGTGTCTCCCTTTGCCTGGCAGAGCAATAAAGCTATTCTTTTCTACTTCACCCAGAACTCTGTCTCTGAGATTCGATTCAGCACCGGCGCACAGAGGCCGAGATTTCGGCATAGGGTTTCGGCTAATGCAAACCTATTTAGTACAAGTGTATCTCCTTCTCCGAAACACAAGCTGAGATGGGGACTTGCCTCCCTTTTCCTCCCCTCCCCTGCTTTGCACACAGCCTGTGCAGGCGTCTACTTCCTGCATGTCAACACTTAACACAGACTCCTGCCACTGAGGTCTGAACTGTCTGCCTCCCACCCACCCCACCCTTCAGCAAGATTGTAAGCTTCAGGAGGGTGGTTGTTCTGGAAGTATCTTGGGAGTCATTGTACCCAGTGTTCAAATCACGTGAAGAGCGCGTGACCCACAGAAGACGTTTAGTATATATTTGTCGCTGCTTTATCCCTCTGCACTTGCTTTCATAGTGTGATAAAATTAGTAATGATTTTTTCATTTGGGTCAAACTGCATTAATTAATAAGCCTTCCCAATCTGTCAAGTGCTTTTGGAAATGAAATAATATTATCGTCGTCTAAGCCCAGTTCGCTTCCTCTAAAGCAGAGGCCAGGCACCATTATTAATGACTTGAATGCTTTGGAAGATTACCAGATTGTTTATACAGTCGAGAGTGAACTTCTGCAGGCACTTGGCCTCTCTTAAATCAGCAAAAGCCACAATGTTGGATCCAAAGGAAGGTACACAAATGAACACAGGGTACATTTCCAGTGTGGTAACTTTTCCTTTAACAAAAGGATCTCTGGAAGCAACCTGTAACCCTATGTGTATTCCTGTGACTTCTCAACAGGTAACACTAAGGAATTGTAGCAAACTGGAAACTATCATGTGCTACACTAAGTACGTTAGAAATACGTACGATTTATACCTGTGGTTTTCTAATTTTGTAATGTGTAATACAACTGTGAGGATTTGGTACAAGAGTTGGCAAAATGTTTTCGTCTAAACACTGTTACATTAACTAACTGGCTGTTCTGCAGGGGAAAATGTAACTTAGGAAAACTTCAGCTGAATGGCGTGAATGTGCGGAGTTCCAACTCCTTGACCGCAGTGAAACCCTATTACCCAAGTTTAGAAACTGTTTACATAAAATAACACTGAATCTTAGAACTTCTCAGATATGCAAACCCAAGATTAAATAACAACACGAATGACGCAAACCAGGGAAAAGGCTGTTACCATTCTCTAAAATAGGTCTTTTCATGGAAATAAAATAGGTGATACATATTTTTTTCTGAGTTAAAATTTGGTTCATTTTCATTTAGGGTTGCTATTTGTTCACCATTCTCCCAGCTGCATAACATCTTTGGAATGTTCTTAGAAACCAAAGATCCAGACTCCTTCACTCTAGTGAAAAGAAAATACAAATGCAGAGTGGAGATTTTATGCCCAAGCCCGTATTTTGAATTCTGCAGGGGGCGTCCCACAGACGCTACTTCCACTTCTTTCATAATCACTTCTGACATTTTCCAAGAGAAGAACAATGAAGTTGAAATGCGGTGAAAGCTGATTGTGTGAATTTATTTGGTTTTACGTACTTGGAATTAGGGCCATTTGGGGAAAATTTACTCTGCACTATCACTGAGGATGAGAAAACACCCTCCTCACCGGCCTGCACAGGCTTTTCTACTTTCATATCTATGTCTGGGTCCGTTTTTGCAAACCTTCCCCCTTTTCAACTTTGGAGCCATGATAACTATTTTGGCTCTGATCTTTAAATAATTTTGTGTCTATTAAAAATGCTCAAATACATCATAACTTGATAAATGTCTTCCTTATGATAGTTGTAGAATAGCAGTTAGGTGTGGGTTCTGGAGTCCAACTTCATAGATCTAAAACCTGAGCCCATTGTTACCCGGTAGTTGCTGAGCCTCTCCAAGCTTCCGGGCACCATCTCTAAGATGGAGACGACGGCTGAACCTCTGTCTCAGGGTTGTTATGAGAATAAATGAGATAACGTTTGTATACAGCTTAGCAGCGTCTGCTAGACAGTGAGTGCTCAAAAAATGGTAGCTATTGTTTATATGTGGGTTACCATTACTGTGCGATCTTCTCATTTTTCAAACTCTATTGGGAATATCATCTTATTTGGCCCTTCATTAGAATCATAACTGGGTCATCCTAAGCTATCTCTGCCAGAGAGGTGCTTCAGGCCTCACCTTACCGAGCACTGATACTAATTCATTTCTTTTTAATTTATCAAGGGACTTCCATCAGCTACTAATTTAGCAGAGCCCAGAGTCTCCCTGTGTGTCCTTGAGCTGAGATGCAGAAGATCAAGTATGTAAGTGAGGAACAGATATGAACTGCTTAGCCTGCCAGCTGTTCACCTTCTTGTTTTTCAAAGCGGCTCTTAGCAGCAAGCAGGGCACAAGAGGAAGGTTGTTTTAAGTTGGAACTTGATTTAATGTGTTCTGGACACAAAATTTTCACTTTCAGCCCCGTCAAGCCTGAAATACATGAACTACAACCTGCAGTGTATTCAGTGCACTGTAAGTGGCCTAGACGTCAAAGGGAATCAGGCATTAGGGGAAATCTGATCCTGTTGAGAAGTGGCTCCTTCAGGCTGGCTTAAGACGGATGTGCTTGGGCTTCCCTGCTGGCGCAGTGGTTAAGAATCCGCCTGCCAATGCATGGGAAACGGGTTCGAGCCCTGGTCCGGGAAGATCCCACATGCTGCGGAGCAACTAAGCCCGTGCTCCACAACTACTGAGCCTGCGCTCTACAGCCTGCGCACCACAACTGTTGAGCCCGTGCGCCACAACTACTGAAGCCCGAGCGCCTAGAGCCCATGCCCCGCAACAAGAGGAGCCACCGCAATGAGAAGCCCGTGCGCAGCAACGAAGATCCAATGCAGCAAAAAATAAATATAAGTAAAATAAATTAAAAAAAAAAAAAAAAGATGGGTGTGCTTGACTTGGTTCCTGACTTGGGAAGCAGGGACAGGGAAGTTAACAGTGGCCCCTCTGGAGCGGGGACAGAAAAGCCTTTCCAGATTCCTTTCTCTTAATGTCTGACTTTAGGCAGACTGAAGTGGCCGTAGCTGAGGCCACAGGTCCATTGGCTCCACGCACAGAAGGGACAATTGCGGTGTGGGAACACGACACTCAGCTCTGTCAGTGCTCAGACCTGCAGGGTCCAGGGCCTGTTTGCTGAGAGCGGAAAGAAAAAGGCTACTTCCAGTTTATATGGGGTGGAAATTGTTGCTCTGCCTTGTTTAGCTCTGTTGCAACTTGTTGACTTTTATTCTAGTTAAGACTCATCAAGGGGTAAAAATCTATAGAACCTGAAAGGATATTTATAACAGAAAGTAATCTAAGGATTATTTTTCTTTTTCTCCACTCTGTCTTTATTCAGAAAAAAATTTACATGCAATGTGCTTAAGTTGAAACAGATTTTTACAGTTCAAATCATAATTCTGATACTAAATAGTTGTTTTACTTTGGTCCCTTAATATTTCTGGATGTCTGCTTCCTCAGATAAAAAAAATGAGGGGCTTGGAATAGATGAGCTATAAAGACCCTGTCAGATTTAAAAACTTTATGGTTCTTCCAGAGGCTTAATTTATAAAAAAATATACACTCCCGTATCCCAGTCAATCCCAGACAATGGGCTGTTTTTCACAAACATTACTGATGTAGCATGTATTTTCAGTTTCCTTTGAAATGGAGAACAATGTGACACATTTAAAAGCTAGCTCATGAGAATATTACCCTGCGTTTATCAATCCTTCTAGTTAATTCTCTTGATAAGGACCATATGATAGAAACCTTCCTTTGCTGCAAAACTAACAGCAATCTAGACTGTATTTGATAATACGGTACATGCACGCTGTAATAGCTCTGAAAAATGATTTCATATTTGTTGCCAATTGAGTTTGCTTGAGTTGAGAAAAAGAAGAAAATTCACTTTTATGTTCATCTGTCCTGAATGACTGAACAGTTAAAAAGACATATGGTTTCTCCAGATCGTTAGAAAGTATAGCTGTTAATTTCAACGTGGATTGCTCTTGTGCTGATGATCCAGAAATGATTGCTATTAAGATAATAAGAAATTTCTTTTTCAGTTTTAAGAAAATATTCTTCTGTTCACGTACATGCTTTCTTAGGATGAATTAAAGGATGTTTACTAAGAAAGACAGGAGAGTAACTGAATAATGGAAAGCAGCATTATTTTAATAAATAACTCAGTTCACGGATGTAGTTTCCTACATTTCATCTATCTAACAGCAATCTGGCTCATGTCTAACCATTGGTGATAGCTAAAAGAGATAGTAAAGATCTGTTTCCTTAGAGAGGAACAAGGCTGGGAGATATTGGGTAAGCGAGGTCAATGGCTCCTCGTCTTTATATTCACTTTTAGTAACAAAGCTCCTATTCCGGATTAGGGGCAAACACCAGAGTACATATTTTTAATGATGTGTTAACTTCTAAATGCATAAGTAAAAAAATACAACAAAGGGCTTCCCTGGTGGCGCAGTGGTTGAGAGTCCGCCTGCCGATGCAGGGGACGCGGGTTCGTGCCCCAGTCCAGGAAGATTCCACGTGCCGCGGAGCGGCTGGGCCCGTGAGCCGTGGCCGCTGAGCCTGCGCGTCCGGAGCCTGTGCTCCGCAACGGGAGGGGTCACAGCAGTGAGAGGCCCGCGTACCGCAAAAAAAAAAAAACACCAAAAAACCACAAAGTGATGGTACATTAGCCAGTAGACATTCTGCACACAGAGATACTTAAGGGATGCTTTTTAAAAGCAAAAAACCAACCCATCTATACTGATAGTACTTCTCTTAATACTTTTCAATCTCTGATATCCTTTCTGGAAACATGGCACACATGCGCGCATGCACACGCGCGCACACACACACACCTCTTGAGTTGTTGATGGCGGGGAAGGAGGACACACCCTTCAGTGGCAGCAGTGGCAGTGCTGGGTGGGGCTGGGAACCCGAGTCACGGCAGGAGCACCGCAGGAGCACCGTGTGTACTGTTCCCTTATCTCCAAAGGCAGCTGCAGAACAAGGTACCCAGGAGAGGGGGAGGGCAACACGGGGTGTGAACTGGGGAGCATCCTCAACCGCTGCTCAAGGATGATGCCTCTGTCTCCAGCTCACTTTTAACAGCAGTGATACGGAGAGAGTGTGGAAAGTGAGTGACGGGAGAAGAGGACAGTGAGACGGAGGGTGAGGGAGAGAAACTGAGGGAGGGGAGAACGTCTGTCCATGAAGCACGACGTGGCCTCAGAGAAGGGCAACCAGGCATCCGGGGTTGCCCGTTGTCCTCATATAATTAGAAATAGTGTTCCTTCACTCTAAAAGTGTCAAAAATGGATGACAAATTGTTACCCCAGATACATGCCCCAAATGCTGGTAACATAACTGATGACAGGTCACCAGTCCTGGGGCTCTAAAGGGTCAACCGACACAGCCAGGGAAGGAAAATTGCTGAGGGTTCGCTGATAACTCGGACAAAAAGGGAGAAAGTGTCACTGCATTCTTCCTGTGTATTTCTATGATTTGATTGGTAGGCTGCCGGCAGCTTAGCAGCGTGGCTGTGTGGAGGTGTTTTTGTATCAAATATTACAATCTTAAGGTTCAATAAGACTTTCCCCTCGTCACATCTCTCCCACTGTCTCTGTCTGCCTTTTGCTGCTAAGACAGACCCAGTGGTGCTCATACCCTCGTGTTATCCCTTCCCCTCGAATGTAGGCTGGGATTTGGGGACTTGCTTCTAGCAGATAGAATGGGGCACGGGGGATGGGATGCCTCTTCCAGGTTAAGTTATAAAAAGACTCTGGATTCATCCTGATTCTCTCCCTCCCTCTCTCTCAAACTGGCAGCCATGTCCTGAGCTGCCCTGTGGAGAGACCCACGTGGAAAGGAACTGATGTCTCCGGCCACCGGCTTCCAGGGACGGAGGCTGCCCATGGCCACGTGAGTGAGCGTGGAAGCAGACCCTGCCCCAGCAGAGCCCCAGGATGACAGCAGCCCCAGGTGACACCTTGACTACAGACTCGTGAGGGACAGAGGCTGGCACGCAAGCCAAGCCCAGAGTCCTGACCCACAGAAACCGTGAGATGATGTTTTTTAAACTCGTATTTTGGAATAATTTATTATGCAGCAATCGATAACTTAGATGAACATCATTTTTGTCCCCTTTCAAGGTTCGTGGATTAGCTTCCCACCGACCACACCCGATTAAAGCAAATCCTGTAACTGGGCTATCACTGAACAAGGTTAATCGAATGTCTGCTGCTTAGTAGGAGGGCAGGGAGTCAAGAGTTTCTGAGGGAAACGGTCCCAGTGAGAGGGTGTATATGCAGGGGAGGTGTCATCCTGGAGAATGTGCCCAGGGCAGACCTGGCCTTACTCCCGTCCAAGGTCTCTTACAGTTCGTATCGTCTATGGGAAGACTCCATCTAGACTCCTCCCGTGCAGCCACTTCCCCTTCTTATGAGCTGCTCTTCAGCGATGGGGTCCTCATACAGGTTCTGCACCCGAGACCCCGACCCTTCTAGTCCATTTCATTTGGGGCGGAGGCCGAGGCCAGGCACGTGGAGCTCTCGCTCTTACTTTGTTTGGAGAGTGATGTTTCCACTTCCTGCTGCTGACTAGAGAAACTTTTGGTTGACTCGTTCCACATTTTACTTTGTAGGTTTGAAAGCACAGCTGATGTCATGGATAAATGAGGCCCCCGTTTCTCTCTGATAAGGGTTCTTATCTGGTTTCATTCACTCTTGAGAAGCAACAAAACCTGGTGGTTCAGAGCTTGGCTCTGGATCTTGACTTCCTGGTTTCTGGTTTTGCTGTCATGTTTACCAGCTGTGTGACCTTGGGCAATCTGCTTCACCTCTCTGTGTACCCGTGTACTCAACCAAACGCTGGGTAATAATAACTGTTACTGAGCACTGATGACCATGTATCTCTTATTTATTTATTTTTTAAAAAGTTTATTTATTTTTGGCTGCATTGGGTCTTCATTCCTGCTTGTGGGCTTTCTCTAGTTGTGGCGAGCGGGGGCTACTCTTCGTTGCGGTGCGCGGGCTTCTCATTGCAGTAGCTTCTCTTGCTGTGGTGCACGGGCTCTAGGCACGTGGGCTTCAGTAGTTGCAGAGCGTGGGCTCAATAGTTGTGGCTCGTGGGCTCTAGAGCGCAGGCTCAGTAGTTGTGGCGCACGGGCTTAGTTGCTCTGCGGCATATGGGATCTTCCTGGACCAGGGATGGAACCCGTGTCCCCTGCATTGGCAGGTGGATTCTTAACCACTGGGCCACCAGGGAAGTCCCATGTGTCTCTTATTTATAAACACTAGAAATGGTTAGCTATTTTTTTGTTCTGTTTTTTTTTTAGGAAAGAACTAGAAACTGAGTTTGACTTCTTATTTATTTATTAGGCTGTGCCAGGTCTTAGTTGCAGCATGTGGGATCTAGTTCCCTGACCAGGGACTGAACCCGGGCCACCTGCATTGGGAGCGCAGAGTCTTATCTACTGGACCACCAGGGAAGTCCCAAGAAATGGTTAGCTGTTTTACAATGCTGAAAATCAGGAATACATGAGAACAGTCTCGCAGCACGAGCATGAGGAAGTTAGCCTGTGCTTACAGGACTGCCTGGCTTTCAGAGAATGCTCTGTGAACCTCAGCTATTATTATCATCACAATATCATTTGGCACAAATATAAAGCAATCATTTAAAAATCAAAAAACTTTCTTGAGCTCTGACTACTTTCTCCAACTTAAATTTTTGGAAGTTGCCGTGCATTGTGAAATAACCCATGGACATAGAGTGGATTCTTAGAGAGTGGTTCATGACTCAGGTTCCTCAAAAGAAATAAGCCCTCCCTCTGCAAAGCCTTTGGAAGTCATTTGTATTCAAAGAGTGGGGATAAGTCCTGAATTCTTTCAAGAAAAGAGAAATTGCCTATTTAATGGGTGAAAAGAGAACACTACAGAATCGTTTATGGAACTTTTGAGGAACTGAAATATGTGAAATAAATGAGGCATTGTGGAAAAGTCAGTTCTGTTAGTCAAAGGAGAGTGTGATTTAAGTTTCACTATTTTTTAAAAATTAATTAATTTATTTTTTATTTTTGGCTGTGTTGGGTCTTCATTGCTGTGCGTGGGTTTTCTCTAGTTGCGGCGAGCGGGGGCTACTCTTCGTTGTGGTGCACGAGCTTCTCACTGTCGTGGCCTCTCTTGTTGCAGAGCACGGGCTCTAGGAGCGCAGGCCTCAGTAGTTGTGGCACACGGGCTTACTTGCTCTGCAGCATGTGGGATCTTCCCGGGCCAGGGCTCGAACCCACGTCCCTTGCATTGGCAGGCAGATTCTTAACCACTGCACCACCAGGGAAGGCCCCTAAGTTTCACTATTTTTTATCGAGGAGATGAATCTGGACCCAGTGATGATGCACAGATATCCACAATAACCTCATGTCATACATGCTATTCATAGCAGTAGTTTTCAGTGGACTAAGGACATGTATGTATAGAATGCTTGGTTTATAAGGCCTGGAAATGGATTATCTGTTTTGATAATATATATATAAAATATAATTATAATATATATTATGTATCTAATATATATAATATATATGATATGATATAATATTTTATGATAATATGATAATATATTATATATATATATTTTGGCCGTGCTGCGTACCTTGCAGGATCTCAGTTCCCTGACCAGGGATTGGACCTGGGCCACGGCAGTGAAAGCCTGGAATCCTAACCAGTAGGCCACCAGGGAACTCCTGAGTATATTATATTTTAAAAAAATGACAGCAGATCCTAGACCCTTGAAACTCAAAGTGTGGTCCTTGGACTGTCAGCACTGGCATCCCCTGGGAGCTTGTCAGAAATGCAGAATATCAGACCCCACATCAGACCTACTAAATCTGAATCTGCTTTTTAACAAGATCCCCGAAGATCTGTATGCCCATTAAAGTTTTAGAAGCATTTCCTGAGACATAGATCAGGTTAAAAGTCAAGTTCGTACATTGGCCTGGCATAGTGGTAAAAGCATGGAAACTGAAGCTAGCATGCCTAGGTTTAAATCCTGCTTCCACCACCTACAGTCTGAGTCAGACAACTTTCTTAACCTCTCAGAGACTCAGTTTTCTCATCTGTAAAATGGGAATGATAACAGCACTATCCTATTGGATTGTTAATTGAATTAACAATTGTAGAATGCTTAGACTGGCATATAGTGCTATAGAAGCGTTGTTTAAATACATTTTTCTAAACCTATGTAACAATCAAAAAGTTCTAGAACTTCTTTACACAGTAAATTTATGGACTGATTACCAAGGCCTACCAATTTCTCCACATTCTCGCCATTACAGTGGTCCCTCAGTATCTGCAGGGGATTGGTTCCAGGACCCCTTGCAGACACCAAAATCTGAGGATGCTCAGGTCCCTTATATAAATACCCAGTCAGCCCTCCGTACCCTCGAGTTCTGCATCTGTGAGTCAACGGAGGGTTGACTTCCTTCCTTACTCCCCCTTCTGGGCGTCCTCTGAGCCTCACACATATTTCTACTCTGTGCTTAGTGCTCTGAAATGTAGCTGTCTGTTTATCGCTCTGCCCTCTACACTAACTAGCAGCCCTTGGGAACCAGGACGGTATCTTAGTCTTTTTCGTATCTGCCCCCCAGAGTCTGGCACACGCATCAACAAATGTTTTTAAAGTGAATGAATAGATGTTTGGTCACTTTTTTGTCATCTTTCTCAAGGCCCATGTTTTTCTCATGCATTTTTCTCTTCATATCATTTTAACACCATCAATTGATATTTGTGGAGAACCCATTATATGTAGCTGTATATATTTCTTGGTTTACTAAATACATTTTTGCATTATTTATATTTGAAAGTGGTGCCTGGTAGTCCTAATAATGCAAAACCCAGCAGATTTCTTTAACGTGATTTCTATAAGATGATTAGAGCAGGGAAGAGTTTCTGCTCTCAGTTTGGCCCCTGTATCCTTCGCAAACAGCAGGATGTGACTTCATCCAGCCTTAGCCCCTTTGGACGCATAGTATAGCCTGTATCACGCACCTAGTTATTTAGGCCTAATTAAGGCATACAATCCTATCTTTGAATACTTAAAACACTAGCAAACCAAATACAGCAATATATAACAAGGATTAGACACCATGAGAACTTGGGATTTATTCCAGGAGTGCAAGGTTGGTTTAACACCAGAAAATCAATTAATGAAATACACCATATTAATAGAATAAAAGACAAAAACGACGTGATCACCTCAACAGACACAGAAAACTATTTGACAAAGTCTGCTGCTCCTTACCAAGTTAGGGACAGAAGGGAAACTCCTTAAACTGATAAATGTGCCAAAAACCGTCAACAAGGATCATACTAAATGATGAAAGACTGAACGCTTTACCCTTAAGGCTGGGACTAAGGCAAGGATGTGCACTGTCACCACTTCTATTCAAGTGCACAGCGGAGGGTTGTGGAGATGGGGGAATGCAAGTGATGCTAATGGGCATAAGGTTTCTTTTCAGCTGCGCCGTGCGGCATGCGGGATCTTAGTTCCCCGACCAGGGATTGAACGAACCCGTGCTCCCTGCAGTGGAAGCGCAGAGTCCTAACCACTGGACCGCCAGGGAAGTCCCTAAGGTTTCTTTCTGAGATGATAAAAATGTTCTCAACTCAGATTATGGTGATGGCTGTACATCTCTGTAAATACAGTAAAAACCATTGAACTGTACACTTTCAACAGGTAAACTTTACGTTATGTATACTTGAATATAAGGGTTAAAAAGTCATTACAGGGGGCTTCCCTGGTGGCGCAGTGGTTGAGAGTCCACCTGCCGATGCAGGGGACACGGGTTCGTGCCCCAGTCCGGGAAGATCCCATATGCCGCGGAGCGGCTGGGCCCGTGAGCCATGGCCGCTGAGCCTGCTCGTCCGGAGCCTGTGCTCCTCAACGGGAGAGGCTGCAACGGTGAGAGGCCCGCGTACCGCAAAAAAAAAAAAAAAAAAAAAAAAAATTCGTTACAATACCTAATGACAAATGTTGTAACAGCAGCTACCCTTTTCCTAAGCACTGAAGGTGTCCTGGGCAGTGCAGGCAACTCTTTCAATACATTATCTCCATAATCACATAAGAAGTAAAGGTTGCTATTACATCTTACTGCGTTTTACAGGTAGGGAAGGTGAGGCTTAGACAGTTTTAAGCGATCTGCCGAGGTTACACAGCTGGCAATCGGGGGAGCTGGCATTTGGTCCTAAATACTACCAGGCTACACTGTACAGTGAGATTAAAAGGGAAGAATCTTCCAAACTCTACTGTTATTGAACACATGCTCTGGTCATTAAATATTTATGCCATTACAGTTCTGTGGACTTACACAGACCACTTCCCTTGGTATGAAGTGGGGGCCTGGACTCGCAAAAGGGGGCTCATGTGAGTCATAAACCGTTCCAGAAGTGGGCTCAGCTGAAACTCAAATTCACACATGGGGGGTCACACACCCTTTCATTCACCCTACAGCAATGAGAACAAAATCCCACCCAAATTATCGGCAACACACGCATGCAGGGCAGTAGGATCTTTCTCTTCCTTCAGCTCCTGGGGAGACAGCACAGAGGTGGGTGGGCAGCATGGCCTTCTACCTCTTACAAGACAGCCTAACCCATGGAGAGTGAGCATTCCAGAAGAAGGGATGGAGCGCTAGCAGGTGGAAGGGACCGCGGAAGGAGGTTTTCCCTCATGTTACGAAAAAGACGGGACACTCGGTGAGCGCTAAAGCGCATGGTTCTTCTGTCCTCTTCTTCCACAGAGGCAAAGGGGAACTCTTTGACCCTCGTGTGCTCTCTCTGGCTTCCCTTTTGTGATTTGTGTTGGCTTTCAGGGCTCTTGGGCATTTCTTTTAATGTGTTTAAAAATATTGAATTAGAAGGTGAAAATACATAGGACAGGGTGAGAAGCCTGAGTGTGCCGGGCTCATCACCACCCGCAATGATTCATGGGAGCACGGCTGCCGAGGGAGCTAGGACTTACTGCTGGCCCCCAAGGGCCCTGCATCAGTTTCTTTGGAAAGCTCCTATTAGTGTACTATAACTACAAAAGTAAGACCACTTGTTTTTATAAATTCGATCCTCAGTTTCACTTACCTGTTGCTTTCAGAGCCGTCTCCCCATTGTCTCACTCTGGGAAGAACCCAAGTTAACTTCAGGCACTTGAAAATAGCTATTTATGAGACATCTAACAGAGAAAACAGAATAAGCTCAGGACAGCTTTTAAATAAACCTAATAAAAAATAGGTGCATGGAGGCTTGTATGTATCTTTTTTTAAAAATGAATTTATTTATTTATTTTTGGCTGCGTTGGGTCTTCGTTGCAGTGTGCGTGAGCTTCTCATTGCGGTGGCATCTCTTGTTGTGGAGCACGGGCTCTAGGCGCGTGGGCTTCAGTAGTTGTGGCACGCGGGCTCAGCAGCTGTGGCTCGCAGGCTCTAGAGCGCAGGCTCTGTAGTTGCGGCGCACGGGTTTAGTTACTCCGTGGAATGTGGGATCTTCCTGGACCAGGGCTTGAACCTGTGTCCCCTGCATTGGCAGGCGGATCCTTAACCACTGTGCCACAAGGGAAGTCCGTTGTCCATATCTTTCATAAGAGGTAAGGAGTCACAGAAACAATGACATAAAAATTGTGATAAATAAATAAATCAGCCCAGGTACTGAGGACCTGCTCTGTGCCAGCCAGTTAGCTGATGCAGAACAGATTCACGGGGAAGCCAAACAAGCTCAGGTCAGGGTCCCTTACTTTCATGGGGTCACTTGTAAGACCCTTGAAGGCGCTCTGGCGATTTTATATTCTTAATTTTATATTCTTATTATTTTTTATTATGAATGTAAAATTTTTATTCTTTTTTTTTTGGCTACAAACGAGTGTTTATTTAAAAATAATGTTCAGGAATTTATACTCACAGGACATGTTATAGTTAACATCCAAAGACAATCAAAAAATATTTCTGGACGATTTATTATATGCTTAGTACTAAAAAGCTCCTAAATCTGTACAGTGTTGGCATTACAAGATTAGAGAGTTGTTTTTGGCTAATGATTATTATACAAAAACAACGAGGAAAATTTCAACCGTTACAATCAATCAGGTATAATTTCGTATTTCACGAAGGACAGTGGTCGTGTTTAGCAATAGCCTCGCTTATAAAGTGTACTCACTTCCAGGTTGTATTTTGATGCTGTTTCTTTTCCCTTCTCTTCTCACAAATAACCAGCAAGATACAAACTGCTTCCAGTTGACAATCCAAAGGAGGAATCACGGCTAACCATCGAGTTGCTAACATTTGTGAAAGGCAAATTGCAAACTTCACCGAAAGGAGTAAAGCTGTCCCCTCTGACCACCTTATTCCATGAAAGAAGTGTACTCTGACTTCTAAGATGCTATTTTAAAATTCAGTAGAAAGATTTAGGAGAGTCTTTTTTTTTTTTTTTTTTTTGCGGTACGCGGGCCTCTCACTGTTGTGGCCTCTCCCGCCGCGGAGCACAGGCTCCGGACGCGCAGGCTCAGCGGCCATGGCTCACGGGCCCAGCCGCTCCGTAGCATGTGGGATCTTCCTGGACCGGGGCACGAACCCGTGTCCCCCGCATCAGCAGGCGGACTCTCAACCGCTGCGCCACCAGGGAAGCCCTAGGAGAGTCATTTTATTGATGTATAACATAAGGAAGAGTGGACAACTGTGAATTATTCTTCCAGAAGAGCAGGCCCTGCCCTCAGACTGTATAAGTCTCAGTCCCACCACACCCGTGTCAGCCTCTGCTTGCCCTTGCTTCTGTAGAGGGTCTCCTCCCTCTTCCTCTCTCTCATCCCTCCTGTGGAAGCAGAGTTTGCTTACCAAACGCCTCCCTGAGTTCTGAGTGATTTTTGGCATCCAGTTTGCATTTTGATAAAGACAGAAATGATACAATAGTCATTTCCTCAGGTTGGAATAATGTACTCAAATTCTCAATATTAAATTTAAAAGGCATAAATGTAAGAAAAAAAATCTAGCATCTGAGTATTAAAATAAAATACTCAGTATTCGGTAGGGGAAACTTAGCTAGAGTATCATCTGTGAAGAAAAGAAGGAATGTTTTGTTTCTGTAGTGCTAATGAGCTCGTTAGAAAATTCTGGAGTTAGGAGATGTGGAGTAGCCCGGCAAGCAGAGAGGAGCCCACGGTACTCAGCACACATCCACTGCGTTATCCTGTGTGCCGGGAATCCTATTTCAGGAATGTGAAGGCATAATTTTCAGAAAGGTAAAATCACAAAAATAAAATGAATATGTGTCAAATATTTTATTAACTCATTAATTAAAATCCACTTAAATGTGTTTTTGACTTACAGAGATTTATATTCTCTGCCAGACAGACTTCATTTGCATTGCCATGAACAGGAATCATTTGCACTGCTATGGGCATACAACGTTTGTGTTGTTATCCGTTTTCTATAACTTAAACTCTATCCCTGCAGATTTGGAAAATAGGCTTGTCAATCAAGTGAAAGTGCTCACCCCTTTGGAATTAGATACGCCCAGAGGGTTTGGTAACAATGCCCTGAGCTCCAGAAATCACTTTGGCCCTTTTCCAATACGTGGACCATTTTTCCTATACGAGGGATATTTCCAAAGAAGAGGATGCTTAACAGAGAGTAACTGTGAAAGCAGAAGCTCTTGAAATCATGCATTATGTGGACAAATGATGGTACAGGGGATATTTTCAGCCTAGCAAACACAAAGACACATTGTTGACAGTGACTCAAGTTATAAAATACTAAAGAATTGTCATGAAGCAAAAGGTTATCCTTATTCTGTGCGGTTATGGAGGTCAGAACTAGATAAAGGAAAAAAACAAAACAACAAACAAACAAACAAAACAACCAAAAACAAACAGGAAGTTACAGCAAGGCAGGTCTTAATTCAACATATATGAAAGACCTGTTCAGAAGGTGCTCATAGGTGGATTCCTCGCCATTGAAAATATTTAAGCAGAGGTTATATAATTTTCTATAGGAATTCCGTGGAGTGAATTTTTACATTTTTAAGAAGTTTGGTCTAGAGCAGTCTTGTCCTATAGAAATATAATGCAGCTCATATGTAATTGTAAATTGTCTTTTAGGTGGATTAAAAATTTTTTAAAAACCGATTAAATTGATTTTAACAGTACACTTTGTTTAACCTGATATTCCAATTCATTATTATTTCACCATGTAATCAATATAAAAACATTAGTGAAATCTTTTAATATTTTTTTTTTTGTACTGTGTTTCTGAAATTCATTGTGAATTTTACACTTACCTACACATCTCAATTTGGACTAGCCATGTTTCAAATGCTTGATAGCAACTTGTAATTACCTTACTGGACAGCACAGGTCTAAGACCACTGGTTCTCAAACTTTAGCCTGTTAAAACACGATCGCTAGATCTAGCCTCAGAGGTTCTGATTCGGTGAGTCTGGAGTGGAGCCCAGAAATTTGCATTCCTAACTATTTCTCAGGTGATGTGATACTGCTGGTCCAGGACCACACTTTAAAAACCGCTGGTTTACACAATGTTCACTGCAGCTCTATTTACAGTAGCCAGGACATGGAAGCAACCTAAGTGTCCATCGACAGATGCATGGATAAAGAAGATGTGGCACATATATACAATGGAATATTACTCAGCCATAAAAAGAAACAAAACTGAGTTATTTGTAGTGAGGTGGATGGACCTAGAGACTGTCATACAGAGTGAAGTAAGTCAGAAAGAGAAAAACAAATACTGTATGCTAACACATATATATGGAATCTAAAAAAAAAAAAATGATTCTGAAGAACCTAGGGGCAGGACAGGAATAAAGATGCAGACATAGAGAATGGACTTGAGGACACGGGGAGGGAGAAGGGTAAGCTGGGACAAAGCGAGAGAGTGGCATGGACATACATACACTACCAAATGTAAAATAGATAGCTAGTGGGAAGCAGCCGCATAGCACAGGGAGATCAGCTCGGTGCTTTGTGACCACCTAGAGGGGTGGGATAGGGAGAGAGGGAGGGAGATACAAGAGGGAGGAGATATGGGGATATATGTATAGCTGATTTCCTTTGTTATAAAGCAAAAACTAACACACGATTGTAAAGCAATTATACTCCAATAAAGATGTTAAAAATATATATATATGGAAATTGAAAGAAAAAATAATACAGGATACAAGAATATCTGAGACTCATGAAAGAATCTGATAAAATTGATTAAATCCAGTTTATTCTGAAAAAAAAATAAATAAAACCCTCTGGTTTAGACAAACCTAAGATCTTTACACATAAGGCGAAAAATGCTTCTCTTGATAATGGGTACGCGTGTTGGATATTTGTTTCGTGTTTTTGTGAGATGATGGTGTTTGTTCAGGGAAATTAAGACTTTCAGGGTGGACTCCAAAGGATTCTGCCTTTCTCAGTCTTTGTTAAAGTTTCCTCTATTATGTCTTTTTTTTTTTTTTTTTTTTTTTTTTTGGTACGCGGGCCTCTCACTGTTGTGGCCTCTCCTGTTGTAGAGTACAGGCTCCGGACGCGCAGGCTCAGTGGCCATGGCTCACGGGCCCAGCCGCTCCGCGGCATGCGGGATCCTCCCGGACCGGGGCATAAACCCGTGTCTCCTGCATCGGCAGGCGGACTCTCAACCACTGCGCCACCAGGGAAGCCCTCCTCTATTATATCTTTATCTCATTCTTGAGCACCTAGTGTTTTATTTGCTTTTGACTTCCAACAGAAGGTTACAGCTTTTGAGAATATGTAAACATTAACATAAGAATAAGTCAAAAGTGGAGTTTCAGATTGTTGTGTTCTTATAAAGGGTATTCAGTGCTGGGACACGATTTTCCAATGTGTTAGACCCCAGAGGCATCAATAGCCCTGTTTTTCTTTGGGTACCATACCCATTGGCTATTGAACCCATGAATTTATCTAAATCTTTCAGAAAACTATAGATTTTTAAAACTATAGCATAATTTTTCAAAACTTATTAATTGTACAAGATAGACTTTCTTTTAATTTTTCCTGACATTACATCTTCTAATCTCCAAAAGGAACTTTCTTAATTTTATTATTGCAGAAATTGGCAAATACATCTATAACTAATTTACTGATGCCACATCATTTCCCAACTAGAATGTATCTAGTTATCCTTGGGGACTTCAGTTTGCCCATTGGTGCTTATCCAATGGTTTTATCCCTCAGTATCCATCAGGTATTCCTTTTTCAACTTATGCTATCAAAACTCATATTTCTTGCACAAGTTTTTTGGTTCGGCCCCTCAGAGATCATCAGTTAGTGCCAAAGCAGTTATGAAAAGGAAAAAAAAGGGAGGAGGAGTTATATTTCCGTGTACTGGAAAAGGAGACAGGTCTGGGTAGTCTTGGTAGCCAAGAAGACGAAAGTTTCTTCTTAGTAGATACAAAGAAACACAGATCCTTACAGAGAAACCAAAGTTCCTTCTCCTTAGGAAGTTCTGGAATACAGCAGGGACCACTTTCTCACAGTCGTCACAAATGCACATGGTTTCCATCAACTCCAAATACAAATGGGCTTGGATGTGCTCACCGGTCAGGAACAGCAGGTTCTCATCAGGCTTCTGTTACAGAGGGAAGCTTATCCAAGCTGGGGCAATTCCCAAGGAGGACAAAAATCAACGGTTTTAAAAGATAAAATGTAGAGACTTTCAAAATGTAATAAAATTTTATGAAGCGTTCCATAAAAAAGAACTGATTCAGATGTATTGTGGCTTAGAAACTCTGTGTAAGAATAGGACTTTGACCTTCAAAGTGTGCAGTATATGAAACAATACGGTTCAGTTATTTTTGCCTGGAAGTGTTCTAAATCACTTTTTGCAGACCCAGAATGTTCATTTTAGAGTCAGATTATGGACTTTCCAAAGCATTTGTTCTAGGTTATTTTAAAAATGATTAAAATCTGGTCATGTGCATTAGTCAACAAGCATTATTTTGAGGCAAGACCTGCCTCTTACTAGGTCTTGGGTATTCCAAGACGAATAATATGTAGTCACTGTTTCTTGAGAGCTTATACTCAAGCGCTGGAGAAAGATATGGAAGCAATGATTATGGTGCAAATGCTTCCAGAATAGAATAGCACCTACTTTGGCAAACTGTGGGAGGTGGGGAAGCCTACATAGGGAGGAAGAACTTGAGCAGAGTTTTGTAGATAGTCAGGGGCTAAGAAGGGCTGAGGAGGGGAACAGGAAAATGAACAGGAGTTCTCCATTTGTGTGGAGAAAACACCACCCGCAACGTGAAATACACGGTGTATCTGGGGACCAGAAAGTATCTGGTGTTGTGGGTATAGAAGAGGTTGATTCAACCCAGCTGAGATCAATTCTGTGTGCAGCGCATGCATGGGAATTTTGACAGCATAGAAGAGTCAAGATTGAGGGAATCTAGGAGGGGTCACAGCTAATAGGGAATCGGCAACAGTCGGTGAGAAACGGTAAGGTCTAATTAGCTAACATCTTGGTACTATACTGTGTACGTTGGTAGGGATCTAATACCTTTTGAATGTCAATTGCCTTTCTGAAAGACAGATTTTAGCTTGTCAGTGATCTTGTCAGCAGGTATTTACTGGTTGTCCAACATGCTTCTTGAGTCACAACATCCTCTTATTGGAGTAATGGAAGCCATACTATCTTTCAAGTGAGCAGATTGTGTGCATATCCTAATTTCATCGCTCATTGTTTCTTTCATTTTGGGGAAGTTATATAAACTCTCTGGGCCTCAGTTTCCTTGTCTGTCAAATAGTGGTAATAAAACTTACATCATAGAGTTGTCACAAGGATTAAATGAGTAAATAAGTCAAGTAGTGTTTGATTCATACTTGTTGCCCAAACTGTGCTCATTTCCAGCCCTAACTCCTTCCCCTGCTTTGGTGTGAAGTGCGGTTTTCCCGTGTCTGCTTACAGGGTTAACGTTGATTGGATTTATTTAAATAACATTTAGAATTTTTGGCATCTCTGGTTCACATACCTTGAGCAATTTCACAAGTATGCACATCATAAAGACATTCCTAAATACGAATACAATAACATGAATAACAGCGAGATGGACAGTATTCAAACTAAATGATGACAATAACCAAATTAACTCAAAGATAAAATGATCTAAGAAAACAGCCAGGTCATATACACCAAGTGTCCATTTCTTATATTACAGCAATAATAATCACACTAGCTGAGTGCTTATTAGTGGCAGATACAGTCTGTTTTGCTATAATGTGATACATGTGTTCCTAAAAAACACTGTGCTATGAAAAATTGGCAAAAACAGCCACAGGGCTTCTGGGGAAAATGGGATCAGGGGCACAACACTCAAACCCTTCATCAGTGACACATTTAAAAAAAACCCAAAGGAATGGAATAAAATGGTAGCCGCTTTTACACACTTCAAAGGTTAAGAAATGCATAAATGCTAAAATAAGTGCAGCATTTTAACTTGGAGAAGCCCTGATGTTGGCTTGTAGAAGGGTTTGCAGCTTGTGACTTGCTGTGAAGGGGTGGAAGGAGGGTCACCTGAAGTCTGACGGAGAATTGTCACGTCAGACGTAGCTGGCCGACGTCTGAGTGTGTGCATGTGCGCACATGTGTAGTCCCGTCATGACTCAGGTCAACTGGGTGCAGTTTTTTCTGCTTCCATCTCATGTTTCTCACAGGAAAGAAAGTGGCCTGAGCGAACAGGGAAGTCTTGGTGTGCTCAAATTGTTCCCTGATACATCAATTGCACTGGAACAAATCTGCATTTTCACAGCAAGCATCCTAGTAGAACTGGCTCTTCTCGTTCAGATGCATTATCTATATGAACTTAGGTAATCTTCTCAACACCGCTTTTGATCTGGTACCATTATTGTCCTCATTTTATTGATGAGGAAATCGAGGCAAAGAGAGCCTAAATGACTTCATCAAGATCAAACTTATTAAGCAACAAAGCCATTATACTATACCACCTTCCAACATAGTGTATTATGCTAAAGATAATAATCCATTGAATAAGATATGTATTTCCAGCAGACGTTGGATAATTCTTTATATCTGATAATTATTGTGTCTCACCTAAAGCTCTCATGTTGTAGTTTTAGTCTATTTCTGTTATCTCCTTTCAAGTTGGGGACTATCAAGCTATAATGTTGTGTGTTGCTGCCCCTTAAACAATTAAGGCCCAGTCGAAACTACTGCAGTCAGTCTGGTTCAGTACCTTGTGGGTACTTACTTAGCACCACGCTAACCTCTTTCTTCCATCATTGAAAATTATGCTAAAAGTGATGGTTAGTGAAGCCCAGTCGATGGGGTTCCTACCATAATGTCAACATGTGTGCTCCAATAGCATTAGGAATGTTTATTGCTTTGTGTATTTCATTAGTGTCCCTGGTTCCTCCTCATTACACAAACTCTTTATGAAATAGAAATATTTAATAAAAACACCCTGAAGGC
Source organism: Tursiops truncatus (assembly GCF_011762595.2). Classification (NCBI taxonomy): domain Eukaryota; kingdom Metazoa; phylum Chordata; class Mammalia; order Artiodactyla; family Delphinidae; genus Tursiops; species Tursiops truncatus. The sequence continues at coordinate 7,357,632 of NC_047050.1, read as the reverse complement.
TTTCTGTTTTTTGAGGAGTAGCGTGTTAGATGGCTAAGGTGGTACTTAATTTATATCCCGTTGAGTGCTGGGTGCAAATGCGAATGGATGAATAACTAATGACACTTTGAATGGGATTTTGTTACAATAGTGGCTAAAACCTGACTCTAAGGTGAGAGGTGGGAAAGGGGTATGGAATGAATGTTGGCTGTACAGCTGGGTAGACCTGGTTAACTCCTGTACTTGTCAGCTGTGTGAACATGGGCAAAGCACTTAATTCTCTGAGTTTCAGTTTCCTCATCTATAAAAAAATACTTTTTATCATACTATTATGAATTAATGAGTGAAATCACATTACACACATAATACATAATAGCAAGTTTTGATTAGCAAATCAGCCAGTGAGAGGGGCCCTGTAGTCCATCAAGAGACATCAAATCCTGGGACTTCCCTGGTGGTCCAGTGGGTAAAGCTCTGCACTCCCAATGCAGGGGGCCCGGGTTCAATCCCTGGTCGGGGAACTACATGCTGCATGCATGCTGCAACTACAAGTCCGCATGCCACAACTATAAAAAAGATCCTGCATGCCACAACTAAGAACTGGCACAGCCAATATTAAAAAAAAAAAAAAAAAGAGAGAGAGAGAGATCAAATCCTGAGTTGTTAGTCTGAGCAGGGCAAGCCTGAGGTTGAAGCAGAGGCTAAGACAAACAGAAGGACAGAGAGGGGAGAGGTCAGAGGAGCAACAGAGATGGACTAATGCATGGCTGCAGAGTAGGGTTAATTTGGGAGCAAATCTCTTCAACACGGGATTCCAGCCACAGATTCCCTTTTCTATACCTAAGCAAAGTCTTTCTTTTTCTTGCCACTCCACACGGCTGGTGGGATCTTAGTTCACCAACCAGGGATTGAACCAGGGCCACGGCAGTAAAAGCGTGGAGTGCTAACCACTGGACCGCCAGGGAATTCCCACTGCTGGATTGTTATGTTTGGAAATGGGATTCCAAGAGCAGAATAAAAATACCAAATTTCATCAAATCCCCAAAGCAGAGTCTTAAAGTTATACACAGAATGTACAACATAAAGAGTGAACCCTAATGTAATCTATGGACTTTTAGTTAATAATAATATATCATTAATATTGGCTCATCAATTGTAACAAATGTACCACACGAATGCAAGATACTAATAATAGGGGAAACTGGGCTGACATGAGGGGGTAGGTGGCAACTGTCTGTACTTTCTGCTTAATTGTTTTGGAAAAAAAACTGCTCAAAAAAAAGTCTATTAATTAAAAAAATGTTTCAGTTTTGTATGGCTCTTTTTCCAAGCTTCCTTTCTTAGCTTCCTTGACCCTTCCATTTTTGACCCTCTTGACTCCAGCTGCCAAGACTGGTCCAGCATACCTCCCTGTTTGCCCAGAGGCAGGATGCGTTAGAGCTGGAGTATGCATTTAAATTGCTGTCTGGTTCTTAACTGTTTTACAACCCACATTCTCCTGGTTGTGGAGACAGAGCACATTAGCTGAGTTCACCAACTCTGCAGGCAGTCAGTTTGGCAGTTCCGAGCACGGGTTCTAAGAGAGGCAGATCTCAGGTCACCCACACCTCTGTCTATGGCCACCGACAATCTCATCTGAACATGGAATGATATTTCTAAAGCTCTTATGAGACTTAAAGGAGACAGTCTATGGGGGATGCTTGACATAGTGCCTGGGACACAGTTAGTGCTGTTTCAGTTCTTTATGCTGCATAATTAACCACCCCAAAGCTTAGTGGCTTAAAACAATGATTTATGATTTCTCACAATTCTGTGGGCCAGGAATTCAGGCAGGTCTCGGACGGGCAATTTTTCTGCCCCACACACTGTCAGGTGGAGCCACTCACCTGGCTGCATCCGGCTGCTGGCTAAGCTGGGCTGGAAGGTCTCAGTCACCTGTGCCCTGGGCTGCTCCAGGTGTTGTCACGTGGCTGGCTTGGGCTTCCTCACAGCATGGTGGGCTTGGGGTGGTAGAGTTTCTTCCATGATGACTGGTTCCTAAGAGCAAAAGAGGAATCGGCCAGCCCTCTTGGAGGCAAAGCCCCAAACTGGCCCAGGGTCACTCTACCGCTGTCTACTGGACAAAGCAAGTCACAAAGCCAGCCCTGATTCAAGGGAAGGGGAACCAGCCTCCCCTCTCATGTGCCTACAGGACGGGAATTACAGCAGCCATCTTTGGAGACAACTGTAGTGCCCGGCTATTATTTTCCTATGAACTGGCTTCGCCATCTTGCACAACAGGCATAGCGCATCTCCTACTGCCAACAGCATGTTGTAGGGCAGAGTGAGGCATCCCAGTTGCTGTGGGAACTGAAGTATGAGTCAGGCCAACAGCCTACTCTAACTTGGCCATTGCATCGTTTCTTCATGTCAAGAGGGCTCAAAGCATTTGTTTTTTAAACCTATTTTTTTTTTGGCATAAAAGTCTCTGTATCCTTGAGGATAATTTTTTATTTGTTTGGCCATACCGCTTGGCTTGTGGGATCTTAGTTCCCTGACCAGGGATTGAACCCCAGCCCTCGTCAGTGAAAGCACAGCGTCCTAACCACTGGACTGCCAGGGAATTCCCTCAATACATTTTTAGCATTGTTGTTCTGTCAACAGTATGTACCTGCCTATCATTTACTTTGTACTTTATTTCACTTCATGAGATTATTTTGAGACTTAAAAAAAAATCACTAAAACAGAGACACACTATTTAAAGGTGTCCCTTTGCCCTTTTACTAACACCACAGAAAGCCTTCTATTAACACCACAGAAAAAGAAAAACTTGATCAAAAAGTGAACCCAGGCTGGCTTCTATATTCGAGTTTTTGCTGTTTGGTTTTCCTTTTCACTGGAATGTCTTTCTTACCTCACTTCCTTCTCCCTTCTGTGGGCAAAAGAACACTTATTTATCTTTTAAGACCCAGCTCACATGTCACTTCCTTTACGAAGCCCCTATTGACACACCTGCCACCAAGTGAACTTGATCACTCCCTTTTCCATGGTCCCACTGTACCCTGAAAGCTTCCACCTTAGCAATCGTAACTTTTTTTTTTGGCGGTACGCGGGCCTCTCACTGTTGTGGCCTCTCCCGTTGCGGAACACAGGCTCCGGACACGCAGGCTCAGCGGCCATGGCTCACGGGCCTAGCTGCTCCATGGCATGTGGGATCTTCCCAGACCGGGGCACGAACCCGTGTCCCCTGCATCGGCAGGCAGACTCTCAACCACTGCGCCACCAGGGAAGCCCAGCAATCGTAATTTTTATTGCACTAATATATTGGTAAAGGCTGATCAGGTGGCACGTGGAAGCTAAGTCCTAAGTCCTACCATGAGGGGATACAAAGAGAAATAAGATGAACCTCTTGCCCTAGAGGAGCTCATTTGTCTATTGGAGGAGGTTATACAACACGTACTTCAAACACAATCTTCATTTCAGGGCTAGAGATCTACACAGATTTATTATGAATGCACTTTAACCACTTGAGTGGGCGATTTCCTTTGGCAAACACTAGGAAGGCTCCCTGCATAAGGTTTTGCTTGTTATAAAGACAGATTGTGGAGCCATCAATATAATGGTCTCAGACATCCCAGATTCAGCCTCTGTCATTTTGGTGCTGAAGGGGGCACTGGGCCCCAGACATAATTGGTGTGATCTCAGAGAAGTGAAGAGAGCTATGGCCCATGTCTACTGGAGGAGATGTGGGGTTTTCCATGGATGAGGGCTTTCTCATGGTGTGGTGAGGTTGTCAGGATCCCAGTTAGGGCCAGGGCTTCTAAGAAGTTTGCAAGGCAGAGATAAGTGCACTGCTTTAGGCTGTTTAGTTTCCTTACAGGTCAGAGAGGTACTTTTACTTTGAAAAAAAGACAGGTGCCAAAAAGCATTTGAGCCAATGAAGATTACCCTTGAACTCATCTTTACCTGAATGGCTACTGTAACAATCAGCTTTTGCTAGGTTATGCTGCTGTAACAAACAGCCCTGAAATCTCAGTGCCTTATCAAAGGTTTATTTCTCACTGACGTAATAGGTTGACTTTGGGGTGTCTGTGGTTCTGCTCTCTGCATGTTTTTTTACTCCAGGATCCAGACTGACTGAAGGAGTAGTGCCTTTCTTGGACTGGGTCATTTTGGGGCAGAGAGACAAATATGGTGGTGGAACCACATAATAATTCCTAAAGCTTCTACTGGGAAGTGGTACATGCACTTCTACTGATATTTACTTGGTCAAAGCTGTGAGGTACAATCTCACAGAAAGGGCCAGAGAATGACAGAAAAGATACATACGAACCTTCAAGTTGTGAACTTTCAAAGATGCAAATATACGTTCCATCAATATCAGGCGTGAGTGAAATTGCAGCTTGCCCACTGTCTCCTATCGCTGACGATCCTTCAGCTCTACCATCTCCCACCTCCTCTCCCTCCTCCAGCCCATAACTCTTCCTGCCTGTTAACTCGATGCCAGCCCCTGGATGCCAGCCGTTGTACTGTCCTACTGTACTTTCCAAGGTACTGTACTGTAAGATTAAAAATGTTTTCTTTATTTTTTGTGTTTGTTTTTTATGTATTATTTATGTGAAAAGTATTATAAACCTATTACAGTACAGTACTATATAGCCGATTGTGTTAGTTGGCTACCTAGGCTAACTTTGTTGGACTTAGGAACAAACTGGACTTAGGAACGCACTCTCAGAACGGAACTCATTCATATGTAGGGGACTTACTATACAATCTTCCACAGCTACACTGAACCCAAAGACTAAAAGTTGATGATTCTGAAGACAAGAGACCAAGAAGAGGTCAAACAAATTAGGTTGATAAATGCTACTCGAAGCAGGCAAAATACGAGATTAATCTGTTGCAGAAAGAAATATGAAAGAATCAGAACTTGCCTACTAAACAAAGCTTGAAACCTTCAGAAATCAAAATGTATATAGTGAGGAAAATTTTGACATCTATACTGACAAAACAAAAATCAGATTAGCGAACGTAACAACCAGAGAAGCGTCTTACTTCAGACGTGAGCCCACTGAAGCACACATGTTTTGAGTATCGCGGATGGGTTTTGGCAGGTCATAGAAGGCCTTCAGAGAAGAAAATGGATCGATGACAAGCACTTTCATGATTCAGCATCATTGGTCATGCCAGTAATCGTACTCCCTCCCTCACTGCCCACCAAAAACTCCTACTCATCTTTTATGGTGGGCCTAAAATGCTATCTTTTCCCAGAAACCTTCCTGGATCATTCCCTTGTGTGTGAATCGCGTCTTCCTTAGATGGTGATGGTACTTGCCTCTCTATTTAACATACTGCCTTTATTACACTTAATTACCTCTTCTCACCTCCTCACTCCCAAGACAACTGTAAATTCTTTAAGGGCACAAACAGGATTTTATTCATTCTGGGGTCTCCCACAACAGAGCGGTGCACACAAAGGAACACAATTCATTGTTGGTGAAGTCCAGAAATTGATCTGGTTCAAAGCTACTTGACATGCAAATATTAGCTCCATCCTTGAGGTGTTCCTAGAGCACAAGGTGCGCACAAGAAGGTAATGATCATTTATGACAACTCTAGGGCCCAAACTCATCCGTACAGTAAGAAAGCCTTGGGAAGGTAGATAAAGGGTGAGAAAAGATTGGGAGCAGAGGGCTGTGTAGGTGTGCGGTGCTGTGATATCTAGATTAGTTTGCTCCTTTTAGGTATTTCTAGTTCTCTTTTCTTAGTATCGGATAGTAATTAGTTACATATATCTTAGTTTTAATAAATTGTTTTAGGATGTGGTTTGACCTCAGTTATGCAAACACTAAAAGTGAGCAATATACAGTTAATTTAAGGAATTATCAATCAAAATGATACTAGGTTGAAATGCATTAAAATTATACAGAGGGATATGTGTAGTACTAATATTCATAATATAGAGCATGAATATTTTTAGACTCTCTGATATTGGATTTAGGTGTGCTTGTTCTATCTTGTAAATCAAAGTAATGGCCTATATCTTTGATCTGTGTGTTCAGGTTTTATGGCAACAGATATCTTATAATAACTAGAAATAGAAACTCCACCTTTAGTGATAATATAGTACAGCGATCTGAGAAGAGAAGGTCTTAAGGTGCTGTTAATTAGCAGAATTCTGAAGCACACAGTCTCAAAGCAATTAAGCCTGTTAATTGAATATCTGGACGCATGGTGGAATAGCTCATATGTTGCTTGCTGGGCAGGTATCCTAGGCTTGCAGAGAGGAGTTACATTACACACATGATGTTGAAAAATTCACAAAGAACAAATATGTGTAAACATACGTTTGTCTAGTAGCTAACTGTATTTATGAATACATCGTGGGCTATATGCAGAATTGTCTATGAGTTGCAAAATTCAGCATTAACAATTCAATCTCTCAGCCTATCTGTTGTAGATACGGCGCACCATCTACTCATGGAAAACTGAGCTTTTCCCACAAGATTTTGCTGTCCTCTGGTTTGGTAAACATCTCTATAATTCATGTGATCCTTTAAATGAAATTGGTGGTCACACAGTGGTTGCAATCTAGCATCCATGCAGGTTTGGGGGCAAAGGGGAATGGACACTGCTGACGAGCTCAAGGTCACAAAGTGATCTATCTTGTTCTCACGATCCTGCCTGGGTTCCATGAGTTGCAGCATTTGATGAACGTGTGAACCTACTTCTAAAAAGAAAGTCGATTGAAATTTTCAAGACTGTGAAAAAGTTTTCAAAAATGGAAAAAGAAATAAAATGTTCCTTTTAGAAGAACTTCAGTGGAAAGTGGTTAATATTTTGGGCAGTGCTTATTATTATTATTTTAGTGCTTATCATTTTTAAAGGCTATATCTTTAGGGTAGACCTCTGCTTCTGTCAATCCCAGGCTTACTGGGGTGCAGAGGAGGGAGGGTCTCCACTAAAGAACACCAAAAGACAGTGAGCGAAGAATGAGTTTAGTCTCTCTCAAACTGTGTATCAGTCCTCTGAATGGTGGACTTTCTGGTCTCTGTGTTAAGGGAAAAGAGAAATTACAAGAATGCTTGAAATCCTCAAAGCTAAAGTTGACCAATAGCTTTTATCTATTTTGCTAAACATTCCAGAAAGTGGCAGAATTGGTTGAGTCCGCCCCTCCCCCCCCACCCCCTTTAGTCCCAATCCATTTTCCAGAGAAATTTCTAATAGCCTATAAAGTCGCTTTTTACAAAAGTAGAGGGCTGAGTAGGCAGTGAGGGCTGGGAACACAGAAACTAAACATCTCCAAAGTGAGCATCTCCATCCTTACACGAGGAGTTAAGCATTCATAAGGATGGTATCATTTAGAAACCCGCTATTCAACCTGCTTACATTTTGGTGCACATTAATAAAAATCTTACCTAAGGTCCAAATCTGAGCTTACTATGCACACAGACCTTCTAAAAATGCGGGGTTAACCTGCTCTGAGTTAAAAGCTCTTGGAACAGGGGGTTGAAGTCATTCACCCTGGATTGAGAAGCATATTCAAGAGGTGACTCTTTGGATCAGCAAAGTTCCTGTTTGTTATGTTATGTGTGCACTTCATTATTTACACGATTTCACCAGGTGATTGGGAGCTGTGTACACAGTCAGCTGCGCCCGAAGTTTTAAGCCAGGCTTAAAACTAAAACTAAACAGCCTTCCGTTACTGTCTTTCACTCCTCTTGCCTTTTTTTTTTAATGGAAAAATTTCCCTAAAATTTCTTCTCTAGATTAAAATAATTTTTTTTTCCTTGAGTGTTTTTAGGAACTATACGTTTCCTGGAAAATTTTCCATAATCGTTTCCGCTGGTCTCTAAGGATGAATTAAAAAGTAAATATTCAACGTCTAAGATTCGGAGCGGGAAACTTTTTTTTGTTTTGGTACAGGGTTCTCCAGCCCTCTCTTTACTCTTATCCGGGGCAATTCGTGTCTCTTCTCCCCGACCCCTTTCTTTCTTTGTGGTATTTCCTGGAATAAGATGACTGTAAATTAGGGTAGGAAGACCCTGGCCTAGCCCCTGCGCACCGGGGTTGGGCGCGGGAGGCCGAGCGTGCGTGCGTGCGTGCGTGTGTGTGTCTAGGGGTGGGTTCTCCTGCTTCGGTGCGTTCGGCCCGTAGCCCCGGGGCCTCTTCGTGCGGTCCATCCCGGGCCCCCGCCTGAGCGCAGGGGGCGGTCCCTCCCGTGCCAGCCACGCCCCGGCCGGGTTTATAACTCGCCTGATCGCGCTCCGGGAGCCGCGGCTTCGCTCCCGCTCCGGCCGGACTCGGGCACGCCCCCAGGACTGACCGCCCCACGACTCCCGCCTCGCGCCGCTCGCGCTCGCTCGCGCTCGCTCGCGCGCTCACACCCACGTTGCCCTTCACCGCACGCGCTCACACTCCTTCTCGCGCGCTTGCCTCACGCACACAGGCGCGCTCCCACTCGCGGGAGCGCTCCCACTTGCACGCGCGCTCCCACCGCCCCGTGCGGCGCCTCGCGCTCCGGAGCGCTAGCCTCGCAGAGGCGCAGGTACCGCAGGCGAGAGCGCCGAGGGGACCCACGGCCTCCCCATGGCTGACCTGAGCTTCATCGAAGATACCGTGGCCTTCCCGGAGAAGGAGGAGGATGAGGAGGAAGAGGAGGAGGGTGTGGAGTGGGGCTACGAGGAAGGTAACCGGCCGCGCGTCGGGAGGCTGGCGCCGCTGGTGTCCCGCTGCTCTGGCGCGCTCGCCGCGCCCCGCGTCCGCTCTTTCCCACGTGCGTCCCCGACACTTTCGCACGCCCCCGGCCCGTTTCGGGGCACCAGGCGCTCCGGGGAGAGCGGGGGTGCCAGCCGCCGGCGTTCGCGTCAGGGAGCCCGGCCTTGGTGCCGGGCAGCGGTTGGCATCTGCCGCGGTCCGGAGGGCGAGCCTGAAGGCTGCGGCGGTGACATTTCCGTCTTGCGAGTAGCGAGAAGAGCCGCGCTGTGCTGTACTCAATACCTTGAGAATACACCGTTAGTGAAACTAATAGTTTCTTTTAAAAAATGTTTTATTGGCGTATAGCTGATTTAGAGCGTTGTGTTAGTTTCAGATGTACAGCCAGGTGATTCAGTTATGCATCTACATATAGTCATTCTTTTTCAGATTCTTTTCTCATATAGCGTTAGTGAAACTATTAGTTTCTTGCTTGCCTGCGGGGAGAAAGTATTTGAGCCACTGATCTTTTCTCTGAGGATGCTGACACCGCTCAAGTCTTCCTAAGTTTTGAGCTGAATCAGTGGACCTGGCAAGACGGGGGCTGCCCTTATAATAAAACGTTTAGTTTCCTAAATGTATCCCTGAAGATGTAGGACTCCTAACAGAGCTGACTACTGGTGCTGATGTTGGCTACATGTATTGAAACAAACGGAGAGTTTACAACTTGAATTATAAAAATACGAAAAGAGTATTATGTATATATTACGTATATACAGGTCTGCGTATATACGCATATGCGCACTTCAGAATACTGTGTTCGCATTTCTGGTAAGGAGTGTTCATTCACTAGCAACAGATTTATGGTTTTTGGCTCTCGCCAAGAATGCTGAGTGTTACAGGAATTTCCCAAGTACTGCACATAATTAAACTAATGAACAGAGGAAATTTTTGTGGTGTCATTTTTTTTCTAATCACTTAAAGATGATCTAAATTTTCTAGAGCCATAAATTAGTACCTCTGTGTAGGCAAATAGAATATCTTATTAGTCTAGGACTTTGAATGTGTTGTTTGATAACATTAGATCATTCAAAATATGAATGCAAGAATTCACACACATTATTATTACCATATTTTATCTGTAAAGGGACAGTAGTCATAACCTTCTTAATAATGGCAAGGATCATAAGCAGTGTTTAAACTAGTTTTCCCCATGTTACATTTTGCTGTAACTTATTTTTTCAGTCTGTTCTAAGTTTGCTTCCTTTTGTCCTCAGGTGTTGAGTGGGGCTTGGTGTTTCCAGATGCTAATGGGGAGTACCAGTCTCCCATTAACTTGAACTCAAGAGAAGCTCGATATGACCCCTCACTGCTGGATGTCCGCCTCTCCCCGAATTACGTGGTCTGCCGGGACTGTGAGGTCGCCAACGATGGGCACGCCATTCAGGTTATCCTGAAGTCAAAATCAGGTATTTTAGATGTTTCTGCGTGCTTCTTAAACTAGAAGTTTATAGAGCTTGTGTAACCTTAAAGGTAGAACTAACCTAGCTCTGTTGTCAGGATACCTTTATAGACTATAAAATGCATTTTTTAGGGGAATAATTTTCTGAAACATTTTTGGAAGGATGAAAGGATGAAATTATGAAGGTGTCAGTTGGTTGTTCCATGTTGTGTGATGTTACTGGAACAGCCTTAGTTGGTCAAATTCCAGCCCTGTGGTACACAAGTGTACCAATCTGCATTTTGTCCTAAAGTGTTGATTAGCTTAACAGTATGTTCTAGATTGGTCGGTCTTAACAGTTTGCCTGCTGTATTTGTAGTAACCATTTTCCTTGGGGCTGTTCAAGCAAAAAAGGTAACTAACTTCATCTCCTTTTACACTTACTTGGAGATTTTAGTTAGAGTGTTTAACTGGTATGAATTAATAGGGTTAGATTTTTATTTTTAAGAAAAATTCACAAGCTAACTTCCACTTAATTCATTACCGTTTGTTTTATTGAAATGTATAATTAACTGAAAAAAAGATTCTTGGGAGTACGTTGTCATAACATTTAAAGAGAGTTCCCTTCATTTAAACTAAATTACTATTTTATGTTGATCTGCATATTTCTGTATATTTGTCATGACAGTGCTTGCAGTCTATTTGGTGTACTGAGCAAATAAACTTTCCATTTTAAAGAAACAAAAAAATAAATCATGTAGATAATTATAATTCTCTGTTTTACTAACTTGTAAAACTAAAGATTAGGATTTATTGACATAATCTGACATTCAAGATAGACTTTCCAAATTAATTTTCTCTGCTAAATTAATATGACAAGAAGAATTTTAATTAATAGCAATCAAAAACAGCCTGTAAACTCAGCAAAAGATTTAAATGGCAAACAAAGCTCTTTTACTCATTTATTTTTTAACTCTCTTCTTCCCCTCTGAACCTATTTGAGATGGATCTGAAATGTTTTTTAGAAAAGCTGTTGGGTAATTACCAAGGAAATTGGCTTTTGGCTCAAATGTAGGAGAGAGGAGAGTGGAATATTTTAAAATTAGCATTAATATCTTGCTTTTCATAGTGAATAATAACTCTGTTTCCCTCTTGGAAAGAACGTAAAATAAGGAGTACGTTGAAATACTAGGAAGCATTTGATAAACAGAGATCAACTGTACTCAAATTAATTCTGAATCGATAAATTTGATATTTCAAGCCATAAAATCTTTGGGTTTATTATGAGGCAGGGCAGGTATTGATTACCAACTATGGATATTTTATTCATTGTGAATGTTCCTGAGCTTTGTCTTCCCAGCTGCTCTGAGTCTAGTCAAGGTATGGGCGTCACCCAAAACAGAATCTAGGTGTTGTGTGGATGTAGTCAAAGAAGACAGCTTCAGATGTAAATTTGAACTTAAATCAGATTTTTTGGGGGGGGTTATCTATGATGGGACGTTATGTATTATTTATAAAATATATAGTAAAATTATTGTATGCTGACTGTCCTGACATAAAAAACATTTTAAGGTAATGTTGGTATTACGTTTTAAGGTTTATTGGTATGTTGACGTGCTTTTTCACTTCTGGAAATAAACGTTTATATATCTATACAACTAACTTGCATTTCACATCAAGCATCATGGTGATTGAATGTTGGTTTGTATACAAATGGATAAGAAGGTTCTTGAGGATTCATATTGATGAAAACACAGTCGTTTAGAGCCTCAGTGTAAATACGACATGGTGTTATAAAGTATCATGGGAGCGTAGAGGAATGACTGAGTCCAAACGCTGGCAGTTAAGACTCTGTGTCCATTCCTGCTCGAAGATCAAATTTACTCCATCACACTGAGTTGACCATTTTCTTCTGGTAACTTCTCAAGCCTTCTCAACCTTTTCCTTGGCCCCCTATCGCCTCCCAGAACAGAGCCGATCAAGCAGTGTTTCGACTCTCGGCCCACTGGGTCCACCCTGACCGCCGAGGAAGAGCTGTCTGTATTTTTGTCTGGGTCTGATTTGACGTGCAAACTCCAGATCCCTTACTTCTGACTCCTTGGAGACCTTGCTCCTTCGGATGCCTGTCTCCTTTCTGCCAGTATAATCACTTCTTCATTGTTTCTTCCCTTTCAGTGTTTCTCCAAGCTTTAAAAAAACGTAACCAAAGCAATCCCATGTCTGGACCAGCTTATTTATTTGCTTCCTAGCATATATAAGTTTTTCAAAGGAATGGTCTGCAAGCCCTGAACACCCTGTATTTCATTTATTTAGTTCAAGCTTTATCTTTATCAAGATAGAATGTAAACATAATTTAAATAGTTGGCTAGTACTATATTTGTCTCTGCTTCTGGTTATAACCCACCCCTCCCCACTTAAAATTGTTTGCCTTGATTACGACCACTTTCATCTCTTAGCTGTTTTTCCTGCTGTCACTTCCACATTTCTTTTCTTTTCTTTTTTTTTTTTTTGCGGTATGCGGGCCTCTCACTGTTGTGGCCTCTCCCGTTGCGGAGCACAGGCTCCGGACGCGCAGGCTCAGAGGCCACGGCTCACGGGCCCAGCTGCTCCGCGGCATGTGGGATCCTCCTGGACCGGGGCACGAACCCGTGTCCCCTGCATCGGCAGGCGGACTCTCAACCACTGGGCCACCAGGGAAGCCCCACTTCCACATTTCTTAATAGCATATTTATACTGTTGTGCTTTGATATTTAAGATATCTGTGAACTCCCTATGATGGACGACGAGTCTAGCTCTCTTATTACCCTCCCCCATCATGGGTTTGCCCCCCCCCATCATCCCTGTGTACTTAAATTACAGTTGTTATTTAAATTAGCTCAGTGTTTTTATTATTATGACTGTGTAACTGTCATTTCCAGCTGAGACTATATTCTGTTTCCTTTATTGAATAATGTGGGGTTCCCCCCTGCCCCTGCCCAGAGTTGGTATATTTTTGTTTCTTTGGTTTTTTGTTTATCCGTCATGATTTCATTTCCAAACTCTCTGATGTCGAGCAGGCACATCTTCTCCCAGGACATTCAAAAAGTCCTTCCAGTCCTCTCATCCATCCTTCCCCTCTTCAGCCCATCTGGACTGCCATCGCCCACAGCTCCCTGGACCTCAGGCCTAGTAAGTCCCTTGGCTTGTCTCTGTGTCCAATTCCATGTTTCCTGGATGATAAGACATCCTCTTTTTGAGGTTGTTCCCTCATTTCAGGGATTTGTTGGTTTACTCCCTCCTACAGTTCATCTCCCAATAACTTGCTGAGAAGAAGGGCTTGTGAGAGTAATTGTTTGCATACCTTGTGTGTCTCTCTGCTGGGCCCTTGGTGGGCCCTTTCAGTCAGGATAATTGTCTTTTATTTCTTAGAAATTTTCCTATATTATTTCATTGATAAGTTTGTTTTTTTTTAAGTCTTTTTCTTCTACTTTCTGGTAGATTTCCTCAACTTCTATCTTTCTATTAAACTTCTAATCTCTGCTCTTATATTTTTAATTTCTAAAAAATTGTGTTCTATGAATTAAAGAAAATATGGCTGCCAGTATTTATTTCATGATTATAGGATCTTTCTTCATTCTCTTCTGTATTCCTTTCTTTTCTGTTTCCCGTATGTCTCTGTTTTATTCTGGGATCCTTCTTCTGTTTGTTTTGGTGTCTCTGTTCTATGTTGGAGATTCTCCTCAGATGTCCAGCGATCTTTGGCTCTCTGTTCATATTTAGGAATGGGTCTAAAAACTGAATCAGAGGCTCTGCACATGGGCAGGGATTGAGGTCTGGTGGATGTCACAGTAACACGATTACATAGGACCAGGCTGTGTTGTTGGAGCAGCCTTTGTAGGTTTATGGATTTCTCTGAGGGGAGGGGTGTGATGGCTCACACCTGGCTGGCAGCATCTGGTTGTTGACCGCAGGCAAAACAGTGTAATCAGAGGGTACATCTGTTACAGTTAGTGAACCTGCATTGACAGCTGAACCCTCAGCGCCCAAGTCCATAGTTTACACTAGGGTTCGCTCTTGGTGTTTTACATTCCATGAGCTTGAACAAATGTTTCATGACACGTATCCACCATTGTAGCATCGTATAGAATGGTTTCAGTGCCCTAAAAATCCTCTGCGCTTCTGTTCTTCCTTTCCTCTCCCCAGCCCTTGGCGATCACTAATCTTTATACTGTCTCCATAGCTTTGCATTTTTCACAGTGTCATATAGTTGGAATCATACGTTTTATAGCCTTCCGCTTGGCTTCTTTCACTTGGTAATAATGCATTGAAGTTTCCTTGGATGCTGCTTTTTTTTAAATAAAAATATCTGTAGAATAAGCACAATTAAAAAAATTGTTCTGCTTTGTTTATATTAAAAAAGGATAAAGAATTACCAAAAAGAATTACAACAATTGTAGCATAATTTAAATGCTTCCATTTACTAAATTAAAGCTTTTAAAATAATCCTAATGGTATAGTTCCCATATATAGTAACCCTACCTGGGGTTTTAAATTTGAGGCATGTCATGAACAGGAGCCTTTCAGCCCCAATCCCCTGCTGAAAGTTCCCAAACGAACGTCACTGATAATCTCATTCTACGATCGAATGGCCACTTTATTTTTATTATTATTATTTTTTTGCGGTACGCGGGCCTCTCACTGTTGGGGCCTCTCCCGTTGCGGAGCGCAGGCTCCGGACGCGCAGGCTCAGCGGCCATGGCTCATGGGCCTAGCCGCTCCACGGCATATGGGATCTTCCCGGATCGGGGCACGAACCTGTGTCCCCTGCATCGGCAGGCGGACTGTCAACCACTGCGCCACCAGGGAAGCCCTCGAGTGGCCACTTTAAAATTCTCAAAATACTTTAATTCTGCTGCATTTGCAATGGAATTTTTGGAAACTCTTTCTCCTGTTGGTCTCTATGACGTCATAGATGTTTCTTCTTAATTTTGACTGCCTTTCCTTTGCCAGTTCTTCATGCCCCATTAACCTTAAATGATAGGATTTCTCAAAGTTTCTTTCTCCACCCTTTTCTCTTGTGATACAATCACCTTTCAGCAGCTCACTCACACAGACTGTATGCTACTTTCTTCAGTGTTCTGATTTCCACTAAGGCAGCCCATGAGTTTAGGAAAGGGGCTGAATCATATTCAATGAGTGGGATGGGCCCCTGGAGGCCCCCAATCCAGCCCCCATATCTCAGACCTTCTGGCGAGTGGCTGGGTGGCTTCATCATTCCTCACTGAGGAGATCCATTTTGCTTTTGAGTAATTCCCCAGATCGAAAAGTTTCTGGGATTGCCCTCCTTGTTTCTATTTTGGGATGCTGGACTGACATGGAACACATAAAATTGTACTTCCACATGACATTCTGTAAAAGATTGACTGCCATCATCATACCGTGGAGTTGCCATTTTTCCTTCTGGACATAATTAGTTCCTTCCACTGGTCCTCATATGATAGCCCTCCATTCATTAATACATATACTTATTGATCACTTACTACCAGAATTAGAGATTCACTTGTCTCTTCTCAGAGAAGTTCCTATAAATGAGGGCAACCAGGAGAGCAAAACTTGAATTCACTTATGATTATGTGTGTTATTAGCTGACTTTGGGGGACTTGAATTACCTGGACAGTTGCCTTCACCCCCTTCCCTTTGCTTATACAACCCAGCTTAACTGGTCTCCTCTCCCTACTGTTATGTTAGTGCTACACTTATTAGCTGATGATATTTATTCTTTAATATGAAATAAAGCTGTAGGTTAAAAGCTAAGGACTGTTTAAAAAATATTGATTAAGACTTCAAATGTTAAAAAAACTAATTAATACTATTTTTGGAATGCTTTCTGAATACATTTGGGATTCCTTAAAAGTTAAACTGAGGCTATAAAATCTTTAAACCTGTTGAGAATGAACTTTGGGGGCCTCTGATCCTTTGGGGGACGCATCAGGGACCATTGGCGTTGGTGTCCCTGCACGTTGGAGTCGTGGCTTCAGCAGCCTCTGTCTCCTGGCCTCACCGTCTTTGGCCGGCTGTGACAGCAGCCTTTTCAACAGCTGCGCTTGCTCTTGGCTGGTACACTGTCCATGCAGACTTGGGAGTAATATATATATATATTTTTTTTTTTTAAATAAATTTATTTATTTATTTATGGCTGCAATGGGTCTTCGTTGCGGTGCGCGGGCTTCTCACTGCAGTGGCTTCTCTTGTTGCGGAGCACGGGCTCTAGAGTGCAGGGTCAGTAGTTGTGGCACGCGGGCTCAGTAGTTGTGGCTCACAGGCTTAGTTGCTACGCGGCATGTGAGATCTTCCCGGACCAGGGCTCGAACCCGTGTCCCCTGCATGGGCATGCGGATTCTTTTTTTTCTAGTTTAAAATGAAGCTTTTATACATAGCTCTACACATATGAACAAGTAGCTCTGAAGGCCAGAGAACTCCAAATTCTGGAAACTTGGAGGCTCTACAGATGATACTGGTTTCAACAAGTTACAGAATCTTAGGTAATAGCATCTACAGGCTTAGCCTTACAACTGTGTGGGAGAAACTAACTCAAGAGTAAAAAGCTTCACATTCTGAAAATAAATAGTGGCGAAACACAGCATTCCTGGATTGAGAGAGGGACATGATTGGAAGGAAACCTGTAGAATTCTTCTAATCCCAGGTTCCTCAAATTGGTACAGATGATAGCAATCTGATAGCGCCACCAGAGCAGTCCCCTTGGGAGTAATATTTTAATCCTTTTTTTTTTGGCCATGCCACGCAGCGTGCAGGATCTTAGTTCCCCAACCAGGGATCGAACCCATGCCCCCTGCAGTGGAAGTGTGGAGTCTTAACCACTGGACCGCCAGGGAAGTCCCAGACCTGGGACCTGGGAGTAATATTTTAAAATGCAAAAATATTAGCCTCCTGCTTAAAAGCTAACGATGATTCCTTCCACGATAAACTCCAGCCCCTCCACGTGAGCTGCCATCCGTCCTGATGTTCACACCTTGAGGCCTGCCTTTGGCCACTGGGTACCTCTGACTTTATTGTCTTGGAGTACCCTCAGTTCGTTTCCCATCTCTGAGCCTCTCTGAGCCTCTTCTCTCTGCTCGGAATGTACTTTCTCACTCCTGCTGTTAGCTTACCCTTCAAGACTCTGCTTAGCTGTCATCTCTTCCAGAAAGTCTTCCCTGACTTTCTGACCACCCCCCACCGGCCTTGGTTTTGGCTTGGACCCTGCTGGGCGCCCTCTGAGTGCCTTGTGCATTTTCCCCTACTGCCCCGATGCAATCACCTTTAGTGCCTTAAGCACAGAGAATGCCTTGCCAGTGCTGAGACTATATCCTTCCTTTTATACACTGAGTGGTCAGCACAGGGATGGGCATGGGGACCATCTCAAAACGTGTGTGTTGAACTCAAATGAAATGAGGGGCAAACAGCTTTTGATCTATCTGGCAAGTCTGTTTTCAGCAAAGGATTATAGAAGCTTAAATGGATTTAGGTAAATGTATATATGTCATGTCTCTATGGGATTCCCATATTTTGCAGAAGCTTCTGAAAGGAACTCTTTTATGTCTATAAGCATAATGGCTGTGCCTATCAAAGAAGAAGGATTAAAGACAACGGAGGTGTAGCAATGGCATCGGTGTATGCTGTATTCCTTTCACAAGGTTGTTATTCTCAGGAAATGTAGCGTGTCGTCAGTGTGAGTTTCACGTTTCCTTGTAATTTTATTTGACATAATGGCGCCACAACTAATAAACCTGCCACATAGTGACAGAATATCACTAAGCAAAATGTGATCTTCATAAATGTAGGAAAAGTGCTCTTCTTGTGGTATGACTAGTTTTCTCATAAAACAAGGACATGGTCAAAAGGAAGAATAATGCCTTGAGAGGATGTTTCCAAATGGATAAAAGAGACCTGCTATTTATTTGTGGTCTGTAAACACAATCATTCTTGGGGGATGAACAGGTAACGCTTTCACCTGGCACCTCATAAAATTCTGAATTCATGATTTTGTCGTTTTTGATGGCTTTGCAGCGCCTCGCGATTTTAGTGTGGTTTAACTTTGGATTATTCTTCTGCAGCAAAAGTGAAAGGTACCAGAGCCAATTCCTGGCTGAAAGCTGCCCCTTTGTCACCTCTCCCTGGGGACCAGGCTTGGGAAAAACGCTTCCCTTCTTTGTGCTCATTTTCAACCCAATAGAATGTAAGACCCTGAGGATCTGGTTTCATTATAATTTTCTTGAAATAATGACCATGTAATGACCAAACATCACAGTAAAAGTCTGATCTTCATAAATATATAAATTCGCATGTCATCCCAATAGGATGTAAGATCCATGAAGCCGGTGAATTTTGTCTGTTTTGTCAACATCAGTGTATCTTTTTAAAAATTTTTATTTATTTATTTTTGGCTGTGTTGGGTCTTCGTTGCTGCGTCTGGGCTTTATCTAGTTGTGGCGAGCGGGGACTACTCTTCGTGGCAGCATGTGGGCTTCTCATTGCAGTGGCTTCTCTTGTTGCGGAGCATGAGCTCTAGGCGCGTGGGCTTCAGTAGTTGTAGCACGCGGGCTCAGTAGTTGTGGCTCCTAGAGCACAGGCTCAGTAGTTGTGGCGCACGGGCTTAGTTGCTCCGCGGCATGTGGGATCTTCCCGGACCAGGGCTCAAACCTGTGACCCCTGCATTGGCAGGCAGATTCTTAACCACTGCGCCACCAGGGAAGCCCAACATCAATGTATGTTAAATACTGAATATGGTGCCTGTTACAGTGTAGATGATCAAAAAATATTTGTTGAAATATTTTTCAGTGGAACCCCTGTGGGCCTGGAACTTCTCCCCAGTAAGACATACATCTGTGCAGTTTGAATTTCCAGGGCATTTAAAATATCAGTTCTATTCCCAAGGTTTAATCTAAAGAAATATTGACCATTGGTCAGGTGAGGGGTATACGTGTGAAGCACAGATCTCTTTTTGGCCCCTGAAATCACGGACAGAATCAGCTTCATCCATTGCTATAAGAAATTACTGGTGGACTGCTCTGTAACAGTTTCAGAAACTCTGTGTGTACCTGATGAAAATGTTTTGGGAAAATATATTTCCGATCTCACGTATGCTTCATTCCACAGTACTCCCGTTTCTTTTCCCTTGGCCGTGTGGCGCTAAGCCTGGTCCAAGACAAAAGCCTCAAGTCGGGTCGTAGACCCACAAGGTGAAGGGTGTTTCCATTTCAAATGGTGCAGGCTGGGGTGCAGCAAGCATGGGACTGATCTCGGGGAGATAGTGGTGAGCAGTGGCTTGAAGCGAGATCTTAGTTCCCTGCCCAGGAATGGAACCTAGGTAGCCTGAGTGAAAACCAGGAATCCTAGCTGCTAGTCTACCAGGGGCTAGAGGCTAGAGGAAAAGTTGCCCTGGCTCTTGCCCTGTTTGAAAAATGGATTTCTCAAGGAGGCAAAAACTGCAAAAGCAGATACAGAGTTTATTATCAGAGACACAGCGCAATGTGGGAGAGCACACAGAGAAACTATGTATTTAAGACAGAAGCAAGGCAGAAATACACACCCGGAGAGAAAGGGTGTGGGTGTCCTCCCTAACGAGGAGAAGCACAGTAAAGAGGTGGTTGAATCATTTAGACAGGGCAGTTCTTCCGGCTCTTTGTCTACCTTGGGCCGATTATCTTTCTTCTTTTCCCACACCTGACCTGTCCTAGGGTCCTTCCCTGGTACGTGTGTGCATCGATCTTTTTGCCAAGATCGATTCCAGCGTGGGATGGGGTAACGCCCCCTCCCTTTTTGACTCCCGAGGAGCCTTTCTGTGCATTTGCAGTTGGGGAGTTCTCCTTGACCTCAGGAGGGGTCCTCTTATCTCTTTACTCCAGCAGAGCTCAGCTCCCTCCATTAACTTGGTCCTTGGAGTGTCTGGGAAAACAAAGCTCCAGTTTATTCCACTTGGCAAAACTCCAGCTGTCCAGTCCGCGGGCCCATCTACCTGCTAGCCAGGACTCCCAAGAAGCCTTTCCCATTTATTCTTTCTGGTTGGGAGGTGGGGTACACAGCGGGTGGACTCCAGGCCTCTTTGCCAGTTTTTCTTAAGACCCAGTTCGGACAACCGTGGTAAGGGAATGAGTTTGGAGGGTATTCAGAAGCTGTGGCACTCTGGTTGAGATCAAAACACTTTAGACCTTCTTCAGTCCACAGCATGATGGTTATTGAAGAAGATGCAGTGAGCCTGCATTGTGGTTCTAGATTCAGTAATCCCTTTTTAGCCATGTATTTACATGGCTAAAGACCACTGTTTTCTGGGTCATGCTCACGGGCACCGAAAGCACGGTCTCCGCATCTCACTGCGGGCTGTGGGTCACAAGCTTGAGTCCCAGGTTCCTGGAGCTGGCTCGCTGGATGACCGGGGCTGTTCACCCTCAACTGGTTTCAGCCACATCGATGGGATGATAACACCGACCCCTCAGAGTTGCATCGAAACTTAAAAAAAAAGACCAAGCGTGAGGAACGCATTACAATCTTGCGACATGGTGTCACCCTAAAGGCCATCACTGCACTTCCCTTTCCTCCAGATGTGAGGGTTAAACCCTTGAAAAATTAAAGTCCCTTTTTGCCGCTGCTGGTTTTCTTCTTTGCTGGAGCTGGAGGGAGGCTTGGCACCAAATCTGTCGGGCGCTTTCAGCGAGGTCTGCGAGATGTTCATCTGTGCCATGGCCTCATTGCTCCGTCTCTTCTCTGCCTCTGTCTTTGTTTGCCCTTTGCTCTTCCTTCTGATTTATGCCCTCTGGCTGCAGGATAGGAACTTTGATGGAAGCAGCTTTAAATTCTTTGGGGGAAAAGTGATTAGATGAAGAACCAACCAAACAAATATGGCTGCACCAACTCCCCTTCTTCTCCTTTGAGTTTAGAGGAAGGATGGAGAACAAAGCTGATCCGCAGTGGGGCACCAAGTCTGGCCACCGTCGCTTCCTGCACAACGACAGTCCACGTGTGAACACTAGCCTCTTTCAAGGAGACCACATCTGGGGGAGAGGGTGAATTTTGTCAGCTCCTTGGCTGAAAATAACCAATAATTCTTAGCTGATACCATTTAGAATGAACAGTTTTGTTAACAGGAAGAATGCAAACAACCTTTATTTGTGTCAAAATTGGCCCTTTGTAATAAACTTTATGTTTATTTTTCCATATGATATCAGGTGTTAACTAATCAAAGTATTTTGTTGCCTCAAGACAAGATGTATTTTTTTTATCATCCTTTAGAGTGCTCTTATTTGGGACAAAGTTCTGGGTTATCTCCGGAAATGAGACATAGAGACAGGGCCCCATAGAACTAAATTTAATATTTTAAGTATTGTTAATATTTTATTACAATTTTGTTTACATTTATGACACTGGATGATAGATTGCTTTTGTAAAAATGTGATTTCATTGTTGAAAAATCAGATTGGCTTAATAATATTTCACTGCATGGATAATTTTGTTGGCTGACATCTGTTGTCTCAGTTGAAAGCCTGCTCGTGTAAATGGATTATCTGTAAACAAGTTTCAATTTATTGATAGGTCTATAGCGAATTATTGGTCAGCCTGAGACTCAGACCATATTCTTGTCCCCTGATCAATGATAAGTTTAAGTGTCGGGGAGTATAAATAGCTACTGTGTTTATTTTCTGTCAACTCCTATGCCTAAAATACACAAGAAGTTAACATATACATATCATTCCCAAGTATTTCAGAACTTTTACTGAAAGTAAAAGTTATTTTTGAACTTTTACTGTATGAAGATGACAGTATAAATTCATCTCACAGTTGTGATTCACTCTTCATTTTGGTTATGTGAATTTATTCTGTAGAGCTCATGAGACCTTTTTGGCAAAAAAATGTCCCTAGTGTTTATAGTGATGTGCTGATGAATGTGTTTGAGATGTAATTAAATATGTTATTTTCTTTTTTCAGTTCTATCTGGAGGTCCATTGCCTCAAGGGCATGAATTTGAGCTGTATG
This sequence comes from Tursiops truncatus, assembly GCF_011762595.2. Classification (NCBI taxonomy): domain Eukaryota; kingdom Metazoa; phylum Chordata; class Mammalia; order Artiodactyla; family Delphinidae; genus Tursiops; species Tursiops truncatus. The sequence continues at coordinate 7,335,533 of NC_047050.1, read as the reverse complement.
AAGTCAGATTTCATTGGGGAAGAGAAAACCAGCGTGGTTCTGAGCACACAGTTAATTTCAAAGCTTTTCCCATGGAGGTAAGAAGAACAAATCAGCTTGTAAAACTTTTGTTGTTCATGTAAAGTATTCAGCGATTTACTGAAAATGGTTTAGTTTAAAAGTAGATGTGTAGCTCTTGAATGTAATCAATATTAAATATATTAAAATAAAAAAGTGCTCCATGAAATATAAGCTTGGGGCAGCAAATGAGGCTTCCCATCAGCCTTAGTGGGCTTGGAGAATGCGCATGGGCTGTTGGTTATAACGGCAATCTATGCTATTAAGTTTCATCTTAGTATTATTACTGTTGTAAAAATTCTGCTGCCTCTGCAAATTCAGGAGGTCACTTTTGTGGATGCTATGAATAGATGATAAGCTGAAAACAAATAACTTCTGGAGAAACCTCAACAGTAATTAAAAGTCTGGTTTAACTCTGGTTAAAATTGGTAAGTTGGTTTTATTCGCCTCAAGCAGTTAGAGAGCAAGAGAGAGAGAGAGAGAGAGAGAGAGAGAGAGAGAGAAAGAGTTTTAGAGTCTTTCTTTTGTCTGAAGAGTTTTCTCCCCTACTTATCTTCTTAGCCAACTCCAGCTCTTTCTTCAGTATCTAGTTAGAGTATCCCTTCTTCCGTGGGACTTCTTCTGAGTTCCTTCCCTAAGCAGAACTAATTCCTTCTTCTTCTGTGCTCCCAGTGTCCTTGATGGATTGCTGCTGTGACATTGATCTCATGCATTGTAACCTTTAGTGTTTAAAGAGTCCTTCTCACTGAGTGTGGGCTCCTATTATGGACTGAAGTGTTTGTGATCCCCACCCCCCCAATCAAATTCATATGTTGAAACTCTACCCCCTGATGTGATGGTATTAGGATGTGAAGCCTTTGGGAGGTGATTAGGATTAGAAGAAGTCATGAAGGTGGGGCCCTCGTGAGTGGAATTAGTGCCCTGATAAGAGTCCAGAGAGAGTTTGCTTCTCCCTGCTTTTTGCCGGGTGAGGACACAGGAAGACTGCCATCTCCAAGCCCGGAAGTGTGCCCTCACCAGACACCAGTTCTGTCGGCACCTTGATCTTGGACTTGCAAGCCTCCAGAAGTGGGAGAAATAAATTCTGTTGTTTAAGCCTCCGGTCTATGATAATTTGTTATTGCAGCCCAAGCTAATACAGCTCCTGAAGAAAAAGTCTCCCTTTCACTCTCCGTGTTACTCCCAACATTTAGTGCAGTGCCAGGTACATCAGAGACAACCCACATTGGTGAAATTGACAGGATGTCTCTGTTGTTCATATTTGTTTCTATAAGGACCGCAGTTCTCTCCTGGGAAATAGCCCATCAGTGTCAAGTAATAGTACATTTCAGGGGCTGCCGAAACACCAGTCTTCCTTGTCTGTCTTTCCCAACTGCACATACTTAAGTATGGAATTGCTCCTGACCAGATACCACGTCCATGCCTGCCTCATTGCCTGGAAGTCACTACTGGTTAACTTATATAAATGATATATGTGCCTTAAAGAATGAAGTTAGAGAAAGTATTTCTCAATATTACTTTAATAATCATTAAAAAATTTCTTTTGAAAGCCCCAAATATCCCTTTCATTAAAAAAACTCAGGTCTTAAAAGTGAAATATTAGGACTTCCCTGGTGACACAGTGGTTAAGAATCCACCTGTCAATGCAGGGGACACAGGTTCAAGCCCTGGTCCGGGAAGATCCCACATGCCGCGGAGCAACTAAGCCCCTGTGCTACAGCTACTGAGCATGTGCTCTAGAGCCTGTGGGCCACAACTGCTGAGCCTGTGTGCCACAACTGCTGAAGCCCATGCACCTAGAGCCCATGCTCTGCAACAAAGAGAAGCCACTGCAATGAAAAGCCCACGCACCCAACGAAGAGTAGCCCCTGCTCGACACAGCTAGAGAAAGCCCATGCATAGCAACAGGGACCAAAAAAAAAAAAAAAAAAAGTGAAATATTAAATGTTTCGAGGATGGAGGGAAAAACGGTTGCAGTGTGTTGAATAATATATGTGGTATGTGATGCCGAGGACAGTAAGAGGAGACAGCTTCTTTAAGGCCTTGATGGGCGATGTTGGGTCTTCAAATGTTAGCCTTTCCAGGGGCTTTTTTCTCAGTTCCCACAGACATCCTGTCACTTCTAGTGCCTTGAAACAATTCAGCCCTGTCTCTGTGTCACCTCTGGCTGTTGCCCTGTCCTCACCCAAAGTGAAAGGGAAGAGTTCACACCAGAACATATCAAAGAGGAGGGAGGACACAAGACAATCCCAAATAGTTAAACCTGCAGGGTAGCGGAGGGCCGAGGAGGGGCAGGAAAACACTGGGCTGTCAGGGCCTCAGCCCTGCCCTCTTCTTTGAGTTTGAAAAGCTTTTTCATCTCAGTCAGCCTTCAGAGATACAGTCTCATAATCAAAAATTTTGGGAGACATGGGAGTCCTTGGGTCGGCGCCAGCTTCCGGAGGGGATTCAGTGACTTTGCCTGCGACTCACAGAATTTACAGCCTCGGGAAGCTCCATGAGATTAGGTTGGTGATGTGTGCTCTTCGCCCCACAGTCGAGTAGAATTTTGGACCCAGCGTGCAGACTGGTCCTGCTACTTGGTGAAGTTTTAACTGCCCTGGTCCGTTAAGCGCACAGGTAATGGTTTGTGTTGATGGAGATTAAATTCTGGTGGTGAGGCTTTGTTTCTGCAGAAGTATTTATACTTATGATGATGGAGTTTCTGACTAATTTTTCCAAAATAGGTGATGAATAATACTTGAATTCTTTGTTATCCCAGATTATCTCTGATCCAGTCCTAAAGAAAATACTTCTGTCGGTCATCTGACGTTCGTCTAGTGCTGGATCCTGTGGAGTGCATCCGTCTTTTGGGTTCGCAGAGTTTGAGGGGCATAGCTGTGAGTCAGGTGCTTTCTGTTTTGTTTTAATGGAGGCTGTGAAGAGTGAGCTGGGTTTTCAGGCGGAGAGGGCTGAGCTGGTGAGAGGAGAGAGGGACTCCACATAGATAGTCTGGGAGGGAATGAGATGCCTAATGTGGGGATAAGTAGGTAACTTCCCAGCATCCCCCTGTTCTGTACTGCCCTCAGGGCCGCTTGGAACCCAAGGACATAGCCGACAGGACAGTGGGGAGTGAGGGCGCTGTTTACCCGGTATGTGATTTAAAAAAATAACTTTTTAGGACAGTTTCCATATCTTATTTACATTTTAAGACTAACTTTAATCTCCAAAAGACACATCAATGTGTATTTCCTTTTTGCTGATCTCACTTAAACTTAAATGGATGGTTTATTCAGCAGCCATCTGTAAACAAACAATTACCTTGTCTGTTACATATAATGTGGGAATGGCTTTTAACAGAAGCTCATCAAGCTCCCCTCTTGACTTTTTAAAATTATAAATACAGGTATAAACGCAATCCTGAATATATTTTTGATGCTACGAGTCGTCAGCACCCACATCACTTCAAATATTAACACAGTTTGTGACATTAAACAATTTATTTATTTATTTATTTTTAAAAAGATTTATTTATTTTTCTGGCTGCGTCGGTCTTAGTTGTGGCACACGGGATCTTCACTGAGGCATGTGGAATCTTTTGTTGTGGCGTGTGGCTTTTCTCTCTCTAGTTGTGGCACGTGGAGTCCAGAGCATGTGGGCTCTGTAGTTTGGGGCGCACAGGCTCTAGTTGAGGCACGTGAGCTCAGGAGTTGTGGTGTGTGGGCTCAGTTGCCCCGCGGCATGTGGGATCTTAGTTCCCTGACCAGGGAGCAAACCTGCGTCCCCTGCATTGTAAGGTGGATTCTTTACCACTGGACCACCAGGGAAGTCCCTAACAATTTAAACTGCAGCTCTTGTACTCAGCAAAGTAGATAAAGCTTTGTCCTTTCTGCTTTTCCTTCTTGGGGTTGATAGTTTTCAGAAACACACATGCTTCCACAGCTACCTGACATTTTTTGCCATGCTTTCATCTTGTAACCGAATTCTATTACGAATACTCCAGGTTTCTGCTTAAATGACAGCGCCTTAACAAGAGAAAGGAGAATTGTGCTGCACTTTTCTTCCCATTACCCATTACCCGAAAACATAATGGGTTTGCACGTGTTAACTATATTCTTACAAATGTCTGGGTGAGGTCTACCAGCTGGAATTCTTAATGTGTGGGTATTTTGCATCGAGATATTTAATCAAGACAGCAAACGTGAGTAGAATGTTGTTGATTTAAAACAAGGATGGGATCCAGTCAAATTAATTCCTGTATGTTTGTCCTGGCGGTGGTGGTAGCTGCATGTTTTCTTTGGACGGCATTAGATGTCTTAGCTCTTGAAGTACAACTTTAATGCTGTATGAATTTTGTGATTTTGCTAATAGCAGTATCCTTTCTGCATCCACCGTATCACTAGAATTATTTATTCTGTTCATGTTAATTTTGTTACAAATCTAATTAATGGAGGAACTTCCAGGTATTTAGGTTCAAATTCAACTTTCAGGCTATGTATTGTGTTTTCGTCATTTTGTATGTGGAGACCGTCATGTTCTTTGCTACTTCAAGGTAGCCTAACTGTGTATATAACTCCTGGTAAATTAATCTTTGCACATGAATCGCTACTTTCATACTGCTATGGGAAAGTACATCCCAGGCATTTAGATTTTATGCTGGAGCAGCAAAATTAAAAAAAAAAATTGGGGGTTGGGGAGACCAACAGAGTGGCCAAGTTTTATTTTTTTTCAAGTAACATTATAACTCTCTGCTGTCCCCATCAGTTTGTAAAGAGAACATTTCTAATTTAATAGCTAAATGTAGGAAGGATATGGTCTCAGAATAAACACAGGCCTATACATTTTTTAAAAATTTATTTTTCATTAATTAATTTATTTTTGGCTGCGTTGGGTCTTCGTTGCTGCGTGTGGGCTTTTCTCTAGTTGTGGTGAGCGGGGGCTACTCTTCATTGCGGTGCGCGGGCTTCTCACTGTGGTGGCTTCTCTTGTTGCAGAGCACGGGTTCTAGGCTCATGGGCTTCAGTAGTTGTGGCTCGCGGGCTCAGTAGTTGTGGCACACAGGCTTAGTTGCTCCGCGGCATGTGGGATCTTCCCCATCCAGGGCTCGAACCCGTGTCCCCTGCACTGGCAGGCGGATTCTTAACCACTGTGCCACCAGGGAAGTCCCTAGGCCTATGCATTGAATAGACTGAGCTTTTAACAAACTCCCTACATTATTTCTGTTTGTCTCATTTCACTCCAGATGAAGGATAGTTTTCTTAGGATGGGCACTGATCCTGCCCACAGACCAGCTGGAGATCGTGTACGGCAGGTTTGACTTTCTTGCCCTTTTGGCCTAAAAGTTTACAATTTGAGAGTGAATTATCCAGATAGAGCACAGCATATTGTAGGGCAGACTCTTATCTTTATCTACATTGTATTTAAAGAGCAGGTCTTGCTCTGTGTACTCTGAAGGGCTCGGTGATAATTGAGCCACATGCCAGCTGTTTATGGAAAGCTGAGTGCATTTGATAGAGTTCCACTGTGCAGAGCAGGAGTCTGTAATTGTGAAGAGTCCAGATCTTGATTGCAAAATAGGCCGACAAAACATTATGAAGAATGTATCTCATAATAAAGTGCCAATCTTGAATATTATACCTTACCCCCCAATATCCTGGGTTTCCAGATAACCCTGCGTTTCTTCTTTTCTTGTCAGGGAGATAGTAGTGTCTGCTATTTAAGTGTTCTTTCAGTGAAAAAGACCTGGCTTTTGGGCTGCTGCCTCTCCAAGTGATTTGCATATTCATTTGACAGAAATATATTTATTTTTATTTATTTGCTTTACTACTCCGAGGAGATACCAGGAAGAGTTTGCCCGGTTAATAGTGAATTGATGATCTTTTCAAGTTATTTGGTTTCCACGGGCATCCCAAGTTGAGCTTCGAGTTTGTGAACCTCTTCCAAAACAGAGACTTCATTGCCTTTCCAAGGAAATGTCATAGGGTGACTTCAGTGAGTTAAACTATCATGAGGGGGCTTCCCTGGCGGTCCAGTGGTTAGGACTCCATGATTCCACTGCAGGGGGCACGGGTTTGCTCCCTGGTCAGAGAACTAGGATCCTGCAGGCCGCGCAGCATGGCCAAAAAAACCCCCGAAAACAAAAACATTATGAGGATTAGACATATAAGGCATGTAGATAATTTGTCTGTAAAAAGAACTCTAGAGATCACCTCGAAAGGGTGTATCAAACTAACTTTCCAAACTCCTGTTTTAACCTCGGAGAAATCTGGGGCTCCAAAAAGTTAGGAGTCACAGAGCATCTTATAGGAAACCATGATGTATGGCCTGGATGAAGAAGAGTGCCTTTTGTTTAAATAAGTATTCCATTTAAGAATTATCCTTTACTACTGGTCTTGTCTCTGGTGGTGTAGATGGAAGGAGACAGCACCACAGTCTTTGTCTCCCTCTCCGCCGCCCCTGGGAGGGCTTTTATGTCTGCATGCAGCCCCATTTAGAGGTGAGCGTGTTTTAACCTTGCTCGGAAGGGTTCTAGTGAAGCTGTGGCCTTGTGCCTGGATCTTACAGGCTATGAAGACAAAGCTCAGATGGGCTTTGTGAAGGTACAGGGGTATGTGGTCTCGAAGGTAGAACCTTGCTGCCCCCTGAGAATTGGGGTGGATTTAACGGACCATCTAGTTCTGCCCTCCCTCTGCCTCCCGCCCCCCAAACCCACTCTGCCGAGATGCTCCGCAAGGTCTGGGGGGGGAAGTGACTGGTTCAGGAAATGACAGAGGACACGTGAGACCTGTGAACTGACTTCTGCTCTGAGGGATGCTTTTTCCACCTTCCAAAGCCACTTCTTACTCGGAAAAGCAGCTCTACTTTGAGATTTTATTTGCCACGGTAGTTACAACTTTGGATTGAGATTGCTTTAATGGGAAAAAAAGGGAATCTTGCCATTAAAAGGAGTTAAGACTGACACTAAAGGAAACAATTTCACATTTGAATGTACAGCTTCTCTGGGAAGTGTTATCATTTTGACCAGAAGCAGGCTCTGACCATAATGTTTATTATCATTTGGGGGTCCTGGGATTGTCCACAGCACTAGCAGGCTGAGCCTCACGGGTAAGCAGATGAAGGAATTAGATCCCTGTGCTGTGGCCCCTTCAGTCGTCGTAATTGTGGGAACTCCCTCTCCCATCTGGGTAAAGAAAAATAAAAACAAATTTTATGTTTCCTGAATTCTAATGAACACTTGCCTTTTTATTCCATAAAAATCATGGCTCCTGCTTTGATTCAGCATATTTATTTATTTTTCATTTATTAAAATGTATTTGGAGCAGAAACCTCACAGTTTACCGAGTAGAAAATAAGTTATGGTGTTGAACGCACAGAAATGTTCTTTTAGTGGTACCACGTGATCTGGCAGCCTGCCATTTCCTCTTAGAAATAGAATTGTATAAGACCAACTTGACCTTCAGGTAGTCACTTTGAAGCTACCTTCAATTTTATCTTTGTAAGGATTTCTTATAGTAGATTATTCATTGTCATTGTTTGAGGATGTATGAGAGATTTTTTGGCAAACTACCTGAAAGAAACATTAGTATGGTAGCTGACTTTGCTATGTAAGGTAAATTTGTGCGAAATGAAAAATCAGTTCCTATAAATGAATATGACATATAATGAATTTATAGGCGGTTCTAGACTTGCTGCATGTAGAAAATATTTTAAATTGGGTTCTTACAGATCGAAATCCTCCAGTAAAATACATCGTCTCTTAATAGGCCTTCCAATAAAAATAGACTCTGGTTTAAATATGTAGTTCATAACCGAGTGGTCATCTTTAACTCATCTCCATCCGTTCTTCCGTTTATCCATGCATTCATTCAGTCAATCAACAGGTATTTCTGGGGAACCAGCTGTTCAGGCCGTGGGCTGAGTGATAGGCATATAGAGTTGAGGGCAATAGACAACGCGTGGCATGTTTGTTACACTGGGGGAGTCCAGGTGCAGTGTTCATAATTTGTCTCCTCCCCGCTTTTCTCTAAATCAATGAGTGTTCAGAAGACTTAATTGAGGGTTTCTGTGCCATGTAAAGGGCCTCATCCCCTCTCTCCTGTCTATATAGTATACAAATTCCAGCTATTTAAAGCTAATTAGAGGAAGATTTTTTTTAAAATTAATGTTTATTGGAGTATAGTTGATTTACAATGTTACGTTAGTTTTCTGCTGTTCAGCAAAATGAATCAGCTATACATATACATATATCCACTCTTTTTTAGATTCTATTCCCATATAGGTCATTACAGAGTGTTGAATAAAGTTCCCTGTGCTATACGGTAGGTTCTTGTTAGTTATCTATTTTATATATAGTAGTGTGTCTGTGTCAATCCCAATCTCTCAATTTATCCCCCTCCCCTCCTCTTCCCCTTTGGTAACCCTAAGTTTGTTTTCTACATCTGTGACTCTGTTTTGTAAATAGGTTCATTTGTACCATTTTTTTGAGATTCCACATATAAGCGATATCATATGATATTTGTCTTTGTCTGACTTACTTCACTCAGTATGCCAATCTCTAGGTCCATCCATGTTGCTGCAAATGGCATTCTTTCCTTCTTTTTTATGGCTAAGTAATATTCCATTGTATATATGCACCACGTCTTCTTTATCCATTCATCTATCGACGGACATTTGGGTTGCTTCCATGTCCTGGCTATTGTAAATCGTGCTGCAGTGAACACTGGGGTGCATGTATCCTTTTGAATTATGGTTTTCTCTGGATATATCTAGAGGAAGACTTCTGAAGACATTTATTAGAAAGCCAGTATGTTATTTGAGATATAAATTATTGTCAGCTAAGTGAAATATTTATCAACTAGTTTGCAAAAGGCACTGTGCTAGGTACAACCCTGTTATAGGTAGTTGTAAGCTAGAGTAACTAGGATAACCTAACAACATTAGGATTGGTGAGAGACAGGATAGGAGAGTGTTGATGGTGGGGAAGAGTCGGGAAAGGTCTAGGTTCTGGGAAGCAGCCGGAGAACATGGCACCAGTACTGCTGCCTTGATTAACAGTGGAACCTTGTGGGAGGGAGTCAGGATGGTGTAGCTGGAAGGAGTTTGGGCTTGGAAGTCAGAAAACCAGGATTGAAATCCAAGCTCTGCAACCTTGGGCAAGCTAGTAAACCTCTTCCAGCCTCGATGTTTCTGTCTGTAAAAGGGGCTTGAAACTAGCTCAGAGGCTGGCAAAGAGTAAACCCTTCAGCATGTACTTCCTGTTACTAGGAAGAGATGGGGGATGTCATTGTGGTTGTGATGATAAAAATCTGGTGAAAATACCGTGAGGGGGAAACCAAAAGCATTTTTTGTTCATACAGGTAAGAAACGCAGAGACTATGAATGGAGAAGAAATTTTTTTTTTTTTTTAAACCCCTACTCCCCTGAATACATTATCTTCTACAAGTCTAGTCAGTATGTCATTTCCTGGTCATTTTTCCTGACACATCTCTTCATGATTGCTTGCGTGCACACGCAGTAGCATTTATATTATCAGCTTATTTTGTAGTGAAAATCAAGTAAATATTTCCTGTGTAAACAGTGTGATTAAACTTCTAATTGAATAGAAGGATGTTAAGAGGTTTTTAACTTCATAAGATCTTAACCAGTATAAAAACTGCATACGTCTTTCTGGTTGTTTTTCTTTTTGTATTTAAGAATGATAAGTTAAAATGGCACAGTGAAGTTATTAGTAAGATAATTTTGTCCTGGCCACTGCTTTCCTGTGCTTGAATACATTTTTCCTTTCAGCTTCTTAAGGCTACACACAACAAAAACTCACTATGGAATCCTAGAGCAAAGTAGCATGAAGCCTATGGGGAACTGGACTTTTTGGTGCCGTGGTCCCCTAGGAGGCAGCCTGCTCTGGTGGCATAGATTATCAGTCAGGGAGGGCTACACTCTGACTCCAGTTCACCAGGGTGTTTGCTGTTGGACTTCTGTGTGGTTGTTTAACCTCAATTCCTTCACTGGTGCATAAGGATAATACAATTGTTCCCACCCTTGTGAAACTTAGGGAGAGGCTGTAAAAATTAATCGTATACTGTTGGAAGCACGGTTCACTGAATATAGTGGTGGAAAATAGTGTTACTCATTACAAAATCTGGTATTAAAGTGTTTCCTAAAAGCATTTTAAGGGCATAATTAGTGTTGGATGCAAATGTTGTAGCATGGGCCAGTACAGTTGTTTTGTTTTTTTTTAAGAAGCCTTGAAATGAGTAGAAACAAAGAAATCCAGATTTTAAACTGTTGACTATAAACATTACAAACACTAAGTATAAAAGAAAGACATTTGTAATGATGAGACCTGATAAATGAAAGATGAACTTTTTTTTTTTTATCAATTCATGCAGCGGTCCCCAAGCTTTTCGGCACCAGGGACAGGTTTCGTGGAAGACAGTTTTTCCACGGATAACCGTGGCGGGGCGGGGGGATGGTTTCAGGATGATTCAAGGGCATTACATTTATTGTGCACTTTATTTCTATGATTATTACATTGTACTATTTAATGAAATAATTATACAGCTCACCATAATGCTGACAGGAGGCAGAGCTCAGGCGGTAACACGAGCGATGGGGAGCGGCTATAAATACAGATGAAGCTTCGCCGGTAGCAGTCTGTGGCCTGGGGGTTGGGGACCCCTGAATTGATGTTTTCACTTGGGCACCGTAGGGCAAGTGCATTCTCTAAACCTGGCTCAGTGAATCACTTAGCTCTCTGTATGAGAGAGTTTATTCAGTGGAAACCAATTTATCTGGCTTCAGAGTTCATGTAGTTCCCATGAATATTCCTTGGTGGGTCTATAAATTGGTGAGCTCTCTGGGGAGATCCCATAAAGAGATTGCTTCTCCCCAGCCTGAGCCCTGAGCAAATAGGAAGTAGACATCGTGAGAGTCATCAGATAACGGAGAACAAAGCATCACCTTTATTATGGATGAAGGACACTGGAGACATAGCTTAGTATGAGGGAGTCAGCCTGCTCAGTTACAGGCAGTGGGTGGAGGGAGGCGAGATAGGAGGGAAGGAAGGGAGGTGAGGAGGTGGGGGGCGGTGAGAAGTTACAGGTTGGGTTTATTAGCCTGCTCTCTAAGCCTAGCTCAGATTTCAAAAGAGGAATAAAGAGGAGGGTGGAGTTGGTTGAAGGAGTGGAGAGGAAGGCTAGCTTTCTTTTGGGAAAATCCCTCTTTATGGGAACAAGGAACAGAGAAGAGGTATTTCCTGTTAATAAGACTATTCAGAATTCTCCCAAGCGCCCTTTAAAGTTCTATGGCACTGGACACTAGCACGAGACCAACCGCATCGGGGCATCAGTGAAGGAAGTCCTGTTTCCTTTTGCTGCAGGTTTGTCCCTTTTAACCACCTGGGACCACATCCCTTTTTGCCTGCAGGTCCATTGTACCTAACATAGTCGCACAGTCTTCCACTTTCTAGAAGGAGCTGGGGCTTGGAGTGAGCCAGGATTTTGAAGCATGTGTAGGATTTATTTATTTTTTCTTTCTGATTCACTTGGGTGGGTTGTTGCCCGCTTCACCATCTCAGCAGTTGTTTAAACACAAGGTATAACTGAGGGAAGTTTATGGATGTTTCTCTTTTCAAAACTTATGACCCAGGTCCAGGGCTGAAATCATTAATCCTGTTCCGAATTTGGGTTGTACGGCTCTGAAAATATTTTACAATAATTTTTAAACACAAATATCACTTATTCACCTTGTGATGGAGAACAAGCATTCCAGATTTTTATCAGTGGGCATTGTTCCTAATTAGCTTATCGGCCCGACATTCTTTAACTGTGTTCCCAATCTGGCTGTTGGGAACAGCAAGATCGAGATCTAACTGATCTAGAGCTCGACTGTGTGGTCAGTGGCTTGGGTCCTAGTGGGATAAAGGCTGTGGTGATGCCTGCTGCCTTTTCCTCAGCTGAGCTCAGTGGGCTGCTTTGTAGAAAGACATTAACAAGTTTTGAGTCTGTTAGGAAGGCAAGATGGTGGAGTGATATATACCATTCAGTTAGCAAACATTGGTTAAGTGTCTGTGTTTATGGCCAAACTCTGTGAGAAAAATAAAAGGTAAGAAGACAGCATTTGTTTTTGTTGTTGTTTTATATTTTAATTTTACCGGAGTATAGTTGATTGACAATGTTGTGTTAGTTTCAGGTGTACACCAAAGTGATTCAGTTATACATATATCAGTACATGTAGTCATTGTTATTTAGATTCTTTTCTCATATAGGTTATCACAGAATACTGAGTAGAGTTCCCTGTGCTATACAGTAGGTCCAGGTTGGTTACCTACCTTATATATAGCACTGTATGTGTGTTGATCCCAGGCTCCAGATTTCTCCCTCCTGCCCAGGCTTCCCCTTTGATAACCATAAGTTTGTTTTCAACATATGTGAGTCTGTTTCTGCTTTGTAAATAAGTTCATTTGTATCTTTTTTTAAAATTAGATTCCACATATGAGTGATATCATATGATATTTGTCTTTGTCTGACCTCACTTAGTGTGATCATCTCTAGGTCCATCCATGTTGCTGCAAATGGCATTATTTCATTCTTTCTTATGTCCTAGTAGTATTCCATTGTACATATATGTACCACGTCATCCTTATCCACTCCTCCATCGGTGGACACTTAGGTTGCTCCCATGTCTTGGCTGTTGTAAATAGAGCTGCAGTGAACACTGGGGTGCAGGTATCCTTTTGGATTATGGTTTTCTCCAGATACATGTCCAGGTGTGAGATTGCTGGATCACGTGGTGACTGTAGTTTTAGGGTTTTTTTTTTTTAACATCTTTATTGGAGTATAATTGCTTTACAATGGTGCGTTAGTTTCTGCTTTACAACAAAATGAATCAGTTATATATATACATATGTTCCCATATCTCTTCCCTCTTGCGTCTCCCTCCCTCCCACCCTCCCTATCCCACCTCTCTAGGTGGTCACAAAGCACCGAGCTGATCTCCCTGTGCTATGCGCCTGCTTCCCACTAGCTATCTACCTTACGTTTGGTAGTGTATGTATGTCCATGCCTCTCTCTCGCTTTGTCACAGCTTACCCTTCCCCCTCCCCATATCCTGAAGTCCATTCTCTAGTAGGTCTGTGTCTTTATTCCTGTCTTACCCCTAGGTTGTAGTTTTAGTTTTTTAAGGAACCTCCGTACTGTTCTCCATAGTGGTTGTACCAATTTACATTCCCACCAGTGTAAGAGGGTTCCCTTTTCTCCACACTCTGTCCAGCATTTACTGTTCATAGACTTTTTAAAAAAAATTGGGGTGTAGTTGCTTTACAGTGTGTTAGTTTCTGCTGTGCAACAAAGTGAATCAGCTTTATGTATACATATATCCCCTCCCTCTTGGGCCCCGCCCCCCCCATCCCATCCATCTCGGTCATCACAGAGCACTGAACTGAGCTCCCTGTGTTATACAGCAGGTTCCCACTAGCTCTCTGTTTTACACATGGCAGTGCACACACGTCAATCCTAATCTCCCATTTCATCGCACTCCACCCCCCGTGTCCACACATCTGTTCCCTTTGTCTCTATTCCTGCCCTGCAGATAGGTTCATCCGTACCATTTTTCTAGATTCCACATACATGCGTTAATATGCGATATTTGTTTTTCTCTTTCTGACTTACTTTACTCTGTATGACAGACTCGAGGTCCATCCATATCTCTACACATGACCCACTTTCATTCCTTTTTTGATGCTGGCCATTCTGACTGGGGTGAGGTGATAACCTCATTGCAGTTTTGACTTGCTTTTCTCTGTTAATTAGTGATGTTGAGCATTTTTTCATATGCTTTTTGGCCATTTGTATGTCTTCTTTGGAGAAATGTCTATTTAGTCTTCTGCCCATTTTTTGGCTGGGTTGTTTGTTTTTTTGACACAGAGCTGCATGAGCTGTTTGTATATTTTGGAGATTAATCCCTTGTTGGTTGCTTTGTTTGCAAATATTTTCTCCCATTCTGTGAGTTGTCTTTTTGTTTTGTTTATGGTTTCCTTTGCTGTGCAGAAGCTTTCAAGTTTAATTAGGTCCCACTTGTCTATTTTATTTTACTTTATTTATTTATTTATTTATTTATTTATGTATGTATGTATGTATGTATGTATGTATGTATTTTGCGGTACGCGGGCCTCTCACTGTTGCGGCCTCTCCCGTTGCGGAGCACAGGCTCCGGGCGCGCAGGCCCAGCGGCCATGGCTCACGGGCCCAGCCGCTCCGCGGCATGTGGGATCCTCCCGGACCGGGGCACGAACCCGTGTCCCCTGCATCGGCAGGCGGACTCTCAACCACTGCGCCACCAGGGAAGCCCTATTTTATTTTTTTAAATACACTTTTTTATTTTTGGCTGTGTTGGGTCTTCGTTGCTGTGCGTGAGCTTTCTCTAGTTGCGGCGAGTGAGGGCTACTCTTCGTTGCAGTGCGTGGGGCTTCTCATTGCGGTGGCTTCTCTTGTTGCGGAGCATGGGCTCTAGGTGCACGGGCTTTAGTAGTTATGACCCACGGGCTCTAGAGCGCAGGCTCAGTAGTTGCGGCGCACGGCTTTAGTTGCTCCACAGCATGTGGGATCTTCCTGGACCAGGGCTCGAACCTGTGTCCCCTGCATTGGCAGGCGGATTCTTAACTGCTGCGCCACCAGGGAAGCCCTATTTTTGTTTTTATTTTCATTATTCTAGGAGGTGGATCAAAAAAGACATTGCTGTGACTTATGTCAGAGTGTTCTGCCTATGTTTTCCTAGACAGCATTTTTTAATGATTCTGTTGTCTGGGTGGAAGAGGCAGAATTAAGATAGAAACGTATGAAATGATAACAATCGATAGGTGACATGACAATGGAAAACAATTCACAACATCCGTAGGAAGCAACTCCTATGTGTTTGCTGCTGTGGTTGGTGCTGTTATAGGGCAGTAAATAAGAAATAATCTAGATCTAGAAGAAGTTCCCATTCCCTATTAAAAATGACTGTTATATATGAAAATAGCTTTAAGGGATGAACTATAAAGGAGGACATACATCATGGAATAATGGATTTCTCCTGGGCTCAGAGAAAAACTGTGGGAAGGGGTGGATATTGGAGCTGGGCTTTGATGGCTGGGTAGGAGTTTGCTGGATAAGAATGACATGGATGGAAAGAGAAGAGGTGGGTGTAAAGATGTAGGAGAGGATATGGGGATAGGGCTTGATGAGTGATTAGAAAAGACCAATGTGATGCTGAGAAGTGGAATGCGAGTAATTGAAATAGTGATGGCACAACTAATAGGAAAAAGAGGGAGTCAGACAGTGAGGGACGGTGCTGGGGAGAAGCTAATTAATTTGGATTAATAAATGATACTATTTTAACAGGTGCCGTTTTATCCTATTACTACCTACAGTGCTTTTCATCCCTGCACACTTTCAAATTAGGTAAAGAATAATAGTAGTTGGGGTCACAGTTCTTTGAAAAATTGAAAAGATGCCCTTCATTGTAGGTGAAGAGGAAAATGTTTGAAGCTATACTAAGCCTTATATAATTTGAGTCTTAATTAGAGCTAATATTTCTCCACACAGCGGAAGAGTGAGTTAAAGTAAAGATGACTAGATTTTAGTTTTTACTTGTTAATTGGAGTTGATTTGTGTTCTCAAGGGAAAACATTTTCAGCTTTGTAATTTCCATTCCCTGTCTTTAGTCTAATGGTCTGAATTTATTGATCTTTGCAGGGTAATACGTATTTCTGCCTGGGTTTCCTGGGCAACACCCAGCAGAACCTCTCCATTTTGGTGTTTTTCGAGGGGCTTTTTCTTGATGTCTGTGCTCCTTGGAATTGCTACACGTTGCTGTGGTCCGTTGCTTGTTCCAGAGTCTGTCTCTTCCTCTGTCACACCCTTCACACGGTGTTTTTTTCCAACATAGATGTCCATGACCTGTCAGTGCACCTGATGGCTCTCATAAGTTTCTGTATTTTAAAAATTAAAGAAAGTGGCAGAAATAAAAAAAGGTATTGACAGTGAAAGCAGCAAGTGAAGATGCTTCGGCTTACCTGGATATTTACATTTACATCCATCTCAATTTTAATGGAGACTTTATTTTGAAGTTCGTGGAATTTTACTTTAGATGACTAGAATTTGTCTTATTGGCATTACTGATCCGGGTGAGTGAAAAGCTTCTGGAGAACTAGACTTTTTGCTTCTTGATTCTAGTTAAATTTGAGCCCTCTCTGTAGGAAGAATTATCCTTAGTTGTTTGAGTCTAATGTCAGAACCACGTAGGTGGCATCTCTTATTGAATAAATAGTGAGTCCGGTGGGGACAAAGATTGGGGAGAATGGAGGTGATTCTGCCTTTCTCTCTCTGACCTTCTTTTTTGGTGGCTTGGGAAAGATAGTAGGTGCAAAAGTGGGCTGACCAGCTACTATAATTTTTTGGGGGAATAATATTCGGTGAGCTGGTACATTGTATTATGTGTGTCAGAAATGAATGGAGATTTTGACTGGGAGGCTTGGGAGCATTGGCTGTTGTTAAAGGACTTGGGGATGCCAAGAGGGAGAGGGAATTGGGGGGAAGATGTCAAGGTCTGCTTAGTCATGCTGAATTGGAGATTGCTTGAGATTTGTATATAAGGCAGCTGAAAGATAAATTG
This sequence comes from Tursiops truncatus, assembly GCF_011762595.2. NCBI lineage: Eukaryota > Metazoa > Chordata > Mammalia > Artiodactyla > Delphinidae > Tursiops > Tursiops truncatus. Next base: position 7,318,847 of record NC_047050.1, on the reverse strand, counting down.
TAGGAATTTTCATGTTTGGAAGTGTGGTTTGACTTCTAATAGAATTTCAGTTCCTGGCATGTAGGGGGCCTTAAATATAAACAAGTGGGTGAAAGCAGAGATCCGAAAGTTCGAGGCATAATACCAGGTGCTGGGGATGTAAGACAGAAAGTCCTCGCTGAGGGACTTTGGCCTTGCCATCTCTGTGTCTAGAATGTTCTCCCCCCCGATAGCCACATGGCTGCTTCTTCAGCACCTTTGGGTCTCTATTCAAATGTCACATAATCGGTGAAGCTAACCTTAGCCTGCATGCAGTCCACGTCCACCTCTAATTTGTTTTTCTCCATAGCGTTTCACAGTAATTTAATACATATATGTGGTTATGTATACGCATACGCCATGTATGTGTAAACATATAAATATAATCTATTCTAGCTGGAATTTAGGGGATCTGGAAATTAATTGGCTGGAGGTAGCTTTAGAATGGCAGGCTGAGGACGAAGAGCAGAGGCTCCTGAATGACAGGTTTCCGTGGAGAAGTTCTCTTTGTCGGATGTATCACGTATATGTGGTCTATTACTAAAAGCAGTGGGGAGCGCTGTTCTACACCTCACAGCTGTGAATTCTTCATTCATTCGCCAACTATTTATTGAGCACCTACTGTGTATGTTCCAGGCAGGTTTAGGTACACCCATGACAAAATACGCAAAAAATCACTTCCCTTCTAATACTTTCCTTCCGGGGAAATGTAATCAATTGCCTTGACCAGAAGAGGTGATGCCCTTTAGGAAATCATTTTAAAATCCAGGCATGACGTTCAGACGTTGTCAACCGGGATGACGGCCCTGACAAGAAAAAGAAGGGCATGTGTTAGAAAGGATGTGGGGAGAGAACATTCAGAGCTTTGTTTGGAGAATCAGGGGCTGAGTTGTGAGCCTCAGTAACTGGAAGAATGGTGGAGCTTTTAGGAACTCCAGAAAGGGACTGTATTGGTAGCAAATTGTGGTGTATACTTTGCTATGTTTTGGATTTGACAGTTGCCATTCATTCAAGTGGAAATGCCTAGGAAGAATCTGGAAATGCAGCTCTGTAACTCAGAAGGGAGGTCACAGACCAGGATTTATTACAGCAGCGGATGGTATTTACTTACGTATCCATTGAAATCTGGCTCTAGGTAAATGAGTTAATATAAGACCACGTGGTATCTTTTCTTCATCCAGTGTCATGGGATACCAGTGGCAATTTTAATTTGGTGTCTTCTCACCATCACTTATTGGTCAATATCACAGGAATATGTTATGTTCCCAAGTAAGCCTAATCAGGCAAGACTTCACCAAGGGGAAACTACATTCCTGATCCTAGGGAGGGGCTATTTTACGCCCTTAGTTGACATATTCCGATTGTAGCTATAATAATAGTATATATTGTCCTTATCTACATCCTCAATTAATCCATTCTTGAAACTTACTATACTAATCACCTTAATAATAAACTAATAAAATCTCCTGCCTATTAAGAAATATTAATGTGAGTATAAGAGGTTTAGGATTAGATTTATACTTCTGAAATCACCTTAGCTGATGATATATTTTATGCTCATTGGTAATTGGTTTACATTCTTCATGTGTTTGTTTTTCAGGGTATTATAAAGTGATGATATAGAGAAAATGCCCCTTAAAATATTTCGGTGAAAAGCTGTGTATCAGAGCAGAAAGCTCAATCTGCTTTTGTCCACTCTTAGGTATAACTTTATTTTCAGAAACGATTAGATTTTGTCAGAAGCCCACATTTGGATTGTAATGAAAATTTTCTTTTACTTATGAAATTATTCACGCTACGCATGCGTGTAAAATACTTGATGTAAGTAACAAATGGAGTGCTCAGCAACCTACATCTCTTTCATAGGAGTGCCTTAGTTTCAGACGAGTAATGGAAGACACAGCTAAGAAATAACAAGAGAAAGTTTTCCTGCCACATTACAAGGAGTCCCAAAGCGCAGGTCCAGGGTTCCAGGACTTTTCCAGCTGCTCAGCCGTGTTTCCAAAGGCCAGGTTCTCTCTGTTTTTCTGCTAAGCCATTTTAGCATTTTGGCTTTTTCCCTTTGGTTTTTTTCACTCACAGTTGCAAAATGGCTGTATCATCTGTAGACATCCAATCCTCACAGATTAATGGTTAAAGGTCGTAAGAGGAGAAATTTTATTCTCTGGCATGTAATGAGTTATAATTTATAAAATTCACTCATTTAAAGTGGGTGAATTTTACACATTATAAAAGGCAATGGCTTTAGTATATTTACAGCGTTTTGCAACCATCACCATATTCTAATTTTAGGACACTTTGATCCCCCCAAAGAAATACTCATCCTCCATCCTCTCTCCCCTAGGCAAGCGACTAATCTGCTTTCTATTTCTATGGATTTTCCTACTTTGGACATTTCATATAGATGGAATCCTGTAATATGGGGTCTGTTCTGACTGCCTTCTTTCCCTGGGCATAGTTTTTGATGTTCATTCATCCATGTTGTAACCTGTATCATTACTTTTTATTGCTGGAGAGTATTCCATTGCTTGGATACACCACATTTCGTTTATCTGTTATGGGTATTTGGTTTGTTTCTACTTTTTGGCTATTATGAATATTGTGGCTATGAACATTTGTGTACAAGTTTTTGTGTGGAGATACGTTTTCATTTCTCTTGGATATGTATACCTAGGCGAGGAATTGCTGGGTCATATGCTAACCCTTTGTTTAACATTTTGGGAATTGCTAATTTGTTTTCCAATGTGGCTGTACCATTTTACAGTCTTACCAGCAGCAGTGTGTAAGGGTTCCAGTTTTCCACATCTGGGCCAACACTTGTTATTGTTTGCCTGTTTGACTGTAGCGATTCTAGCGAGTTTGAAGTGGTAGCTCATTGTGGTTTTGATGTGCACTTCCCTAATGTTAATCATATTGCACACCTTTTTATGTGCTTACTGATGATTCATATATCTTTCTATTCAAATGCTTTGCTCATTTGAAAAATTGGGTTGTCTTATTATTGAATTGTATGAGCTCCTTATCCTTGATACAAGTACTTTATCAGACATATGGTTTGCAAATATTTTTTCTCATTCTGTGGGTTGCCTTTTCACTTTCTTAATGGTGTTGTTTGATGTCCCAAAGTTTTTGATTTGGATGAAGGCTAATTTATCAATTTTCTTCTCTTATCAGTTGTGTTTTTCATACCATCTCTATTAATTAAAGTAAAAATTTTATAGCTAAATAACATATAGACAGAAAAGTAACCAAATCACAAGTGTACGATTTGTTGCATTTTCACAAAGTGAACAAACCTATGAAACCAGCATTCAGATTAATAAACAAAGTAACCACTCTCCCTTCATGGCCCCTCCAGGGTTACCCATGGTCTTGACTCTGACACCATAGGTAAGTTTTACCTGTTTTGGGATTTTACATAAATTGAGTCATATGGTATGGGTTATTTTGTGTCCAGCTCTCTTTTATTCACCATTATGTTTAGAGATTCATGTGCATTGCAGTGTGTATTTTTTGTTTACTTGTCCTCATGTATGGTATTTCATTATGTGAATTTTCTATAGTATATTTTTTCAAATGTTGATAGATGTTTGGATTGCATTCATATCTGATCTGTTAGGATGGAGTTTCTCTGAATATTCTAGCCTTTTGGTGAACCTATACTTAGGAGTATATCCGGGGTTACAGGACGGTCAGAGTTCAGTTCTAGCGGACTCTGTCAAGTAGTTCACCAAAGTAGCTGTAGTAATCCACGCTCTTATCAGGTTTTGAATCTCTTTTCAGGAACTAGCAAACGTTTTCCCAGAAGTCTTCCTCACCTCCACCCTCGAGTGGAATTCCCTCACGTATTTTTGGCCAGAACTTCTGTGCACACAGGTTCCTGAAACAGTCATTTCAAGGGAAAAGACGAGGCTGGAATAGTCTTGGCTTGGTCAAGATTCACCCCATGGGGCTGAGGAGGGGTCCAACCTTCCCACTAGCCCTTGACCTGCTGCTGTGTAAATGCAGTTGGGTTTCTGTTTGCCTGGAAGAAAGGATGCTGAGGGCAAGTCAGCTGTGTCTCCTGAGAGAAGGATCATCCAGTTAAACCAGTTAGATGCCTATCTGAAAAAGTGGCTTTTTGCTGTACAAGATAACTCTTCTGGAATTATTTTGAAAATGTACCAGGCTTTTTAGTTTCAGGGTAGCTAAATTAGTAAGTGCTCAATAACTGTTTTCTATAGTGATTCTATTTTTCTCGCTTTAATTTACCTTTTTATACCCGTATGTTTTCAGTAGGGCTGCCATCATGAGCTGAATGTCTGCCTTGGTACAGAGTTGCTAGTCCTTACGTGTGTCTCCATCACTATGCCTTATTGGAAATGGGCTATGAAGTGCTCAAGTATAAAGCTTTCCCATTTTCCCAGAGAACACGTTTTTATTGAACTTTTATTCCTGTTAAAGGCTTAATAGCAAATTCATTAAAAATATCTAGTACTGTGTTATATAAAAGCAAAGATAATAAAACAACTGTATACCTCTATAACAATTTTAGATGCAAAATTATCTTCCGAGTTATGTTGCTTTATTTATTTATTTATTTTAAGATTTAATTGTATTTATTTTTGGCTGTGTTGGGTCTTCGTTGCTGTACGCGGGCTTTCTGTAGTTGCGGTGAGCGGGGGCTACTCTTCATTGCGGTGCGCGGGCTTCTCACTGCGGTGACTTCTCTTGGTTCTAGGCGCACAGGCTTCAGTAGTTGTGGCACGCGGGCTTCAGTAGTTGTGGCTCGCGGGCTCTAGAGCGCAGGCTCAGTAGTTGTGGTGCACGGGCTTAGCTGCTCCGCGGCCTGTGGGGTCTTCCTGGACCAGGGCTCAAACCCCTGTCCCCTGCATTGGCAGGCGGATTCTTAACCACTGCACCACCAGGGAAGTCCAGCTATGTTGCTTTAGAGCAAGAAAGGCTCTTGCTTTTCTAAGGGACCCATCTCAAAGAGTATATATACACATGAAAACAGAGTTTTGTTCTTTAATATATTTCATTTCTCTAAAACACATATGCTATCAGTAATTAAAACTTACAGAAAACAATGATTTTGTTTCTATTATTTGCATTTGCATAGGGTTTTGGAGGACAGTTTTGGGTGGCCAAGATGATAAAGGCTTTGAGTAGCGGAGCGTATGTACTGGTTAGACAACAGTGACTACATGGACCAGGGGAATCAGGAGTGTTGTAAAACAGAGACTCCCCCAAGTCCTGGAGAGGCAGGCCCAGGGGTAGGCAAGATCGGGCGTAAGCGAAGTCCTCATTTCCTAATTGGTGTTCCCATATCTGCCCTCTGAGCATCTAAAGCACTTCAGCATTGCTGATAATACATTTTGGATTATGTGCAATACGTAACCATCTTGTTTTAGAAATGCTTGTCCCCCTATGTCAGAATGAGCTGTACAGAATTACAGTGTATCGCCATGTAAATGTAGGTGAAGTTTCCTATCAGAATTGTGCTTTTCTGGTGCACACCCACTGATGTTTTTCCTGTTCCTAGCTGACCTTTTTTGCCCTGAGCTGTTTTGGTACAAGTTCCACATCAATCAAGGAAATTGATACTTTACCTTATCACAGCATTGAAAAGAAACTTGGACTCTGTGTTTTAGGTCAGTAATAAGTCACAATCCAATTTTCTAGAATGTCCTTTAAAATAATTTGATTCATACTTGGTTCCCTAGAGCCCTTGCTCCTGTGTTGGCAGGAAAGTTTTACACAAAGCCCTGGGAAGCACGGTCCCCTTTAATTAGCACTGAGAAGTGACGTGGTTTATGGTGAGTTTGCTAAAGAATGGTTCTTTGTGCAACTGTCTTGAGCAACAAGTGAGTTGGATTAATTCGTTATGATTTTAAAGTTAATAACAAAACTTATATAAATAAGGAAGCACTTTGTGGGAAAAAGCATAGGTGTCAATCTTTACAGAACTTTTTGTCCATAAGATTAGGGCCGCCTTCCTGTGTTCTCATCTAGTTGTGTAGCCTGTCAAAGTTCACTCTTCTCACAATAATTCGAAGATGCAAGACGTTTATATTGTTGGAAAGTTTTCTGTCCCTTGCATTTTCTCATAGCCATGGGATTAATGCAAGATTCATTTTACTGCAGTACTCAGGGAATTGTGGGGACAGTGTTAACACTTTTGAAGGCCATCCGTGTGCCAGGTACGTGCCATATCTTATTTAATCATTAAAACATCCCTTAAGGGTAGATGTTATGTCTGTTTTTCAGGTGAATAATTCAGGTCAAGAGGCATTAAATAAGTTGCCCAAGGTTACGTTGGTAATGGCTGAGACCCAGACCAACTACCATTGTTTTCCCTCTACAATATGTGCCTTCTCATATTTCTAATAAAATGGTCCTCATTTTTGCTCTAGATAACTGCCATTCGAGAAGTGAAAGCCTCTGCGTATGCTGTGTCCACAGACAGGTACCTTTCCAGGCACAGTGAGGGTTAAAATGGATTTTCTTCAACATTTTCAGATAAATGCATTTTATTATAAATCGTAATCTTTTGAATATTTTAATTGGATTAAAAAAATATTGTTTCTGAAAATTAGGTTGTGAGGCAATGTACTAGGTATATAATAAAGTTGGAGGGTGAAAATTGACAGTGGTATTTCGCAGAGAAATGAAATAGTTCTGAATTTTAAATACAATTAAGATTGCTTTCTATGTGTTCTTACTACTAAAAAGAACTTATTACTGTAATTTTTATCACCAACTCACCTGAAACAGTTAATACATAATAAGTCAAATTTGCCACACTTTCAAAGGTTATAGAAAGATATATTCTTTTAGTGCATTGCGAGGACTGTGCCCTATGGACAGGGAGAAGCCTCTGATGAACTTTCCCAGGCGGACAGTATGACATAACTGCAAGGTGGACTCTGCAATGAATTTGAAAAGCCAGTCTTGGAGGCATGGAGGCTAGTTAAGAGACCTGGGCCGTAATTCTAGCAGTAGATCGTGGATATCTAAAGTAAGGAATTGCTCGTGGGTGGAAGCCGAGTGGATGCATTTGGGAGATGGTAAGGAGGTAGAAAATGTCAGCACATAGTTCTTTTTTCTTTCTTTTTTTTTTTTTGATTTTGTAAAACTCTTTGTGTGAATCAACTTTACATACGAATTTCTATAAATACTTACAGAATTTCTTTTCTGTTAAAGTTGCCTATCATTTCTTCAATTTTGTAGATTTCTGAGAGTTAATAGAATGTTCTTTGCCTGGTTGTCGCTCTTATTTTTTAGTGTGAACACTAGCTTTCACTAAGGCCTTTTCAACTCCTTGGTCTGGTTCTGTTCTGAACACACCTCTAAATTAATGCTCTAGCGAGGGTCAAGCACTTTGAGCAGTGATATTAGAACAAGCTCTCCAAGTTCTCTAATAAAGAAATACTTAAAAATTTTTTCATCACATTCACGTGGCTATATTTCTTAGTTGTAGAAGTTGCAGGACATAGTTCTTGTTTGTTTGTAAGGGAAGAAGAGGACAGAAGAGGTTTTGGGCTTGGGTCCATTAACAGAGCTAGGAACAAAGAGGGGGACAGAGGTCTGAGGGATGGTGGAGGGACTTCAGTTTTGAAATGCTAACTATAAAATATTTCAGTAGGCAGTTTAGTAGAGAGATCTAGACTCAGGACAGAGATTTGGTTAAAGATGTTGACTTTGGAATCATGGACATCTAGGTGACAATTGAAGACACAGGGTCACCCAGCAAGAGTATGCTTAATGAGAAGAGAAGAGGTGAGAGGATGAAGCCCCGATGGTACCACCCCTCGGGGGGTGTCAGGGGAAGCAAACCAGTAGAGAGGCCTGAGATGAAACTGGTATTGAGGAGGTGGAAACCCACAGAGCATGGTGCAAGGCACGCACCGGGAGGGGCAGTTCGAGAACAGGCGGGTCTCAGATGCTGTAGAGCCGTCAAGTCAGCCCAAGCCAGAGATGTGAGTTAGAAGAAGGTTCTGGTGAACTTGGCGAGAGCAGTTTCACTACAGTGATAGGATGAGAGATGGATTTCAGTGGATCGTGGAGGAAATGGGCAGGGAGGAAGTGTCAATGGGGAGCATAGCCAAGTGTTTGAAAAGTCTGCTGTGAAGAGAAAGTAGTAGGAAGGATTTGAGGTCAGGGAAGTGTTTGTTTTTTAAGGATGAGAAAAATCTGAACGTATTTAAATGATGCACATATTTAAATGGTGATGACAAGGAGCTAATTAGAGAGGGAGGTGTCCGGCCGCAGAACTGATGGGGCAAGGCCCCTCGCGGGGCCAGGGAAGAACAGAGCAGAGGCAGGTGTTGACTCGGGAGGAAGGAGGGGAGATTGGCAGGATGTCCTGGCGGGAAGCAGAGACAGTTCCCTTTCCGATGGTTTTATTTTCGCTTCCAGGCAGGAGACCTTGCTGTTGGAATATTAACGATGTTCCCGAGGGGCTGCAAACCGGTCGCCTTTGGGGCTGGATTATGGCTGGATTCCGTTGGCACTGTTTTTTTTGTTTTGTTTTGTTTTTTTGCGGTACGCGGGCCTCTCGCTGTTGTGGCCTCTCCCGTTGCGGAGCACAGGCTCCGGACACGCAGGCTCAGCGGCCATGGCTCACAGGCCCAGCCGCTCCGCGGCATGTGGGATCCTCCCGGACCGGGGCACGAACCCGTGTCCCCTGCATGGGCAGGCGGACTCTCAACCACTGAGCCACCAGGGAAGCCCGGCACTGTGCTTTTTAAATTTGGGAGTTTAGGCACCGCGGGCAGGGCACCGATTCCCCTGTTTCACAGCCCCTCCCTCCTGCCCCATCCCATCTTTCCCTCATCTATCAGCCTACTTCCTGGAGGCCTTTGAACGGCTGACTGACTTTGGTGATCTGGCTTTCTATAATGGAAAGAAACATTATTAGTTATCGTTAAACCTTAAGAAAATAAACCTAGAGGGGTGGGATAGGCAGGGTGGGAGGGAGATGCAAGGGGGAGGGGATGTGGGGATATATGTATATGTATAGCTGATTCACTTCGTTATACAGCAGCAATGAACACACCACTGTAAAGCAATTATACTCCAATAAAGTTGTTAAAAAAAAAAAAAAAGAAAATAAACAGTGAGCTCAGGCAGCATAATGAGAAAATAACCAGACAGCAGGTAGATGAGCGCACCTCCGTTTTCAAAGATCGAGCTGTTTAAATACAGCCCTGCCCACTCTCCCTGGCACCTCCCGCTTCTCTTGACCATAATTGGCTCTAGCCAGCACCCACTTGCAATTTACCAGGAACTTTCCAAATAAGATCCCTTGTCCTGGTAACAGCTTTACACGTTAGGTGGTCTGATCTCTCTTTTACAGCTGAGACCCCCGGGGGCTCAGATAATTTTCCTAGGAGCTTGTAGTGAGAAAAGAGCATTCATTCACACTGGGTGTGCTCTTGGCCTTGGGCACAGCCTGGCTGGATTCTAGCCATTTCTTGGGTCATACATTCTCCATTCCTCTTCCCTGGTTTTCCTTGTCTCTCCAGAGGACGTTGTTTGTCGTTCCTCCGCGTGTCCTGTGAACAATCACGCTGAGAGTTCTAACCTACTCAGTCTTCTACCCTCCCTCTTTGGAGGAGAGAGGCGGCCTAGAGGCGACAGAGCCAAGCCTCCCGGGACCAGGTCTGGCTCTGTCACTTGTCAGCTGTGCAACCCTGGACAGGCTGCTTCCCCCTCTGTGCCTCCGTTCCCTTCTCATTAAGATGCGGGACTGGGGTTTCCCTGGTGGTGCAGTGGTTAAGCATCCACCTGCCAATGCAGGGGACAGAGGTTTGAGCCCTGGTCTGGGAAGACCCACATGCGGCGGAGCAACTAAGCCCGCGAGCCACAACTACTGAGCCCTTGTGCCACAACTACTGAAGCCCGTGTGCCTAGAGCCCGTGCTCCGCAACAAGAGAAGCCACCGCGATGAGAAGCCCTGCACCACAACGAAGAGTAGCCCCTGCTCGCCACAACTAGAGAAAGCCGGCCCGCAGCAACAAAGACCCAATGCAGCCAAAAATAAATAAAAATAAAATAAATTTATATATTAAAAAAAAAGATGCAGGGTTGGCGGCAGTCATGACATCTACCATTGTAAAGATGATAGTGAGGGCTGAGCGAGGTGATGTTTTTTAGGAACAGCGCCTGGCAGAGCAGGTAGTACCAGTGCTCGTTAAATAAATACACATACTCAGAACATCCTCTGTCATTTACAGGACACGCAGACCCTTTGTGCTCATTTTTTCTTCTGTTGAACTATCAATTTCATGTTTTTATTTATTCACGCCCTGGATTCTTTTATAAAACTATTGGAGGTCTTTGTATTTCCAGTGTTGAAAGCAGTGCACACTAAAACCCTAGATGTTATCGGTGCCCAGTAAATGTTTTGATGAATGCCTTGATTATTTTAGAGCTCTGTTGTGAAATGTGGTTCTCATTTGGGGGCAGAGGGGGATCGAATAACAGATGCAGTCTCTAGATGACTTACATTCTATAACACCAAGACCCTTTGACAGTCCCTTTACCTTCTTTATTTTATAGAATGACACGTGAAATATAGAGGATCTAAGTTATAGTGACTTAATTGCAGCCATAACCCACAAATAAGACAGAGGATATTTCCTGGCAAACCAAGAAACCAATGTCAGTGAATCAGTTTTAACTGCTTCTGATCTTACATTAAATATAAAATATTTCAAAATGATGTATTTTTTCTTCGATTCGCTCCAGTGAGCCTTTTCCAACCTTCCATAGTGAATTTCCTAAGGGCAGCTTTGTTTTTTGGGAAAAGAACCCTAACCACACTGCGATGCCCTGCTCCTAAGAAGGCAGCAAAATCGAGGTAAACAAAAGGAAATTAGCAAAGAGGAAATCATTCTGCTCTGGAAAAAGTGTTTTCATAAATTACATGAAACTAGTGCCTTTTCTTTTTTTAAAATTAAAAAAAAATTGAAGCGTAGTTGATTTACTAGTGCCTTTTCAAATTGAGGATTCTGAACCCTAAGAACATATAAGTAGCTTTTGATATTAATATATTAATAGATGAAGTTGCCCTGAAATGCTCCAGCACAGCCTCCTATTTCTCTTTTTCCGATATCAGAAAGTACATCATTAAGTTTAGGCAAATGTGACAAGTAGGCGACAGTTAGAGGTAGAGTTTCAAATAATTTATTTTCCATTCCTTGCTTTACAGCGCTTTGTCACTGTTCTATGTCTACACCTTGAATGTCCTTTTCTGAATCATAGCGGCATGATATATTGACGATGACATCTTAAGTGCCACAGCACCTGAAAATAATATACACTAAATCTCAATTTATCTGCAGATGGATGGCTGCTCCGCACAGTCAGGAGTGGATATGGAGAGAGGGGTGCTTTCTCTGCTGGTTTTCAAAGCTCCCATTTTGTTACTCAGACGTTTCACTTTCAGTCTTCTTGTCTTAAAAATTCCAATACTTAACGTCTTCCTTCTTTCAACCCTCAGTATCCTAAGTGTAGTCGAGACGTGAACCTTTCTTTTTCCTTTTCTAATTTTGTAGCTCTTTCCCAGTGCGCTGAGAATGGATATTTTGGGTGTGATAGGGTGAGAAATAGCCGGGTGAGAAACTTGGCTCTGGAAACTCAAAACCTAGTGGGAGATCTGCTACAACTCTCACGGTTGACTCTCTGGGACCGAGGAAAGCAGTTAAGTCAGGGCACAAAAACCAGGACGTGCTCTTGGTGACCCCTTTTCTTCTGTGACTGTGTTGAATTGTGGTCTAGCTCAGAGGAAGGGTCTTGATGACTGTAGTTTTCAGGAAAATGGTTTTCAGGTTCAGTTACACCTGTTGTCATAGGTGCATCGAATACTTCTGATTTTTCAACACTTATAGCAGCCTGTGATTCTTTCAGGTTTTACTTTTGCCCATTAAAAGAGTAGATTAAAAGAATATTACAAGTTAAAGGTGTCACATGTGGGGCTTCCCTGGTGGCGCAGTGGTTGAGAGTCCGCCTGCTGATGCAGGGGACGCGGGTTTGTGCCCCGGTCTGGGAAGATCCCACATGCCGCGGAGCGGCTGGGCCCGTGAGCCATGGCCGCTGAGCCTGCGCGTCCGGAGCCTGTGCTCTGCAACGGGAGAGGCCACAACAGTGAGAGGCCCGCTTACCGCAAAATTAAAAAAAAAAAAAAAAAAAGGTGACACATGTGGAATCTAAAAGACGACACAAATGAACTTATTTACGAAACAGAAACAGACTCACAGAGAGAGCAGACTTGTGGTTGCCATGGGGGAGGTGGAGAAGGATGCAGTGGGAGTTTGGGATTAGCGGATGCAAACTATTGTATATAGGATGGATAAACAACACGGTCCTGCTGTAGAGCACAGGGAACTGTATTCAATATCCTGTGATAAACCATAATGGAAAAGAATATGAAAAAGAATGTATATATATGTGTATAACTGAATCACTTTTGCTGTACAGTAGAAATTAACATTGTAAATCAACTATACTTCAATTTTAAAAAAAGGAATACTACAAGTGAAAGATGAATTTTTCTTAAACTCAGGCAAACTGATTCTTCTTATTTAAAAAAAAAAATCCCTCAGCCCTCCCTACAGCTACCTTTCGATTTGTTTTCTGATGCTCACTACCCACGTTCTAGGCTGAGCTGGCCCTGCCCCACTTGTTCATCCTGATGTCTTTACACTCTGCCTCTGCTCCTTTCATTGTATTGCAGCCGCCTTCTCAATTATCTTAAAGACATCAGTCCAAAGTCTCTTTCTGTCCTTCTTTTCTTTCTTTTCTTTTTTTTTTTTGTAGCTGTTGTCGCTTTGTTGTGGTAGAGCCTTGACTCTGCTAACCACGCTTTCTTCCAGAAAGTCTTTTCTCGTTGGTCCTAACAGGACTTTGGAATTTTCTGGGTTTCCTCCTGCGTATTTGATAGTCCCCTTTCCCTCATCTCACCCTTACTCAAAGCTCAGTCCTTACCCTTCCGTTGGTCTCTTCTGGGACTTGACCCCTGGGTGAGCTGACCTTATAAGGCTGTCTCTCTGGGTATCTAGGGATGTCTGCAGTCTGCACCTCGAGCCCCTGCTTCTCCAGGCAATTCTGGTTCTGCATCTCTTACTGATGGGACCCAGTTTGATTGTAATGATGTAACTTTCGACACCTAAAACTGGACTCATCCTACTTTTGGTTAGTGGTTTAGGACAGAGACCTGTTATCCCTTTCCCTTCGTATCTGTTGGTTCATGTTATCTCTATCTCCAGCTCCAATCTATCTGTCTATCAGATGCCTGTGGAGGCCTCGGAGGGTGGGTAGAATTTGGGTAAGCGGCAAGATGGGGGGAACAGCATTCCAAGTGAGTGGAACAGAAAAGGGACGGGGAGGGTGTTGTGAGGAGTCAGGAGTCCCACTTGATTTGAGTATTTGGGGATAGTTGGGGAAGGATGGGGTTGGAGAAATTTAAGCCCTGTATGGGCAGGCAATGAAGGAAGTTAGAGATTTTGAACAGAGAAATACGGTGAGAGCAGTGTTAGAGAGAGATTGGTTGAGCTTTGAAATGCAAATGATTAGGGGTCAGCAAAGCCTTGGTGAGTTGGAGATAAAGGGGTGGGGCTCCCCGGGGGGTTGGGGGCTCCATGAAGAAAACAGTGAGACGGTGCCTTTGAAGGGAATGGATGTCAGTTCTGGAAATACTCAGCTTGAAGTGGCTCGAAGCCACTTGAAAGGAAATGTCCATTAAGCATTTGAAGATAGAAGACACAGAACCTGTGTGAGTACAGGGCTGGGGAGAGAAACGTGTGAGTCATAATTGCCTTTCCAGTTTTTACTGCTTTTTCCATTCCTCATGATTCATTCTTTTGTACTCTAATGCGGTTGTGTTATTTGTGTTAATAATAAACCTCATTTGTCTTGACGATAGCTTTCTGTTAGGCTGCCATGAACTGTTCAAACTTATTTTTTCTCGGTGACAAATAAATGATTATAAGGCTACGGCTTGTCACAGTTTCATAACTTTGGACACATTTATCTATTGCTGTGAGTTAAGTACATTAAGATGAACGTTTCGCAGGTACTCATGGTGTAGCGGCATAATCAATGGCAGGAAATTGGAATTTGGGAGCCCTTCAGCAAAAGAGCAAAGATTTTCTCTAAAACTGTAAAAGGTTGCTTTACCGTTGTTATCCTAGGGTCAGATTTTTTTTAATAGGAAGGAGTGAGGGTCGTGATGCTGACAGAGTAATAATGGGTCTTTGCTCTTTTATGTCTCTGTAATAACGTACACTGTTAACACACGAGGCCACGTGCACGGAGGCCTTGGTGGGTGGGGTGGAGGAAGAATGGTAAGAGGTGAGGAAAGACTCAGCTTTAACTGTGGGCTTCCTGCTCTGATACCCCAGTTTGGGAGAAAGACAGAACATTTTGCTTCTCGAGGAAGAGTCACTGAGCGGGTGGGGAGCTGCCCCTCGCTTCCGCTGAGGAAGAATCATCTGTTGTTCAGCTGTTCTTGTTGGCAAGCTTGGTAGGAGTTTGGGTTCAGACTGCAAGAGGCAAGCCCTCTGCCACCTGCTGTCCCGTGTGTTTGCAGGCAAAGAAGGTCTAGGCTCCAGAGACCTTTGTGAGGCCAAGTCCTGCCTGTGTCATCGGAGGAGTGAGCTGGCTGAGCAGAGGGGCCCCTCTGAGTCGAGGCAGCGGACGGAATCAGCACACCCTCCAACCCTTGTCCTCCTTAGAAACGAGCAGTGTTGATGACCTTGGGCTGCACTGCAAACTGGAAAGCTGCTTGCCGCCCTCCAAGGCATCACCCCGCTTCTCTGCCTTTGTGGGTCACGTGTAACTAAAGCTAAGGAGGGCGAAATGTGATAGGAATATGGGGGTAAAGAGAGCCCAACGGGAGGACAGAGAAGGTGTGAAGAAGCCGAGCTTTAAGGCGTAGCTCTCCTTACGGTAAAGGGAGACATGCTCCGAGAGGTGGTGGCTTGTGAGGTTCGCAGAGCTAGGAGCTGAGACAAGCGTCCAAGGCTGGTGGCTCCCAGCTCAGAAGTCTTTTATGAGAGCTGTTGCCTCTAAGAAGTTAGCAGTAGAGTCGCACAAGTGCAGTGTTGCCCCTTGCCGTTCTGCCCTCTGCCGTAGACCTGCCCCGCCCCAGAGCGTGTCTGCACTGTTAGACTTGGAAATGAGTCTGCCATGTGCCCTCAGCAGATAACTGTCTGCTTGGACCTCTGCTAAGCCTCCCTGGGACTCCATGGGCTGCGTCATCATTATCTAAACCATATCCTTAGTATCAAATGCCTTTCCGTTCAAATCCATTTGTGCCCAGACAAATTTCAGAGCACATGTCCTCAATATGTTCATATTTATTACTAAATTAATTCATGCACTCATATGTATTATAGATGTGCTATGTGTATTATATATATAATATATAATCTATTTTGTGTAGCATAGGAAAATTGAAATGAAAAGACATTGGATAAAAATAAATGTAAGCAGACGTTCTGTTCTTTTTGAGCAGCAGTAGATCATTTTGTCCCTGACCCTTTGCCAGAGGAGCCATGTTTAGTCTTAGAAGAACAAATTGCAAACACTGTCACATTAATTGTTAGAGCCCTTTGTCTTTATTCCCGTTGCTTCTAATCTTGTTCAGGTTTAAACCTCCGTTCATCTCCACACTTTTTTTCTCGTCACACACTTTTTGTTTGTTTGTACCACCTGTATTAGAGTTCTCAGGAGAAACAGTATATGTATATTCTGAGACAGAGGAGAGTTAAGATTTATTTTAAGGAACTGGCAAATCTGAAGTATGCAGGGCAGGCCAGAGGCTGGAAATGCAGGTAGGATTTTTTCACTCCGGAGGTAGAATTCCTTCTCCTTCAACTGATTGGATGAGGCCCACCCACATAATGGAGGGTAATCTGCTTTGCTCAGTCGACTGATTTAAATGTTACCACAGCTAAAAAATACCTTCAAAGCAACATCTAGACTGATGTTTGACCAAACAACTGGGCACCATAGCCTAGCCACGTCGACACACAAAGTTAATCATCGCACACCTGTATCGTAATCTTCTGTTGGAACTTTCGTGGTAGCCACCTAGCTTACCTTCCCACCTCCCACGCCAGATACTTCCATCCATCCCCGTTCTGTCGGAAGAACCTTTGAAGGGGGATTTTGATTGACTCTAAGCAGCATAAGTAATGATAATATTCACTGCAATGATATATTGCTTTAGTGTTTCCCAAAGCACAGTTATGATAAAATTTAAACCTCTGTGCCATCCAAACCCCTCTAACTTTCCAGCCCCATCTCTCCTGTCACTGCTGGTCTTATGTGCCCTCTAGTTACCCCCAAAGTACTCAGTTCTTCACAGGCACTGATGATTTTCCTGTCTCTGTGGCTTTGCTCTATGAAACAGAAGCAACACTAATATAAGGCAAAATATAAGATAATAGGAATAAAGAAGGGGCTGAGGGAGACGGGAAGGTGATGTGAATAATTCAGGCTTCTCAGACCTGAAAAAACTTCATTAAGCTGGGGAGAAAGGGAAGCGGGGAGATAGACGGTGTTAGGCGCTGAATTCCCCCCCCCCCGCCCCTCCCGCCTCACCAACCAATTCATATGTTGAAGCCTTAGCTCCTAATACAGCAGAATGTGACTGTGTTTGGGGACAGGATCTTTACAGAGGCTGTTAGGTGAAAATGAGGTCACTAGTGGGGGCCCTTGTCCAGTATGACTGGTGTCCTTATAAGAAAAGGAAATTTGCACACAGACGTGCACAGAGGAAAGACCATGTGAGGTCAAGGGAGATGGTGGGCGTCCGCAAGCCAAGGAGAGAGGCTTCGGGAGAAACCAACCCTGCCCACACCTTGATCTCGGACTTCACGCCTCCAGAACTTTCAGAAAATAAACTGTGGTTTAAGCCACCTAGTCTGTGGCACTTTGTTATGGCAGCAAACTAACATGGGTGGAGTGAGGCAGGGCTCAGGGAACACAGGCCGAGAGGCAGCAAACATATGGAGTGTGCGATGGGCGTGGACGGCTCATCTATGTGACCGCTACCGGTTACAGCTGGTTTCCAGAATGTGTTGGAAATTTGCCTGGTCCTTGAATTAACCATCCTCTAGTGGCTTGGCAAGGGGATTTCTGATGATGTTTTGTTCGGTCTTAATGAGAGAAAGCACCTCCAAGAGAGGGGCGTCTCTCAGTAAATACCAGGCTGGAGCTTTGCCTCTGAAGTGTGGGTTCCTTATGGAGTGTGAGGGAAGAATCTCTTTTGCTCCTTACTGGAGTATCAGCTGATGGTAAGACCCAGGTGGTAGAGCAGACAACAGGTGGTAGAGATTCTCTTGCTATTTTCGTTCTGTGTTATTGTACTGGTCACACAAGGGCCATAGCGATCTTCTGTTATCCTTTTTAGCTTGAGTTAGTGGAAGTGCCAGGACGTCCCTTAATTTTTCTTTTCTTTCTTTCTTTTTTTTAAAAAAATAGACTGTATATTTTAAGAACAGTTTTAGATTTACAGGAAAATTATGAAAATAGTACAGAAAATTCCCACCTGACCTACACCCAGTTTCCCCTGTTATTAACATCTTACATTAGTATGGTACATTGGTTATAATTAGTGGACCAATCTCAATACACTAAGTATTTTATTCAGTTTCCTTCATTTTCATCTAATGTCCTTTTTCTGTTCCAAGATCTCACCTATGACACCACTTTACATTTAGTTCTCATGTTTCCCTAGACTCCTCTTGGCTGTGACATTGTCTCAGGCTTTCTTTGTTCTTTGACGACCTTGACAGTTTTGCGAAATACTGGTCAGGTATTTTGTAGAATGTCCCTCTCTTGAGATTTGTCTGACGTTTCCCTCTGGGTTAGACTGGGGTTATGCATTATTGGGAGAAAGAGCACACAGGAAAAATGTCCTTTTCATCACATCATGTCCAGGGTGCCTATATCAACATGTCTGATGACTGCCGATGTTGGCCTTGGTCACCTGGCCCAGGTGGTGTTGGCCATATTTCTCCACCATCAGGTATTCCATACTGTACTCTTTTTTTGGGGGGGGGGGGGATACAGTGGTGTGCTGCAAGCCTTGTGGATCTTAGTTCCCCGACCAGGGATTGAACCTGGGCCCCAGCAGTGAAAGCACCGAGTCCTAACCACTTGACTGCCAGGGAATTCCCCCATACTGTACTCTTTAAAACGAAGTTGCCATGTACAGCACACACTTAAGGAGTGGAGACCCTCAATTTTTTAAACACAAAAACATGTGAAGTAGGTTTTGAGGAACAGGTGTGAGTGATGATGTTGCTGAATTATGGAGGAGTGGCAAAAAAAAAACAACAAAAAAACCCCAAACATACTTTTTTGGGTTTGTTTTGTTTCAGAAAAAAAAAAAAAGCTCCATACTGTCGCTATGAGAAGTAAGAAAAATGTTGATTTGAACTTTGCAATTTGTGGAATAAAAATAGATTTCAGCCTTGGGCTTTTTTTGTTGATTTAATTAAGGCAATCAGTTCTTATCTGTACCACTGTACACTTATCTGTACCACTGGGGACGCCAAAGCTATTGTTGCAGCCGGAAAAGGAAAGATTAAATTGGTCTGTCTTTCATTACTAACTGAAAGGTTATAGAACATCGCTTTCTTAAAGGCAGTGCCTTGCCAGTTACATTTACTGGACAATCCAAGTTCATGTGGGCTTTTCATAGCCTGACCTGTCCTGGGTGACCGTTTCTATTATAGGCAGAGGACCTCATTACTTCCCCCTAGTGGTCAGCTTTATAATCTTGAATTCTAGTTGGACAAATTCAGCAGGAGAAACCTCAAAGTTCACGGCAATCCTCATGATAATTTTCCTTAATATTTTAATATGGATGCTAAAATGACATGGTGATTGAATTTTAGTATGTCTTTTTGGATTAAAACTAATTTTTAAATGGGTCACTGTTTTCAGGCAGCAGGTAATGGTAACTTGATTAAAAGCTAAAGTGAGGAAGATTAGTATTCTAGGCGGAAGGTTTACCTTGCTACTGTTCCACTGAGAACCTCAGCGGCCATTTGATTTTAACCAGGGAATTGAATCTGGCTTCTTGCAAGCATTTTATCAGCACTGTAGGAGCAAGTGCACATGCTACATAAACCTGAAGACTACAGAGCTTTACGGGGCTAGTAGTGGGAGAATCCTCTGGAGTATTGTTTGTCATTCCTTCACAGGTAAAATTTTATCTCCAGGACAGGAAATGGCCTTCGTTTAGAGTTCTCCATCAGCATTCATTATGTTACCATGCTTTAAAAAGATGCAGCGCCTTTTATAGGATGCTATCTGTCTACATATTCTTAGAGAGTGGAAAGAACTTACAGAATTGGAGACTGGTTTTGTTATTATCCTTGATGGAAATACTGGGTGACACAGTACTTGAGTATGTAGGTGGTAATCCTTCGAATGAGTTCTGGTGTTTGTGCCCAGACCGGAGTTCTGTTTTATTGAGAGCCAGAGGGGATGGCGTCTAAGGAAAGGCAGCTAAATCTGCTAGTCTTCTTAGATGTGCTCCTGATTAGGACAAAAGCAGAACCTGAATGAGAAATGAGAAGGGAGGGATTCAGACAGAGAACCAGTATTAAACCAGTCATCTCTGTGTCTGTTTGTGATACTCTCGTTGCATATGACACCATACAGATATGGTCAAGGAGCAGTTGATACGTCTTTGTTTTCCTGAGCGGAAGTACGTTTAGTAACGAGGTTACCTGTCTGTTCTTGCTCACTCAGCTCCACCTGATACACTGGAACTCCACCTTGTTTGGCAGTATCGATGAGGCTGTGGGGAAGCCCCGTGGAATCGCCATCATTGCCTTGTTTGTTCAGGTAAATGGTCTCCTGCTATGATTGCTGTATTGTGCAGAGATGCTTATTTCTAATTCATTTTGCAAAGGGTTTTTTGTTCTCTCTCATTTTTACTACTTAGAGGTGACATTAAACACCTATACAGAGAGCACTGATACTTTAAAAATGGAAAACTTGATCTCTCTGGGTCAAGGATGAGTAGCCGTATTCACTGGTAGAAAATGATTCATTGGCTTATTAGAACTTTTCTTCGGAGTGGCATTCAGGGTCTTTGGAGAAAGGAGTTAGGAAACGTCTCCTGAAGGCAGAGTTCATTTTATTATTGAAAAAGAATTTCAGAAAATATTTTTGGACCTCGCCTTCCTGCAAAATCTAAGAGAAATCAATACTATAATCATGTAGTAGATTCCTTTAGCTATTCGTTATTAATAATTTTCACTCTAAGATGATTTGAAGTGCCTTGTAGAAAACACTGATAGGATGAGAGCGGCAAAGACCTTGGTGGATATAGTCAATGTAAAGTTTAGATTTGAGCTCTTTGGTGGGCGAAAAGAATATTATATAAATTTAGTGACACGTACAGAAGCGGACCATATGCTTTCAAAGGTAAAATTTTAAATCAGTTCCTAAGGTGAATCTCTTAAATCTTTTGTCTTGTTGTAATTACTTGATGTAATAAAAGATTGAGAGGTGAAGGAGACCCTGGAAATTGTAGGCTTCCCCCTTCCACCTCTTATAGAAGAGAAACCAAGGGCCAAAGAGGCCACGTCATTGTTTATAGTCACACAGGGATTTGACGTCACCAGGCAGGACCAGAAACCATTGTCCACTCTGTGTGGTTCCAGGCTGCCTTTGGATAACCTAGTGGTCCTTAATAACTTAATTTTCCAAAGAGTGCTGAGGAAGGGGCCTTTTGAAACCTCTTTTTTTCGGGGTGGCATATATTTCAATAGTATTAATTCCAACAATTTCCTGTTATAAATACCGCTAAGATATTTCTTTATTGATGTTTGAAAGTAGCCTTCCAGTTTTATTTAGCCTTTTAGTATTTTGAAATCCATGTTTTTAAAGTATAACACATGTCATGGAATTTAAAACAAATCCTTACATTTTAAGATAAATCTTCTCAATTCATTTCATGCGTTTTTCACAGGCAGGGCCCTATATTCCTTCTATTTTATATCTGCATTGTATAAGGAGAATGGAATCACAAAATGTGGATGAAAAATGTTTCAAATGATACTACAAATATATTTTGATAATCTTTAGTATATTGAAAATAATAACTGTTAAAGTCCATCTTTTGTAACCTGAGAAAGTGAACAGAGCATCCAGATTTGACAGCATGAGGCAGTAGAAGTAGAAGGCAACGTCTCATTATTAGAAACAATAAGAATAAAATAAAAATAAGAACACAAATAACCAAATAGTCATCTGTAGGAGGGGAGGGAACATGTTAGTTTCATCTTTGGAGGCGGTACTCAGTACATACTTGGGAATGGAATTCAGTATGATAACTTGATGTTTTCACTTACTGCTTCTCAGTGTAGAACAGCTGACATGCAGCAATAGTGCACTAGATTGGAAGCCGAGTCTCTTGGGACCAAACATCGCCGTTCCCTGGGACCAGCTCATTACTGGAGGCAGGCAAAGCTTGGGAGCTTGTACTCTGGCTCTGACTTTCCATAGGAGGGAAAACCCAGGTTATCTACGTGAAAATGCCTTTCTCGGGAGAGAACAGAGTCGCAGAAACTATAGAGCAAACATTCACGGAGGAAAGAAGGGCTGATCGGGAATGTCAGCTGAGGCAGAGAGGAAAGGACCGCATGCGGGGGTCTTGCACTTAGGTCAGAGGCTGGGAGAAGCGGAGGGGAGGAAGTCCAGGCAGTGAGGATAGACTTCCCTTTCAGGAAGCTTGACTCAAAGACAGATGGGGTGATAACTAGTGGTGATGTGCACAGCAAGGTTCAGATTGTTTCATATTGAGATCCGAGATGGGCCTGTGTTTTTATTCTGAGCAAAAAGGGCTAGCGCAGATGTTGTTTAAACATACCAGCAAGAAAGGGGATAATTGATGTAGAAAAGCCTCAGAGGAGGTGGAAAGGCGTGAGATGAGAGCTTAGGTGGATGGACTGACCCTGGACAGGACGGGCCCCATCCCTTCTCCGAAATAGAGGGCCAGGAGGAAAGGGTGGGCATGAATGGCACACATTTTTAGGTGAAGAAAGCCAGGAATTTAGGGGAGTTTATGCCTGATGACCTGTACTATCTGAGACATGCAAAGCAAAATTATTTATAGAGCAAAGGAAATATGGGTGTGGGATTGGGTTTTGAGATAGCGCAGGAGGGGAATGACAATAGACTTGACGGTCCTTGTGGGAGACCCACTTGAGATTGGACATCACAGATGGTACGGGACAGCGGATCATCCAGGGAGAGGAGCAGAGAATTCTAGCAATTTTCTTTTTTTCTGGCCGTGCCCCGCGGCATGTGGGATCTTAGTTCCCTGAGCAGGGATTGAACCCATGCCGCCTGCAATGGAAGCACGGAGTCTTAACCACTGGACTGCCAGGAAAGTCCCTCTAACAAATTAATTGTTGTATTGATCCGTTACAGAGCATAAGGTTTAGGAGGACAAAGGGATTAGAGAATGGAGAATGGTTGAAGAGGTGTCATTCAGCATAGGCAGGAAGGGAAAGGGATGAAGCCAGGAGGGACCTGAGGGGCGTGACGCTTTGTGATCGGTGAACAGGAAGAGAGAGAAAAGAAGAGAGAGCTGGCCGGATGGGCACTTGTGGTCAGAGGCAATGGTCTTTGTTTGGAGTTGCAGTTTTCAGAGTGAAGACAAATGCAGGGTGTGTTCTTAGGATTGGTTTGCTGAGGTGGGAGGGAGCTGACGGGCATGAACTGAGGGGTAAAGAGACAGGCCAGGGAGGGCACAGGTCGCGCACAGGGACGCTGAAGTCCTCCGGAGTGACGGCAGGAGGGGATGAGCACTGCGAACGACCGGCGGGTCAGTAAGTGACCAGTAGAGCAGGATCGCAGCGGGGGAGGGCAGTCCGCTCAGAGGAGGAGGGTGGCTTTGGGCTTGTGGGGTAGAAGACCCATCTGAAAGTGACAGCTGGGAGCTGGCTACAGCTCTCACTCCTGTCTTGAGGGAGACTGCACAGTGTCCACTCCAAAGGCTTGGGAGGGTGGTGGCCTTGAGCAGACCCCAGGGGTTCACAGAGACCCCCTGGGGGAGGTGGCAGGAGAGCTTGTCAAAACTGCGGAGTCATCCAGTTTCAGAGGCTGCGGTGGAAAATGAGGGGGGATTAGCGTTAGAAGCGGAAAAGCGCAGGGCAGTGCAGGGCTGAGGTCGTCCGAGAGGAAACTCACCAGAGGGCTGGCATTTGGGGCGGCGGTGAAAGATGGCCGAGGGGAGGGTCAGGAGTTACTGGGTTCCTGGCAGACTCTTGGTCCCATGTTGCGTTGCCACCTGGACTGCTGTAGGATTTTAGGGGCTGAGGTGTGCAGAGGATCCATCTATATTTTCTTTTTGATGGCTGTAACCCCATCAGACAAAACTTTGACAAAGAAGGAAAGAGATCGAGCAATAACTGAAGTTGGTTACAAAATACAAAGTTTTGCCCATAAGGTAAAGAACCTTTATAGACAGAAGGAGCCAGTAAGAGTTACTAAGTGCTGCTTTATGTAAGAACTGTGTTCGATGCCATGTAGCATTCTGATGGGTGGTCCGGGTGATAGTCACTGAATTACAGTGCACCGTGCCCTGTTCTGAGGTTTGTTTTTTAAAAATATTGATTGATTGATTGATTGATTTGACTATGTTGGGTCTTAATTGTGGCATGCGGGAATTTTAGTTGCGGCACGTGGGATCTAATTCCCTGACCAGGGATTGAACCCAGGCCCGGCCCCCTGCATTGGGAGCGCAGAGTCTTAGCCACTGGACCACCAGGGAAGTCCCTGTTCTAAGGTTTTTGTTTGATTGAGTCTTGTCTTCAACCCCGTCACTTTTGTCTGCCCCACTGTATAGAGGAGGAAGCTGTAGGACACAGAGGTTAGGTAGACATGCTCAAGCCTAAAAAGAGAGTCAGGGTCAGAACCCAGCATCCAACGCAAGTGACCTTTGCTCCTGGACCACTACGCTGTGTGGCCTTACAGCGTTCAGATGTGGACTCTTCAAGGAGTTAAGCTCTGACAAGAGATGCATGAAGTAAAGACAGAGCTGACCTGTGGGTGTAATCACCCAAGTGCTACATTGTGGTTAAACCAGTACAACAGAGGGGTCTGTTTCCCCTGAAGATGGGGTGAAGGTGTCTGCCTACAGGTCCAGGCTTTTGCACCCAGGAGTAAATTTCCCTAAGATATACATATGTGTGTGTGTGTGTGTGTGTGTCTGTGTGTGTGTGTATATGTGTGTGTATATACATATGTGTGTGTGTATATGTGTATATATATATACACACATATGCACATATAATATATATATACATTTTTTAACTTAAGAGAATTCATTTTCTGTTTTTAGTGCCTATCTCAGGAATTGCAAACACTTGGAAAATGATGTCTCAATTATTTTGAACTGATTGGCCTATCTTAGGTTATGTAAGTTTTTTGTCTTACCTCTTTCCTCTGATGCCCTTTCACCTAGCCTGTTTCCCAGTTGGATCACGTGGAGAGAAACAGGGAATATAAACATGGTGACAGCTCTTCTGGCTCCTTGTAGGTCATTCTCCAAAATTTTTTTTTTAACATCTTTATTGGAGTATAATTGCTTTACAATGGTGTGTGAGTTTCTGCTTTATAACAAAGTGAATCAGTTAACCATATACATTATGTTCCCATATCTCTTCCCTCTTGCGTCTCCCTCCCACCCTCCCTATCCCACCCCTCTAGGTGGTCACAAAGCACCAAGCTGATCTCCCTGTGCCATGCGGCTGCTTCCCACTAGCTATCTATTTTACATTTGGTAGTGTATATATGTCCAAAATTTATGGGGAAGAGAAAAAGCCAACTGTAACAAGGATTGTTTGTCTGAGGTTATAAATTGTCTCTGCTGTGACTGCCCTCCATTATCATGGACTGTTGAAACTTGGCTGAAAAATGGAAATCAGATTGCACTTACAATTTTTCAAGTTAGAGTCAAGAATATTTAACGTCATATTCTTTTTAAAGTCTCGAATTCTTTGGAACATTTTATACACTGAAAAAATGTAACGATACATAATGCTTTAAAAGAGAACGCTACTGGGAATTCCATGGTGGTCCAATGGTTAGGACTCAGAGCTTTCACTGACATGGCCTGAGTTCAGTCCCTGGTCAGGGAACTAAGACTGCGCAAGCCACTCAACGGGGCCCGGAAAAAACCATAGAAAGCTACGAACAGCATATTCTTATTTATTTAAGAATAAAAAGGGGATTATAGAACTATGTCCTGTGGTAATCAAGAAATGTCCTGATTTTGGTGACAGGACAATGAGTACGTGTGAAACCATGTACTCATTTTTCTGAGTTAATAAAAGTTTTTCAACACGGATAAAATCTTTATAGTAATGGCCTAGAAATGCCCAGGGTGAAAATGGAAGGCTTTGGGAATGTGTTGAATAATTTTAATTCAGAAATATCCTTGAAATTTCTATATCGCAGTCTTATTACTTTATATATATATAGCACAGCGGGTAAACCTGTACTTAGCAAGGTGAATTTGGAATGGATTCTTGGAAATGTCTAGGAACATATCTGATACTTTCTTGTACTGGCTTCTGTTACTGTTACACCTTTAATTGCCTTCAGTAGATGTTGACCTGGCTGTTATTAAAAAGGGCATTTGTTCTCCAGGAAGGACATTCAGGTGAACTTGAACTTCACTTCTGTTGGTTATTTTAAGTAGAAGCTACATATTTAAAAGCTTTATGGTTCTGGTTTATGCTTTACACTTTGCAGATCGGAAAAGAACACGTAGGCCTGAAGGCTGTCACTGAAATCCTCCAGGATATTCAATATAAGGTAAGTCATTCTTTAAAAGAAAATAAAACTACTGGCTGTGTCAGAGGCTTCCAAGCCCACCTTCAGGCTGGGAGATTCCCTAAAAGGACTCACAGCCAAGTGCTTAGCCTCCTGGTTGTGGTTTCTTCCAGCGGAAGGCTACAGTCCCGGAGAAGCGAGCCACAAGCTTCCAGACAGCCCCGCCCCGTGGAGTCGCACAGGGACACACCTGATTCTCCTGGCAGTGAGGTCACAACAGGTGTGAAGCATTGCCAACCAGGGAAGCTTTCCTGGGCCTTGGTGTCCAGGGATTTTATTGGGGGTCAGTCATGCCAGCCGGCAGTGCCTGAGGGACTGACCTCAGCTACTCTGACTCTAGCCCTCCCCCACCCTGAGCAAAACCGGGCTTTCACCATAAATCACAGTGTTGGGATATACTTATCTGGTCCAACTGGTGCAGCCTGACCCAAGGCCTCAGGCACACAGAGCCACTCTTCTCAGGCAGCATATTCCAAGGGCTCAGAGACTGTCTCCCAGGAGCCAGCCAGGGGCCAGTCTTGAAGACAGGCCTTTTAAATTTTTTTTTGGATTGTGGATTCGAGCAACCCAGGCCAGCCGAGTTACCCCTTTCTGCCCGCTGGTTATAGGAAGGTAGTGTAAATGAAACAAATAAAAATTGTGGCAACCACACTTCAAAGTATTTAAGTAAAAAGAAAAAAAGAGACAGGTACCTATAAGCCATAAGATGATATATCCCACAGAAGGTGATTCAGGTTGATTTGAGCCTGTAGCGATTCGGCCTAGCATTGCTGGGAAGCCCAGTTCTCTTATAAACAGTACCTTTTATGCTCACGTTGAGTCAGTAGAATCTGAGTGGCCTTGTGGGGGAGAAGTTCAATCCCATGTGGGTGCTGGAGATACCGCACAGGGGTCCAAAGACCCAAGGCCAACCCTAAAATCTGTCTGGAAACAGTCTCGCTAGCTCTAGACTCACTAGCTCAAGCCCAGAGCATCTGGAACCAGGCAAGAACCTCTACAGAAGGTCTCCTGAGCGCAGGCTCAGAGTGAATCCAGCTGCCAAGGGAAGGCACAGACTGGTCACAGAAGCTGGTGAAAAGGGGACAAGGACACATTTTCACTGGCATTTGTTGAATAGAAATGGGTTGAGAAATTTTCCTTTATTGCTTCAGCTAATGTGACATCAGTCGTTACGGAATACAGGAGGATGGTGGGAGGTAAGTAAGCTGGATTCTTTAATGTGTCCAACAGTCCCCAGAAGTAAGGAAGAGAGCAAGAGGTCATGCACTTACCTTCCCTGTTATGTCTGCATTAGTGGAGTAATCTTATAAGAGACATCCAACTGGCGTGACAGGTCTGTCTGTCTAAGGACCGACATTTTAAATGGGCCTATTTAAAATAGTGATCAGACATGTGAATTGGTGATGGTACACATAGTTTATTGAAATTTAAATCTAGTTTTGATAAACGTGTATTGAAATTTAATATTTTCATCTGAGTGTCAGTTCTTCCTCTCTGGAGGAGGAGAGCATCCAGGATAGGTCCTAGAGCTGAGCTACCAAATCCAAGGGGGGCAAACCGAGAATTTGGGAGGCAGCCCGTCCTGCCAAGAAGGTTAGGAATTGAGATCGTAGTACCAGGAAGAAAGTCGTTACCAAAGAATTCCCTGAGCCAGTGCCTACGTCTCTGGTCTGGACGCGCCAGGAGCCGGAAAGGTAGCTGACATGGGGCATATGGACACTGGACGATGTTAAGTTTCACACCTGGAATTATAGGGAAAATTGAGCTGCAGCAGCAGAGAAAAGAGCTACAGACTCAGGGCAGGAGTGTCTTGTTGGAATCAACCCCTGTGGCTCCAATGAGAAGACAGATTGACACAAATCTGTGGGGTCTGATAAGCCGTTCAGAAAAGACTTCAACCTGGATTTTTAGTGCTCATAAATGTTCTTATTCTAAAATTTAGAAATTTTATGTTAACATGGGCACACTGTTTTCTGTTTCAGGGGAAGTCCAAAACAATACCCTGCTTTAACCCTAACACTTTACTACCAGGTAAGCATTCATCTGCGTAAGATGAATTTTAACTGTGGTCATGACTGCACTGTTTCCCTCAGAACATACACAACTATATCCTATTAGTTAATAAAGTTTCTTTACAATTTGTATTCTCTGTAGTTGGTACCAGTTTCAGATTGCTCTAAACCTGGGAGTAAACCTTTTGAAAGAATAAACACTTTACCGCTAGTTCCATTAATCCACGGAGAGGTTTCTTTTGGATTTTCATTCCTACAAATTGCCTCCTCTGTGTAAAGCACGACTGTAATAACATAACCTTGATATACGTGTAAGATTGGTCAGTGCAGTTCTTATTAATCTCTGGTGTGACATAAACTTTATATCTAATTTTAAAAGATAACCTCTTTGCAATGATACTATTATTTAGCTATTATTTCTAAATACTGAGGTATGCCTGAACAGGTAGAATTGTATATAAAATACTCAAAATATAATTTGTAGATAAAGGTTGTTTTGTACAAAGTTTTGGTCTTCACATTTCTCTGCCTAAACTATGTGAAATTTTTTGGTGTTCCAAACAAAACCAAATGCATCGTATCTTCTACTTTCTACATTTAATTGCACTGCTACAAACCAGTTTTTCCATATGTTGAACACTCACCCATCATATTTAATCACAGATTCTTCTAATGCAGGGCTACAAGATTTTATAAGAATGATTTTTTTTATTCTATCATAATACAATTTCAATATTTTGCTATTGAAGAAGCGATATAGAGGTAGCTAGAACAGCATGGTTAAATGCACAGACTGTTTTCTTGTCTCTCATTTTTATTAAAAAAAATCAGATGTATGATTTAACAGGCTTAAAAGAATCAAAAGCTCTAAATAATCACACCTGGGAACAACTTAAGCCGTCTCTCCCTTTAAATCCCAATAGTTACAGATTATTGACCTTTTTTTTTTTGTATTTTACACAAATTTATTTTAACTGAATTTTTAAAAAGATAATTTAAACACACAGACTTTGAAGCCAGACCGCTTTCGTTCTCATCCTGGCTCTGGCCAGGATGTTAGCCCAGTGACCGTGGGCATATTACATACCCTCTGTGATTCATTTTTCCCATCTGAAACGTGCGGGTAATAATGGGACCTATGTCACTGGTTTGTTGTAAGAGTTAAATAAGTTAATGTAAAATGCTTAGAAGAGTACTTCACGTGTGGTAAACATTCAATAGTTATTGGGTATAATCAGTCAGGTAAATCATCCAATAACGTAAAAAAAAAAATGGATACACTTCTCCTCAAGTGAGTAAACTTGATATATAGTATATATATAGTATATAGTATATATATCAAATATGTGTATATATAATATAGTATATCAGGTTTATATACATCCAGTTTATACAGCCATATTTAAATATGTATAGTAACCCATTGAGAGAAACTGCTATAAATAATAGAAAGAGGATTCATCATGTTTTTTATTGATTGTTTTCTCCATGATGATTAGATTAAAAACACAAACGTGAGGCTCTAGTTTAAAAATGACATCCGTCTGAGAAGTGTTATTTGGACAGTTTGTAAATTTGAAAGTTATTGTTGGAATCTTCCAAATTATTTTTCATTAACTTGCCTTTCCGTGACATGCCCACGTGATGGCACAGACCCTCTGCTGCGCGATTACTGGGTCTACGAAGGCTCTCTCACTATTCCGCCCTGCAGTGAAGGTGTTACCTGGATATTATTCCGATACCCTCTAACAATATCCCAGCTACAGGTGAGTGCAGTGCTTTTAAATCTTCCAGAATGAAGTTCTGCGTTAAAGGTTAAATGTTGTCTCTACAAAAGGGAAACATGTCTGTTTTACGTTTTGGCTCCCTTTGGATCAGTTAGATCAGTCACCTCTTTTCAGATAAAAGTTAAATGTCTTGAACCAGTGAAAGCAATGGAAAGGTCAAGGATGAAGAAAACCCAGCTCTCATTTATGATCTGTATTTTAAAAGTCAGTTTTTATAGAGTAAATAGAAGTCAGTGAAATAGCCAAACGTTTGATTATTATAGTTATTCCTTCATGTGGGTTTTCCCAGGCATTGGAGAGAAAAAAGGTCTTGGAAGTAAAGTGAGAATGCCGGTTATTTCTGTAAGTCACATGCAGGCTTTGTAATAGCTCTTTCTTGGCTTGCACAGGAAAATCCTGTATGCAGAGGGTGAGGGCGCTAAAAAGAACGCCCCGGAAAGTTCTGGATTGTTCTCTAGCCCCATTTTTGTTCACCTACCACCCACCTTGGGTACAGCATAGGTGCCCTACATGCTAATGCACAGTGGGTGTGTCTCCAAGGTGAGCTGTCCCCAGGGTGTTAGGTGGCAGAGCGGGAGGCAACATCACTACAAGGTGTTTAAACAATGGTTTTGATATTATTACAAAAAAAGCTTTAAATGTCTCCTGTCCCCCAGAGGTCTGTCTAAGGATGTGTTCTGGAAGGCTATACTTGTTCTTCATGATCAGTCTCAGAAGACTTGGGCAGTCCTCTCAATAAACCAAGATTCCTTTAGAAACTTTTTACAAACTTTTATTATATCCCCTATCATTTTATAAGAAGTTCAAGTTTACTCACTACTCAGGAAAGCCTTCTTTTGTTTGTCCTTAAATCTTTAAAATCCTTCTTTCAACCTTTAACAATTTCTTATTTCTCTTTTTTCTAAGGATTAATTTTAAAAGTGCCCCATTCAGCATCTTCATTGTTTCATTATTTTAGAAACTTTGATCACACCACCTTTGGGCCTTCGTATTTTTAATATGACAAACCCCAATTCCTTTATTTATTCATTCATCTGTTTTTTTCTTACAAGAAACTGTTCCTGACTGCCAACCAGACACAGAGGATGCAGAGATTCAGACACAGTGTTTACTCTTAAAAAGTTCACCATAGAGTTGTGGAGGCAGATGACTATTAGACAGCTATGTTGTGTCATAAGTAAGGTGCTCTGGAAACACAAAGGACAGAAACCCAATCCAGACTGGGAGGTCCAGGGAATAACTCCTGAAAAATATTAGGAGTTAGTCTAGTAAAGGAGAGGAAAGAAATTAGAAGTTTGAGTGTAATGTTAAGAGTAGAGGTTTGGACTAATGACATATAGATTTGGAATTTAATAGCAAAGGTTGTAACTGCTGTAACAGATATACCTCAAAACTTCAGTGACATCACAGTAAGAATTTATTTTTTACAAACGTAAAATGTGTTTTTACATTTTACAAATCCAGCAAATGTGTTTTTGATTCACAGTGAAGGCTTTTCTCCCGTTACGGAGCACAGGCTCCGGACGCACAGGCTCAGCGGCCACGGCTCACGGACCCAGCTGCTCCGCGGCATGTGGGATCTTCCCGGACCAGGGCACGAACCCGCGTCGCCTGCATCGGCAGGTGGACTCCCAACCACTACGCCACCAGGGAAGCCCAAGGCTTTTCTTTGTGCATTCAGGGAACCGGGTTGAAAGACAGTCTGCCATCTTTAATACCTCACTTCTGGGTCCTTAGGTGTGGTCATGTAGCCAGCATGAAGGGAAAGAGCGTGGAGGCTCTCAAAGGGGGATTGCTTTTAAAGGGCCAGACCTAGAAATGGCGAACACCATTTATGCTTACATTCTGTTGGCTGGAACTCAATCACATGGCCATACCTGATTGCAGGGGAGGCTGAGAAGTGAATTCTAGCTTCACGTCCAAGAAGAAGAAATGGATTTGATGATCAGATTAGCTCAAGCTGAGGAAGAGGCAAGATAGCCCAGCTGAGGGCAAAACCCCAGTGTAGGTAGAGGAGACGGCAGCACATAGGGAACTAGGGACTTGCCCAAGGGCCTTGGGAACAGCCAGGAGGGAGTGAGTCCAGGACAGGAGAGAGTATCTCCAAGATGCGGAGAAGAAAGGCTAATAGTGACAAATGCTACAGAGAATTTAAATAGGATGCATGCTGCCCACCCAGGTAGAAAATAACTACGCTGTATAAACACGTGCCCAGATGCCGCTGCTGGGTTCTCACCCTTGACTCCTGTTTCTTGGTCTTGTGTGTTCACTGGTGGATCCTGGTATTGACACTTCTCTGTTGCTGAGGTTTGGCTTCTCTTCTCCAGTATTATTCCTCCACCATCCCTTTCCGTTATGCTGCACTCGGTGTTCCAGGTCAACACCCCAGCCCATCCAAGCAGTTTGCCTTGAGGCTCTACCATGGAGAAAGCCTTCATTTCTTTTCAGAGTTGCCATCATGCAAACAAGATTCATGAACAAGGACCATCATTGCCAGTTAACTGAATTGTTAACTGAAGTGAGATGTTTCCATGGAGTGTTGAGCTGAAAGGAGAAGGGGACCAAGGGTAAAAGTTTTAACTGACATTAGTCACAAGGAGAGGAGACTGGCAGAAGTAGTAGAAGGAGCTCGGGGTCTACAGTCACATTTGTTCAGCAGTTTAAAGGTAATTTTCTAAAAATAGGTCAAATCTTCTAGTGAAAAATAAAATTTTTCTCTATAACCACAATAAATGTCTGTCTATTGGAAGTCAGTTCGAATTAACCTTGCTGAGCCACAGAAAAGAAAATTCTCAGTTCCACTTAGAATTCCATTAAGGATTCCCTTGCTAGCACGGTATGGGGAACGTTAACTGACAGTCTGTAAATGTGAACGAGGATGTTTTACTTCCACGTCGACCAGTATGCTATGCGAAAACCAGAGACAAATCGTCATGCCTTTCAGTCTCGCTGTCTTCAAAGGGAGCCTTGCTTTGTATTGTCCCTTTGAGTAAGGCCAGTGACAAAGTCTAGCCCTAACCCACTAAGTGATGCTCCTCAATTATTGGGAAATAAGCTGTATCTTCCTCAAAGGGAGCCAGAGGCAAAGGAATGTCCATTGGAAGGAATAATCCCAACTGCTCTTGGAAATAGACGACTTTCCAGTTAGCTGTGGCTTTTCAAGAAAGAAGATGTAGGTTCTGTTAGCACAGAGCTCCATTATAGCGTCTGTTCAGAGGGCAGGAATGTTGAAATGGACACACACACACACACACACACACACACAGGTAAATTAAAATGCAATTTAGAGTGATTTAGGAAAAAATTATAATTTTAGGAGAATATAAATCAGTCTGTCCTTGACTTGAATGTTTCACTGTTGCTGCTCATATAATTTCATAGAAGGCAGAGCCCAAAATAGAGAAGGTCCAGAGAGGGCAGTACAAACAAGAGGAACCCAAGAGAGAGGATGTGATTCTAGAATCAAAACCAAGAAAAATTGAGAAGCCTCATCCTGTTGTACTTAAAGAGGAGCAGAGAGATACAGAGAAGGAGGCAGAGAGGGACAGAGGATTGATACAGAAAATAACAAAAGGAATAGCCAATGGCAGGTGGAGTGGCTACTAAGTTGATTATATTGAGAAATAGAAAACTTTGTATTGAAAAAAATCATGTGTCCTCTTATAGACGTAACATGTAATAAAGCAGCTGGATATTATTGTAGAAACAGTTGTATCTTGAAATGCGTCATCTGTCACAGGATAATAGTGTCTGCACTTGCAACGTAATTAAGGAAAAAGCTCTAGATCATAATGCTTTCCTAGGAAATGCACAGCTGCTGGAGGTGGGTGGGGGGAGAAGGAGTCAGCGGCTGAAGTGTGGTGTTGACAGCTAAGCCTGTCGTGGACTATTTGCATCTTCTTGGGCACTAAGAATTCTAGCTTCTGGGACTGGAAGCTCCTGATTGGTTGACTTTTTCATGTTATTCCTGGTTAGCACACCCTATGCTAGGGGAAAAACCCCACACAATTGGATGGATTTGGATGAGTGTAATTTAAAACATTTAAAAAAGTGATCTGTAACCATTAAATTACTGTAAGATAAACAGTTGTCTAAAGCATTTAGAAAGCCGAAGTGAAAAAAAAATTTTTTTTTCAGCTGGATTGTTTTTTGTTTTTGTTTGTTTTTGGCTTTTTATAGCTGCACTGTGAGGCTTAGTTCCCCGACTAGGGATTGAACCCAGGCCATGGCAGTGAAAACACAGAGTCCTAACCACTGGACCACCAGGGAATTCCCTCAGCTGGATTGTTCTGTTTGGAAATGGGATTCTGAGAGCAGAATAAAAATACCAAATTTAATCAAATCTGACAACGGAAATTGTAAGACACATTCTGATTTCACAGTGACCTTAAAATGTGAACAATATTCAGAATTGATCACACGTGGTATTCTGATATGATGGCACATGTACAAATATGTGAGCATGTGCACACACACACACAAATGATTCTTCAGTTTTACTCTCATTTTCCTGTCTTTTTTCTCCCCACTTTTTCTGCACGTTCCTCTTACTCACCTGTTTCTATTTCTTAACTTACCTACTTTTCCCAGATTAGATGTGTCTGTCTTTGTTTAGTCCTTTCTCTTTCAACTTCCAGTAACGCCAGTGAAACAGAGGAATATGGATGTTGTTATTGGTTTTCACCGTGTGCATATACGCCCGTTAGAACTCGGAAAACCGTCTTAAATTTTGTTTCCTCCCAATCCTGCCTCTTCTTCATCCTTCCCCATTTCTGACTTCCTGTGGATTGAAAAGTGGGACTCTTCCTAGCCCGATTTCTGGCACAGATGCTTGTGGCCTGTGGGGTCTGGGAGCCCGTCTGGCCTTGGACCTCTGAGGAGCAGGCTTTTTTTTATGCTCCATGTGGGATTTGAGTGGCCATTAACCCTGCAGACCAGGATGCTGCGGGACCCCAGCACGGTTACGTTTGAAAATGATTCCAAGTGATGTGGAACATTTGTTGTGCATTTTCTTCTGTGTCCGTGTTTCTCTAATTTGAGTGTGCAACAGAATCCCCCCCGGGCGGGCATGTTAAAACACAGACTGCTGGGGCTTCCCTGGTGGCGCAGTGGTTGGCGGTCCGCCTGCCGATGCGGGGGGCGTGGATTCGTGCCCCGGTCTGGGGGGTCCTGCGTGCCGCGGAGCGGCTGGGCCCGTGAGCCATGGCCGCTGGGCCTGCGCGTCCGGAGCCTGTGCTCCGCAGCGGGAGAGGCCACAACAGTGAGAGGCCCGCGTACCGCAAAACAAAACAAAACAAAACAAACAAAAAAATGCAGACTGCTGGGCCGCACCCCAGAGTTGCTGATTTGGTGGGTCTGGGGCACTTATTCCAGGAAGCACACTTTGAGAACCACTGTTTCTCATCTACCCGCATTTATGTCCCCAGTTAATTGAGGTCAGCCGTCTTAACCCCAGAATGCTGAGTGCCTGAAGGCCGGTGTGCTGGGCGGCACTAGACCAGTCCTGTCCAATGGAAACACCACGTGAGCCGCATGTGTGAGAGAAAATTGTCTAGTAGCCACAGTAAAAAAAAGTCAAAATAAACAGGTGAAGTTAATTCAGGTAGTCTGTTTCAACCCAGTGAATCAAAAATATCATTTTAACATGTAATCAGTGTAACAGACCATTGATGAGATTTTTCACATCCTTATTTTCATACAAAGTCTGACTTTGTGTGTTTGAATCCTACGTTTCCAGTACATCTCAGTTCAGACTAACAACATTTCGAACGCTTGGTGGCCACAGGGGGCTGACTGGTGGCTGCTGTCCTTAAGCAGCGTAACTCTAGGACTTTCTCTTGCTCCTGGGAGACTCCCTCTTTCCTTTCTTAAAATGCGTTATTTTTAGGGACTTGTGAGAAAGTTCGTATTTCTTCAGCATCTTCCATGATACAGAGCACTTCCCGTGGAGCCACGAGCTCTGTAATCTCTATGTCTCGAGTAAGTTTCGATCTGTGTGGCTCATTAGTAGCTATCCTAATGATGGGACGACAGTGGCCGAGCCCAGAGCTGGGGATTGGGTTGATAGGCAAGTTTACGTCAGTGTTCCTGGGGAAAGAAAGTTCTTTTCTCTAAGCTCTGCCTCAAAAAAAAAAAAAAAGATCAGATTAAGGACTGATCAGTGACAGAATGAGGGTTGTTTTAGGGATGAAAGGTCAGGAAGAGAGAGCAGTGATGTTAGAAAGAAAGTTAGATAATGGGGTAGAAGAAAATGAAACTAGAACAACAAGGTTCAGTACATGAAAGGTGGAGAGATATGTGTGTGTGTGTGTATATATATATATATATGTATATATGAAATCTCGTTATATATACACATATATGGACTATTTAAGTACAATTTGCTTTGTTCCCTCTATTTAACTACTACCACAAGGAATTCATTTCCTCTAATTCATGGATCATCGCCTGGTGATGAAAGAGAATAAGATGAGAACACCGACTTATGTGTTATTTTTCTCTTCTAACATGATGACATATGAACTGTAAGTCAAAATAAGTCTATTATAGGATGAGCACAGGACCTCGGAAACTACTAAAATTAATGAGTGCCAAACCTCAGACCCTAGAAATTAGCCCTTTAAATGCACGCATGAAAAGAAAGCAGAACTTTGAGTGAATCATCGGGGTCCTGCAATAAGGAGGTCGCAGTAAATGTCTGAGACCCACTGGCGTGCCACCCGGGTTCAGAGGAGAGTGGCTGCTCAGCTCTGCTACCTTCAGAAGGTGAGGACTTGTCTCTGTCCTCTCCATCCGCCTCTTTCAAATTGGCTAAAAACAAATACCATGTTTAAGTAGAGTAGCATTAAAAATCGATGAAATCGTACATCCTGATATACGTGATAATGATAGTCTCTGTACAGCCATGACATTTGAGTTTTGCTGAAGACTTTTATCCTGGATTATTATTCTGTTCCTTTCTCACTCTGTCTCATTTCAATGTGAGATAACGCAGTGTGTACTTGAAACCATCTGAAGTGACTAAAGGGTTCCGAGCGGTGGTTACTTCAGAAAAATTGGCATTGCAGAGAGATGCGTCTTACGGGGGATTCTCCTGCCGCCGTGGCTCTAGACATTTTTCAGATGCAGCAAGCAATATGGGTGCTGCTATATTCCCCCCTCTAAGACCCTGTGGCAGCCTAGCGGAAGACGGTTATGTAGATCAAACAGCTGATGGCTTCAATATAAATACAGCACGTGGCCGTTGTTTCAAAAAACAGGACAGCTCTAGTTGGATCAGGCTTATCCCATTGAGTGAAATCAAACAGTATTTGAAGACATGGAAAACTAGAACCATCAGAAGTCAGATTTCTAACCTGGGTTCTGATCTAACAAGCCACTTAATTTTCCCCAACTCTTGTTTTCCGACGCATATATGAATGGTTTGAATCTTGTGGGGTTCAACTCTTTTGGAGTCAGGAACCTCTTCTTAAGAAACTACTCCACAGGGAAATTTTTACAAGTCATTCAGGAGTTTCATGGGTCCCCTAAAGTCTAGGGGTCTCTAGACTTTTATTCGAACCCTGAATTAGTTCATCTCTCGCATTTTTTTCACGTTATGATTGGGAGAAGTCTATGGGTGTGCTGTATGAACCTTTGCAGGCAGAAGCCTCTGATTCGCAGATGGTGAACTTTTGGTGGATTGATGCTGTTCAGATCACACTTGCTCAACATCCGGGGATAAGTGCCAGATGTAGGGTCTACTGATGACTAGAATTTCTGAAGAGGTGGCTGTGAAGCTGGGAAGGGAGCAGCTGGACTTGGCATTGTCAGACCCGGCTAATCTGGAAACTTCCTTAACCCATGTGGCCTCAGTTTCTCCTTTTGTATAAGGAGGGAAGAATATCTGTGGCATGTGATTTTATGGGGCATTTAAATGAAATAACAGACCATGACTTAACAGAGGTAAGTCAACTGCTAGTTGGCAGTGAGCCTCGCGAACGCTCATCACGTGTTTACTTGTTGTTCAGACACTTCCCAGGGGGTTGTGTCCGGCAGACTGTGGGTTCTTAGGAGGTGCAGACCCGGCAAGTCAGGGTCTTGCCGTGCACTTGATGGGAACGGTCCCGTGGGACTGTGGGAACCTCTTCGTGTGTAACAGGAAACCTGAAAAGGGAGATGAACTTGAAAATCGCTCTTGCCAAGGGAGGAAGATGGGCTCAAACTTTTGGAAAATCAGAGGCACTCTTTGGACCTGTGCTCTCCAGAGGGCTAGACAAACATCAAAGGGAGTCTTTTGATGAAAAACCCTCCATCTGATACATTTAACATCTGGTCAGTGTTAGCGTACAGTAACACCAGAATTCATTACTTAAAGAGATACTTGGGAAGCATTTCAGATCACTGCTTCATTTGTTCACTTTTTCTCATTATGTCACAGGTGGCCATAAGAGCTTCTAGAGAGAAGTGTGTATCATTTTTGTACAAACAGATGCAGCAGGTTTCCGTGGCAGTTTGGGTTGTCTGCAGACCTTCATCCCTGCTTCTGCAGTCTTCATTCTTCTTGCAGGGGTTGCGTCTAATGTCTTAGGTCTGGAAGGATGAACTTCTTTTTCTCTCTTTGAAGTTTAATTTTAATTCTCTTTCTAAATTCTTATAATGTATGCATATTTTAAGCCATTGATGAAACTGCAGTTCTTGTTCATGGCCGGTAAGTGGTTAATCTGTTTTGTTCTGCTTTTATTTTCAGATTGAAGAATTTCGAAGGCTGAGGACACATGCAAAAGGGGCAGAGCTTGTGGAAGGCTGTGATGGGATTTTGGGAGACAATTTTAGACCCACTCAGCCACTCAGCGACAGAGTCATTAGAGCCGCGTTTCAGTAGCTGAAGAGAGCAGAAGCCGGTGCGTCTTCATCTGGGTATGTTCGGATTAAGCAACGAAAATGAGGCACACACAGCTGAGCCTGTCACACCAAAGCGACTCTCATTGTCAACGCACTTTATTTAAATCTAGGACACATTCTCAAGCCCCATTAATCACAAGTCAGGTGGTTCGTAAAAATTTCATGCCGTGTTGGACAGAAATCTGCAGTCCTTATGTTTTCGAGCAGAGCAGCCTTTCATTCTAGGTTTTGCTCTAATATCGGCTTTCATGAGGGAAGGTGCCTGAGGCAGGGGAACCGTGACATGCAAGTACCTCTCGGTACTTTACTATGTTGTCGCACCCTTGAAACCGCAGCTGTCACCTCCTATTGATGGGGGAGCGTAAGGGAAGGGACTGGGGGACCTGTTGAGCCTCAAAGTGGCCCTCGTTGTTCGGTGCAGATTTGATCATCTTGTTTATCGGGGTAGGTAGGTGAGGGCAGATCTGGCATGAATGAAAATACTTGTCCTATGGAAGTGCTTTTATTCGATAGATCAAGAAGCCCTTGCTAATGATCTGAGTGTAGGATGTTTCTGTACTGATTAAAACCTAATCTGTACATTTTAATATATCGAATTCAGTGTTTGGATTCCTTACCCTTAAGGACTAACAAAGTAAAACATCACAAACATGGAAAAGCTAAAATATACATAAATGCCTCTGTACTGGGTTACTTCCTCACCTTGTAGGTTGCCCAAGGGCGTGTACCTAGGTCAGTGTGCATTGCTGGGAAACCACTGCTTCTCGTAAGAGGGAAGCGTCTGTTGGAACAGTTTCCTAGGAGTCAGGTCAGAGCTCTGACTGTTTAATGGACCGCTAAGGGTATGTACTCTCATCCCGTGTGAAGGGTACAATGGACCGGGGAGTCACAGAGGAACAGAAATCTCTGGCCTCAGGGAGCTCACAGTCTCACGAGCCAGACAGCTGATATAGGAATTTTAAAGGGTGATCACGTTGTCCATGTGTTTCCCTCTCCAGTTTTCTTGCCCCTCTATTATTACTCTACTGAGGCACCCAGTACTCCAGCCAATCTGTCTTTTCTCTTCTGTGAATGTGCTTTGCTCACCCAGTCCTTCCCCCCTTCCCTTTTGCTCGTTGAAACCCTAGCCGATTAGAGGCCCAACTTGCATACGGTCCTCAGCAGGAATTCTCTCCTTGTCCCTTACATCGTACCTCTGTTTCACATTTTTTCTTCCATTTAGCTATTCGTATATTTATTTCCTGTGTCAGATTTCAAACTTCTTAAGGGTTGAAACGTGTTGAGTTTACTTTGAATCCATCATGGCATGTAACACCTGGAGTCGTGGATGTCGTTAGGGAAATTAGAAATTCCTTAGAACTTATGTGTGTCCTGTATCAGCCAACTGTGTTCCAGTCCTTCGTTCCTTCTCAGTTTCTGTGTCAGCTAGTAGATGATGAGATGATGGGGATGATGAGGAGGAGGCCAGGCAAAGTCACCTGTGGTAGGAATGAGAAGGAACTTTCTGTAATTCATATATGATAACAATGGAGAACATCCCCGGGGGCTTTAAGCTGAGCCTTATAATGGATGAGCTAAAGAATTAAAATAATATTCAGTCAGAAATCATTATTGAGCACCTACTACGTGATTGGTTCTGTGTATACAGAGATGAGAAGAACAGATGTGGTCTCTGCCCTCATAAAAGCTAGAGTCTGAGATGGGGAACCTGACAATCGAGAAACAAACACTTCTGGCACAGGGAGATCAGCTCCGTGCTTTGTGACTACCTAGAGGGGTGGGATAAGGAGGGTGGGAGGGAAACGCAAGAGGGAGGAGATATGGGGATATATGTATGCATATAGCTGATTCACTTTGTTATACAGCAGAAACTAACACAACACTGTAAAGCAATTATGCACCAATAAAGATGTTAAAAGAATACACAGTTAATAAATTCCATGAATGAAAAGAACCAAGAAATGGAGTGAAGGAGATTTCAGATAGAGGGAATATCTTTTGCAGAGACCCCGAGGGCCCAGTCTCTGTGGAGGTGGTAAGAATTTGATGCATTGATGAACCTGAAAAAAGCCTTGTGAGTCTGGGGTGTGGAAATGCAAAGGGAAGATCAGGCAGGGCCCCATGACTTAAAGGGCCTCGGCAGCCGTGCTAAGACATCTTTACTTCATCGTCAGTGTGCTGAGATCTAAGCGTTCTCAGGGGAGTGGCCTTCTCAGGAGATCACAGTGGCTGGAGAACAAATGGATCAGATGATTGTGGGCCAGGCTGTGGCGGTGGAAGGATATTTTAGAGGTCCACTGGGTAGCCAAGGTGAAAGGCATGCAGGCATGGGTACCAGCCTAGGAGCAGTGCAGATGGAGAGAAGCTGACATATGTGAAAGGGTCTTGGAAAGTGATATCTAGGGATAAATTGGACGAGGGTGGGGGGAGATGGACATATCAAAGATAACACCCGGGGTTTGGGGCTTTAGAAACTGTGTGGCTAGAGTGCCATGGAGTGACAAGAGGGAAGCCGGAAGAGGCTCTGTCTGAGATGGAGAGCGGGGGGCGGGGGGGGGGGGGCGGGGACGGGGGGACTGAGAGAGGCTTGTCAGTCACAGCAGTGGGCCTGGTGTGAAGGAAGCTGGAATGTCGAGAGCGGAGGTCAGAAAAGAAGTTTGAACAGAATGCGGGAGTCGTGGGCATAGAGATTTTATACATACAAGTGTGTACGTATAATGTTCTCATGCTACACGGGGATGACCTCGGATGTTCATAAAATCTTACGGGATGCTTTATGACCAGTTAACCAAAGCACAGAGAAGTTAGGTCATCTGCTCAAAGCCATTGGGCAGCGGGACTGGAAGTTGGACCCAAGCAGCCTGCCTGGCAGAGCCCCTTGTTGTAAGCACTGCAGGACAGAGGTCAGGGAGCGTCACCACGCTGGCTCTCAGGGTGGCAGGAGGACGAGGGAGGCGGTTGCGGTGGGCAGAAGTTGGGCGTGAAGGGAGGGCTGGAGATACCTAGTGGTGGCAGCTTCAGACAAGCGTGTGTAAGTTTAAGGTGTACGATGTGTATTTTGATTTGATCCATTTTTATATTACAATATGATTCCCACCTTAGCGTTGGCTAACACCTCTGTCATGTCCCATATATATCATTTCCTTTTTTGAGGTGGGAATGAGACTTTTTTTTTTAAACAAAAGAAGTAGTAAAACTTTTCTGTATGTGGGGGGGAGGGGGAATGAGCCAGTGGATGGGCAGGGCTGAAGGTGCTGTTTCTCGAGGGGCTAGTCCTAGCAGTGAAGTCCCTGAAAAGTTGCCAGGGGATGGGGCCCTCGGCACACGTGGAGACTGACCGTTGTTATGGGAACGGACACTTTGTGCGCTATCACAGGAGGGAAGGAGGTGGCGGTTTATAGACAGTGTTTCACGACTTGCTTTACTGTTTAAGGAGGGTTGGGTAGAAGCTAGAAGAGGTGAGCGCTGCCAGACAGCTGGGAGATGGGTGCAGAGTGAGGGTCCGGAGGGCTTACGGGCACGGCCCGGTTGGAGGGCCAGGCAGAGAGGGGCGGTGAGGTTGGTGAACGTGAATTTATGAATTTCCCCAGTGTAGGTTTGGTATACTCTCTTTGAATGTCGGTAACTATAAATGACGCTTTTTATGAAATAAGATTATTGGCTTTAATTTTTGATCCATATCTGGTCCTACACCAGAATTGCCTGTCTCTAAATATCTAAGTAACCATCACTACTTTATCTGTCTCTTGCACGCACACACACACACACACACACACTCTTAAATGTTTATGAGAAGATGACATATATTTCAGATACTTCATATTCATGGTATGATAGGAGGACAGTGTGTAATTTTCAGTCTTCGATTAATTGCAGTTTAGATATTTTAAGAGAGGATGGATTTATGTCCTTGTCTTGGTGACTGAGATTGCTAAAAGGAGGTCATTTTCCCCCAAATTCCTAAGAGTGGTGCAGAAATTCTTTCAAAGGCGACTTCACTTCTGACCATATCCTTTTATGAATACATTTTTGATCCTTTTATCTTGAAATGTGTAATACAAATCTAGTCGTACTGCTACATAAAAATTATATCAGGAAATCAGACTTATGGATGTGTGCTTTTTATTTGATATTTAATAATGCCCTAAGGCAGGTAATTCAAATTTTTATTAAAGTGAAATGACTTGACAGTCAGACTTTGAATTTAATGCATGAATGTTTCATTTAAGCTCTTGGAACTGAAAAGGAAAAAAAACCTTTTTTTCTGATAGTTCTCTAAAAAATGTTCAAAATAATTCAGATTTATTTTAGCTACGCTTTACTAAAATAACTTTAGTTTTTGGACTTAAAATGACATTTATTTTTGCATGACATGTCTAGACATCTGGAGGGTTTTGATAACCAAGACTTATTACTCCCATGAATTATCTGTGACTTTTTGTATTACCATTTAGGAAGTATGAACTATGGTTTTGTACTTGTTTAAAGAGTTAGCACATAAGTCACCCACGTGCAGGGCTAGTTCAGATTTCTAGGAGCCAGTTTACCCAGTGAACTTTCTTTACGATGCAGGAGAACCAAATCTTACTAACAAACCAAAATAAAACCAAGCTTTATGTCCAGTTTCCTTGCTGCCCTTGGCGTGATAATATTGGTACTACCCTTCCAGTGAAATGATTATTTACCTGTTTGTTTCATTAACTATTAACCAATTTTTAGAAAGCTATGTTGACTGTTCAAAGATTTGCCTGCTTCCCCTGTGACTCAAATATTGTTAAACTGCACACATGGTTACAGTAACTATAGTTAATTATAATTATTTTCTGTAAAAACCAATGCCACAGAGCTCTTTAAATACCTCCCTGTAAACAGGTAAATAAATAACCTACATTTCTTGGCAACATTATTTCCAATTACATTAACAATTGATCTCTTTGTGAGATCTGCTATTTACATAAAACCGTGTTTCTTGAGTTGATTTAGCTTTAGAACAAAACAATATGATTAAACAACATATATTTTAGCCATAGAATTAATATAATTATGAATAAAAAATGTTTTCTCCAGAAAAAAAAGTAACCTCCCTTACCCTCCTTAAAAGGGGAAAATATGTGTGCTCCAAATAGATGAGGAGAAAAAAAAAAAAAAAAAAAGGAAGAAGAAAGAAGAGGGTTATTAAACAAGTATCTGATCCCTGTGTCAAACTTACCCTCGTATTTGGGCAAAGACCCGTTTTGGGTCTTTGAGTGACATTCAGACTGTACTGAACTCTTCCCCATGTATACTTTTGCAATTAATAATGTTCTCTTCTTAGCTTTAATAAATGCTATAGCTAACATCAATTTCATATCAGCTTTCTTTTATAACGTAACAGAGTTGGAGGTTAAAAAAGACTAAGCCATTATGGAAAAGGAGGGGATTTGTGGGAAAGGGATAATGTCAACTCTGAATGACTAAGTAGGTGAAAGCTACTATCCTTTCAGGATAAATGGAAAGCTCAGAGCCTTATTTTCAGTCAATAGAACTTGGACTGACTTCACTCCAATAATTTAATATGATGCACAGCATTAGGGTG
This sequence comes from Tursiops truncatus, assembly GCF_011762595.2. Lineage (NCBI taxonomy): Eukaryota > Metazoa > Chordata > Mammalia > Artiodactyla > Delphinidae > Tursiops > Tursiops truncatus. Next base: position 7,274,712 of record NC_047050.1, on the reverse strand, counting down.
AGAAATGAAAGCTTGATGGTAGAGCTATTTTTTATTTACTGTATCCTATAGAATTGCCCGAAAATGAATGGATTTCCTAAAGGTTCTCAGTATGATTTCAGGAAAAGGCCAAAATACCAAGGGTGGTCAACCCATCTATTATGTTTTGATTCTGTGATACAAAAATTGTTCTTAACCCAAGAATGAAAAGTATCAAAGCTGTATAGACATTTCTTCAAGATTGGTAAAGAAGGAAAATAATCCCTGCTTCCGTATCTGTCCTTTGTTTCTTTTTTCACTATTAGAAAGGTTAATTTATTATGGGTAAAAATTCCTGAATGATTTATTCCCCTCCCCACCCATGAATTTAAACAAAATTGTGTTTGGGAGGAAGGAAGAGAACATCTTGCAGTCATGGGTCAGCTTTTATGTTGAACATTAATATATTATGATACCCTCAATATAGTAGATTTCATGATTTTAAACTTCATATATTTTCCATAAGAAAATCACCGAGACCAGGTTATCTCCTCTAAACACGTAGTATTACGTCTTTTTCCTCATGGATGCTCATTTTTGGTAATTTTCTCAAGCCAATTTTTAAATTTTATTTTTCCAGTTTGAGACTTATTAAGAAAACATCGTTCACAAAGAAGCGTTCATTTCGGTTTCTTCCTCATTTACTGTCTGTCCTTTCCAGTTCCTCTTTTCCATGATGAAGTTCATAGAGACTTAGGAAAGCGGATTCATCATAGACCCAGGGAACTGTGAAAGCCCAGCACGCAAAGGGACCTTCCTGGAGGTCACTTGCTGTTGGAGTCCGCATGGCTCAGCCTGTGGCACCCCCTCTCTCTGTAGGTGGATCGTCTGCACCCACAGCCTCTGGTACCACCAAAGGCAGATGACCTTCTCATTTACCTGCCGACACCAGGTCTCTCTGTTAAGTTCTAGAATCGGATGCCCAGCTGTTTGCCTCACTTTGCTTTTGGATGCATCAGAGGCGTCTCACACCCAATATATAAAAGATTGAATATATGATCGTCCTTCGCAGACTTGGCTTTCTTCCAGTTTTCTTAGGAATTCAAGTCATACTGGACACTTCTCACGTCACCTCACCTCACATTTCCAATTTATCGTCCAGTTCACAGATTCGCCTTTGGATAGCTCCCAAATCAATCTCTGTGATCATCACAACCCATAAAGTTAGCATCAGCTCTCACCTGGGCTGTTGCAGGAACACCCCCCTCTCTTCTACATAGGATTGTTGAAGAAAGATTTGTAAAAATAAGAGACATGGGTGACAGAGAGCCCTCAAACTTGCACGTCAACTCTGATTGACTGATATGAGCTGTCTAGAGTGTTGAGAAGGATTCTGCATCCACGGCTGAGCGCAGTGCGAAAGGGTGACAGGACTAACTGGCGACATCTGTCGCTGGGGGCTGGTGGCGGTATTGTAGTTTGTTATTCCCATCCGCAGTGGAAGGTTGGGTGATTGGCATCTGACTGAAATGTCTCAGTTGTGAAGTTGCAGAGTCTTGAATGGGTTTTGGAAAATTGACCTGCGTTACATCTACTGATACGTAGCTGGATGTTAGCAGTTATCGAGGAAATACAGAAACATGATGAAAAGACTGAAGTCCCCTGATCAACCTGCTTTTTAATATTTTCATTTTCTTTTGTATTAGTTACTAAACATAACTAAACATAGCAAATAGCTTACATATAGCAAAACCTAGGAGATCTGAAATCTCAGCATAGAAATGAAATGGCATGAGGGTGATGGAAGGATCATGGCCTGAGAGTGGAGGAACTTACCTGCTCCAGGCCCTTTGTTAGGGATGGAAGCCATCTCCTGAAGAAGGGAAAAGGGTTTGTTAAAGAAGAAACCAGGTAAGGGAAAAGTAGATACTGACATGCCACCCACAAGGGTGAGAAACAATGTATTTTAAAGTATTAAAAAAAAAAAAAGCCATACCAAAAAATTGTCAATTTAACTATATAGATAAATTGAGATATTTATATGTTAGTACAAATAGATTTGCCTTATTCTTTCAACTACTTCATTTTTTAAAAATTGAAGTATAGTTGATTTACAATGTTGTGTTAGTTTCAGGTGTACAGCAAAGTGATTCAGTTATGCGTATATCTGTTCTTTTTCAGATTCTTTTCACTTATAGGTTATTACAAAACTTTGAGTATAGTTCCCTGTGCTATACAGTAGGTCCTGTTGGTTATGTATTTTATATATAATAGTGTGTATATCTTAATCCCAAACTTCTAATTTATTCCCCCACCTTCCCCTTTGGTAACCATAAATTTGTTTTCTATGTCTGTGGGTCTACTTCTGTTTTGTAAATAAGTTCATTTGTATCATTTTCTTTAGATTCTACATATAAGTGATATCATATGATATTTGTCTTTCTCTTTCTGACTTACTTTACTTAGTATGATAATCTCTAGGTCCATCCATATTGGTGCAAATGGCATTATTTCCTTCCTTTTTATGGCTGAGTAATATTCCATTGTATACAAAGACCACATCTTCTTTATGCATTCCTCTGTTGATGGACATTTAGGTTGCTTCCATGTCTTGGCTATTGTAAAGAGTGCTGCAGTGAACATTGGGGTGCGTGTATCTTTTCGAATCATAGTTTTCTCTGGATATATGCCCAGGAGTGGGATCCCTGAATCATGTGGTAACTCTATTTTTATTCTTTTAAGGAACCTCCATACTGTTGTCCGTAGTGGCTGTACCAATTTACATTCCCACCAACAGCGTAGGAGGGTTCCTTTTTCTCCACACCCTCTCCAGCATTTGTTATTTGTAGACTTTTTGATGATGACCATTCTCACTGGTATGATACTTCAGTTTTAATTAAACAAACATGCCAGTGAAAACTTGTTTTGGTAGCATACAAAGCTGAAATAGCCTCGACAACGCCCAATAGCTTGGACAGAGTCTGAAATATTTGTTGAATAATATGGAGGTTTCTCCAATCAAGAAATTTGCCCCTATGCAACACCATTCTCAAAGTAAATTAATTGTTAAAACAATAAAACCACGTTGGTTTTGGATGGGTCTGTTTTCTATGACAGTACTTCTTTAAATGCCTGCAAAATTTCTGAATTCTTATACTTTATACGTAAAGGTCTTTAAGGCTTGTCTGCAGAAAATATTTTCAGACACATCTTAGAAGCATGGAGTCGAACTGGATCTCAAAAAGTTATTTAATCTAGTCTTCTGCCCGAAAAGGTCTTCAGCTAAATTATTATAGTTGATTGGTCCCCACATCTAGAAACAAACAAGCAAACAAACCTTCCTTGTATGAGATACCTACTTCAGAGGTTCTCCTACTCCTGCATAATGCAAAAGGGAAAAAAAAAAAAAAAGAACCTCATGAAATGCTCTCCCAGTAAAGTAAGAACTGAATTGGAACACCATTTTGATAGTAATATTTTTTATGGTTTGCCATAAATGAATATTTTTGATGAACGTAACCAGTTATATTCCAAGTACTCCAAGATTTATGTTTTTCTTGTGTTTGCAGCATGTGAGAGTTCCTGTAACCTTTACAGTGCAGAGAAACTCACGTAATTATTCACAAATATGAGTGTTCATTCTGATTTTAGTATGGGTACAGCCGGTGGTTCTCTAATGGTACCATTTCTTTCAAGAATGATTATATTTAATGGGTCCCAGCAATTAAATCACTATAATGAGAAATAAAAGATTGTAAATAAGAATAACAGTGTTATTAATCATCTAAATTAGTCACTTATGGCACATTCCTGGACCTGAAATATTTCCATAGAATATGATGCTAAAATCCACATTTACTTATAATTAGACATAATGCAAACCTTCTCTCATTATAATAGTTGCCCAAATCCCACTTCAACTTAATTTCATTGACTTTGATTTCTGGACTGAAAGCATTAAGCTTGAACCTAGTGAAAAATGTATAATATGTGCATTCAATTAAGAAGTAATTAGATATTCAATCACCCTTACAGCACACTAGGGATTAGGGAAGGAGGAAGAAAAATGTGACGCGCTGTAGTGTGTAACACAGTTTTGTTAATTAGTGTAGTGCTAATTGAGATTGAGAAAGTGTCAGAATAGTATAACATAGGTTTGCTTGTGAAGAACTTTAAAAGCTAAGTTTAGTGTTTTATGATACTTTGATGCAGAGTTGTATAGAATATACCAAACAATCTGATGTGTCCTTGAGTTTCAGTTAAAGTTTACACATCCATTCTAAGTGACACATACTAGTGAGTGATGAAGGGGAAAGAACAGCTGCTTTTTTATGTTTCTGACCCTCTGCTATATTTTATCTCATTTAATCCTCACAACGATCTTGTGAGGCATGTGCTTTTATTTCCATTTTAGAGATGGAGACCCTGAGGCTGAGAGGGGTTGAGTAACTTGTTCAGGGTCACAGCCAGTACAGGGCAAAGCCAGGGTTCACACCCAGGTAGGTTTCACTGCAAACCCTGAGCTCTTTTCACCACGCCTTTCAAATAACAAAGGGCAGATAATTATGAAGTCCTTGTATATCTTTGCCTCCTTATCTCTTTAGATAAGTTCCTGGGAATGAGATTTCTAGGGAAAAAGGACACCCGTGTTTTCACTTTTGGTATCACGTTGCTAATAGTCTCCCTAAGGGTTAGTGCTAATCTATGCTTGCACCATGGATTGAAGGTATTTGTGCCCTTTTTAAAATCAATCACTCTGTATACTTTCCACCTCTTTGTCATCTCCTTTTTACTCCTCACTTTCTCGAAATGTGTTCATCTCCGTTTACCTATTGAAATTTCTGCGGCAAGAGTAACCCCTTTGATTTCTCTGAATATGGTACATGTTCATGGTGGAAAATTCAAACAGTACAGAACAAAATGAAGCAACAAGGATCTCCCAGACACGCCTCTCGGTGACAGTCACCATGAACACTGGGGTGAGCGTGGAGGTCCCCCCATAGCTCAGTGGGGGATGGCTTAGGTTCCATTCTGACTCCACTGGTAGGTAGCTGTGTGACCTTGACGAAGTTCCTAATATCTCTAAGTCTCTTTTTTTCATCACTTTAAAGAAGGCCATAGTAGTAACCCATCTCATAGGGTGGTTGTGAAGATACAGTGAAGTAATGCACTTAAAGTGCTTACCATGTTTTTGGTCCACAGTGTTAAGTATTTAATAAATGTTACCTTTATCATTATTTTTGTTCTTTTGATCTCTCTTTTTGCATAGCTCTCATAAGCACAAGTAGACACACATATAATGTTCCTCATGGGATTATATTATGCAGGATATTTTTCTGTCTGTTTGATGTATCTTTTCACGTCATTCAATAGATACATGTGTACATTTTAATGATTGTACATAAGTTGACTTTAATTATGTACCAGAGTTTATCGAGTGTTCCTCTATTATTGTACATTTTAGGTCATTTTCAGACTTTGCTATAATCAACAGTACTGTGGTTAACATATGCATTTATTTCCTTAAAAACTTCTTAGTAGTGAGATTACTGGGTCAGAGAGTTTTAATTGTAATACTATATACGTGCAAATTGCTCTAAGAGTTGTATCCCTTTATGTTTCCACTGACCATGTGTGCAAATACACATTTTTCTTCACCTTCAGTGACATCGAGTATTTTCAAATTTCTTATCGTTGCCAATCTGATTAGAAATGATTCTGTTACATTTTATATTAAGTCTTTCTTTGAATACTTGGTTTTATCCTTGACTTTCCTGTTCTGTTCCATTAATCTGTCTGTTCATGAGCACCACCCATTGTGTTTGTGACATTGGTGTATATTTCAGTGTTTGGTAGGACAAAATCCCTTATTAATCTCTTCTGCAGAATTTTCTTATTTCCTTGTGTTTAATGCTTCCAGATAAGCGATAGGATCATTTTACCAGAAGGATTGAAGTAAAGAATCAAAGAGAGGGTGAGAAAAAGAGAATGAAAGAAAGAGGAAAAGGAAGAGAAAGCATCTTGCTAGAATTTTTGATTTGGATTGCATTGAGTACTTAGAGTAATTTAAGGAGAATTGATATCTTCACAATGTTGAATCTTTCTGTCAAGGAGCAATGCATAGGTCTGTGCTTATTAAAGTGTTTTGTAATGCTCTTTAGATGTTGTATAGTTCTCTCCTCTGACTGAATTTGCTACAGGATGTGCATTTGGAGTCTGGAGTCAGCCTGGGGTGTGGCTTGATTGGGAATATAGCACTTTCACCTCCTGCTCCATGGTTTGGGCAGATTATAGATATTCGTTCAGCCTCAGTTTCCTCGTCTGTGAAATAGGGATACTAAGAGTCATACCTCTTAGAGGTGTTGTGAGGATTAAACAAAATATGGTAAAATGCATAGCCTGGTGCTTGGCAGGGGGCTGGCATTCAATAAATGTGAGCTATTACTATTATTATTGTTGTCTTTGTACTCATCAATTTTGATTAGTGTCATTTTTCACTACATTTTTATATGAGTTAATATTTATTCAATGAAAAAATAATTGCTTGGCTTTGTCCTTGGCTTTCTTATTTGACCTTTCATATAGTTTCCAGTGACATTTTAGTTGATTGTTTGTATTTTCTACATAGACCCTGGTCACATCTGTAAATAATGACAATTTCATCTTCTCCTTTCTAATTTTACTAGTTCTTATTTTATTGCACCCTCTAGAACTCCCAGAATAATGTTAAATAATTAGCAGTGATATCTGGTTTCCCTTTCTTATTTCGGATATGCCTGGATTTCTATTTCCAAATCCTGTGTTATCTTGCCCACCCTGTGTCCTTTAAATCTTCAAAAGCAGTTGACACTCTTGACCTTCTCCTTTCTCTTTCTCCTTTTTCTGTTTATTTTCCTTCCTCCTGAGCTGATACTGGTATTAGTGGGTGTGTTGAAAAAGAAGGTTCCTATCTTGCCCTTGCTTGTAAAGGAAGGACATTTATTTTTAACCTTCTGTTCAGTGTATGGCAGTATCCTAGGGACTGTGTGCAGATATACACATTATCAGCATAGACTCCCCTGAGGAGCTTATAGCCTGGTGTTGGGAGCGAATCAGGTAACCCAGCTAACTCCACATCCAAGCAGCATGAGAAGAAACTGCCCCGAGAGCATTCGGAAAGAGTTCTCACGTCTAGCATCTCGCTATTTCTTAAAAGACTCTTCTTTTGGAGATTTTACACGGAGTTATCTTACTTAAAGAGGGAGGTGGCAGTGGGTTATCAATCAGCTGAGCCAAAGTCACTGGAACTGAGGTCAGCCCTGTGACCTGCAGCAGCCTTTGTGAAGGACACGTGGGCACATGTGCTTTTTTTATTTTTGATAGCTTTGTAGGAAATTCTCCAATGGTGATTTGATTTGCGCTCATCCCCAGGGGTCTCTTCCCAGAAGATCATTTAAGGTTCAGAAATAGTCACATGAAAGATGGCATCTGTTATAATTATATTGAAATAGCTTTTGATTTAGAAGACTTCTTAGGATTATGGCCTTACTTCAAGGTCTCATTATGAACAATGATCACTGGATAATAGAACATTTCCTTTTATAGTTAAGCTTTCTTATTATTTATAGATAGATAAATGGGTATTTGGGAGGAGGTCCCAAAGGGGAGAAAGTCAGCCTGATTACCTTTGTGTATTCCGAGTGTCATTTCTTTATCCAAATAATAGGAAATCTGGAGAGAGAGCAGAGAAATTTTAGGAGAGGACCAGCAACAAAATCATTCAAAACACTTTTTCAGAACTCAGGGACATAAATTTACAAATTGGAAAGGCGCACTGAATTTCCAGGGCAGTAGATCAAAATGCACCCACACCAAGGCACTATCATCGTGAAGTTTCTGAACGTGGAGGGAGAAGTTACAGGGAGGAAAAAACAAGTCAGACTCAGAGAACCTGGAGTTTAAATATCAGTCTTCTCAACAGCAATACTGGAAGCTAAAAGCCAGGGAAGAATGACCTTCAGAATTCTGAGAGAAAGTTGCAGCCCACCTACAATTCCTCACCCAAACTTTCAATAGTCATGTTCAGATATCAAGGTCATTAAAAATTTATTTCCCAGGAAGCTACTGGAAGATGTGCTTCACCAAAATGGCGTAAACCAAGAAAACAGATGTGGGATCCAGGAAACAGGAGAGCCGACAAAGGAGAAAGGCACAGGAGATTCCCAGAATGATGGTGAGGTGAGGTAGCCAGCATAGAGGATGTGAGTCCAGATGTGAGCAGTTGAGAAGGTTCTAGAAGAGCTTCCTCCAGGAAGACGAAGTTGATAGACTGCATGATGTGTCTTAACTTCTTGAGAGGAGAGTCAGACAACTGTAGGTAGTTTTGGATTGAGGATGTAGGTGGAAGAAACTCAAGATAATGATTCACTCCAGAGTAAACAAGTTGTGCAAGAAAGGAAAATTAATGATATATTAACACATGTAGTTCAGTTCTGAATAATATTTACATCATCACAATGATAGAAATCAAATATTGATCCAACCCAAATTATTATATAACTGTATTGGGAGGGTGGAGTGAAGGGAAGGGTTTACAGTGTGTGAGTGGTGTGTGTGTGTGTGTGTGTGTGTGTGTGTGTGTGTGTGTGTGTGTGTGTGTGTGTGTGTGTGTGTGGAGAGAGGTAGGGGCTGATAGGAGGAAAGAAGGTCAAATGACATTCTCCATAGGGAAAGTTGACAGACAATGCTAAAACTGAAAAGGAGTGATGCAATCATACTGATTAGCTCTACAGTATTAATAAAATAATCAGCTCAAAGAGTTGAGGAGGACCAAAGTGGAGGCATATAAGACGGGAAACTGATAGTTTTCATAATACACCCTTTAGAACTACTTAACTTTTTCAACTATGTGCATGTATAATATTGATACAAATAAAAACGTTAATAAAAATGTTAAAAATTTAACTTTTTTTTTAAAGCTCTTTCTGTATTCAGAGCGTTTTTTTTTTTTTTTAGATGTTGCGGGTAGGAGTCTATTAACTAATTAATTTATTTTTGCTATGTTGAGTCTTTGTTTCTGTGCGAGGGCGTTCTCTAGTTGTGGCAAGCGGGGGCCACTCTTCATCGTGGTGCGCGGACCTCTCACTATCGCAGCCTCTCTTGTTGCGGAGCACAGGCTCCAGACGCGCAGCCTCAGTAGTTGTGGCTCACGGGCCTAGCCGCTCCGCGGCATGTGGAATCCTCCCAGACCAGGGGTCGAACACGTGTCCCCTGCATTAGCAGGCAGACTCTCAACCACTGCGCCACCAGGGAAGCCCCAAAATTTAACTTTCTATACAAGTAAAAACGTTAAATAAAAACGTTAAGTAAATGACAGGAGCAGTTGCTACTGTCATTTTGTTATACTTTTTAATGTATGTACGCACACATGCGTGGGCACACACGCCCATGCACAGACATACAAATGTGCATTTTCTTGGAGTGTTTGCTTTGAGCCAAATGTTGTGTTGGGCCTTGGGAACACAGTGCAGATGATATCAAGTATGATTCCATCCCATGAAAAATTTCTCTGAAGTGCTGAAAAGTAAATGTCAAACACATGCTATAGAAAATAATAGGCCATACCGTAGTTCAGTTTTCATTTAGTGAGATGTCTGTAAAATCAACGAAATAGTCACCAGTCACTCAGTTATGTGCCCAGGAGGCACTGTTGTCACATTATATCTGTTGTCGTATTCCATTCTCACACAAACCCTACAAAGTAGGTATTGCTATCTGGGGCTCAGAAGGGGCAAATAGATTGCCTAAAATCTTTCAGCCAGTTGGTGGCAGAGCTGGGATTTGAACTTGAGTCTTTCCGATTCCACATCCACACCCCAGAGTGTGATCAACTGAACTCAGGGATATAAATTTTTTTTGTAATTTTTCCAGCTAATCTGGTATCTTGCAGTGAATGAGATCAAACATCCATCTCTTGGTGGGGGAGCTAATAGATCATCCTCAGAGTGCCTTGGCTTTGGGAGGTGACATTTTCTTTGTTTGAACAATGTAAAGGAGAAAAATTCAAGAAGCATAGGGCATTAACTTTAGTTTTCCTGTGAGGGAGATTTTAACAGTGAGCAACCTAAATTCACCAGCAGAGTCCACACTCAGGTGAATTAGAATTCATTCTGCATTTATTGAGAATCCTGTAAATCAAGCCATTAGAGCTTTAAAATGAACAAGACACCTGAGAGCTTGTGCACCTATTGCACTCTGGTTGTATGTTCAATGTTAAGATGCTTTGGGTAAGACCTGACCTCATGTCGTTAGAGTGATTGCATATTTACTTACCTATCTTTTGTCTAATTGATGTTTTAGACCACGGTAGCTTAATTTTTAGAGTAGTTGGGTAAAGCGTAATTGAATTACTTTCATAAACTTGGAATCTCTGCCTCTAGACCAACCTTTCCCAGATGTGTTCTGCAGAGCACTGGTCCATCAAGATGTTTGTTAAATCAAGAATGACTGTCCCATACATTTGGAGAATCCTGAATATATTTTTCTTTTGCAGAGTGACAGTGCACATTAGCATATTAGAGACTGACATGGTTCTGTTTGAAAGAATCATATTTTACTCTATGTAATCAGAGTTTCCACAGTATTTTTTGAATACAGATTCATTTTTTCCACCCAACTTCTAGAGTTATGTGGAACACATCTTAGGAGATGGGGGACTCCAGTTATTTTCCTTTTGCAAAGAATTCATCCGTGCTGACCTTTAGGCTCCTTTTAAAAGCTCTGAAATGCTGAGGCTTTACAGTTTGGATCATCAGTCTGCTTTATGTCAGTCACTTTGACTTGTAAATGTGCTGGGTTATAGTTGTCAAATGCAGACACAGACAGTGTCCTCCTTTACCTTCGAAATCACTTCTGTGAGGCATAATCTTAAAGAGTTGGTCGTGACTCACTGTCTTATGTGAAATTTTAGTTTGGAAGTATATACCCCAGCATTATTAATGTTTTCTAATAAATTGTTCCAGAAATTATATGTATCTATGTGAACATATGCATACATGTGTGGACATGTATATGTACATATGTACAAGCCTATCCACCCACATACCATGTATGAACAATTTTAAAGTATTCCATTGTATCATAATTTATTATTTTTTTTTCACATCTTTATTGGAGTATAAATGCTTTACAGTGTTGTATTCATTTCTACTGTACAACAGAATCAGCTATATGTACACATATATCCCTGCATCCCCTCCCTCTTGCGTCTCCCTCCCACCCTCCCTATCCCATCTCTCTAGGTCGTCACAAAGCACTGAGCTGATCTCCCTGTGCTAGGTATCATAATTTGTTAAGGAAGGAAATTATTTAGCTTTTTCTAGTTTTTTTTTGCTTCAGTGAATATCCTTATACATAAAATCTTTGTATGATTAGGTGTTTATATCTCTATGATAAGTTCCAAGAAGTAGAATTCTGGGTGAAAAGTATATGCGCTCTAAATTTTAATAGATACTTGTTGTCCAAGAGATTGGGCTTGTTTATTTTTAGCAACTGTATTAAAGTGTGTTCCCCCAGTCCCATCTCTGGCAACACGAGTAGATGTATTGAACTGAAATCTTAGCTGATGTTGTTTTCTAAATGGGAAGACTATTAGTTCTCTCAAAATGTACGTTTCATGTGTTATTCTATATTTATTATTTCCTGATTTATTTAATAGAAATGTTACATTATTTGGGGACTAAGAAGCAGTGGTCTTTGTGCTCAAACAGTTACCATCTGCAGTTATTACACAGGAAATTAATGACAATAACTAAAAGCTTTAATTTTATTTATTATTATGCATGACGTGTAAAGTTTTTGTTTAGAAAACAGTTCAAGCGTTTGTTTATTTATTTTGGTTGAAAGTACATGTCTCTATGAAATTTTGCATTAATAGATTCTGCCAGAGAAATAAAATTATGGTAGACTTTGTGGGAAAATTGCAGAGATGACAAACTTGAGCACGAAGATATTTTTGAAATTTCCACATTTTCTCATGAAACTTCTCGTTTTTGCTGTCTCATTGGACTGTAGAAAGACTTTCCAGTCTGCCTTGGAGGAATGTCAGTAACATAATCGATTCCTTCTCTTTGCCTTAAAGGAGGAAGACAGTGGTCCTATAGTGCCCATGGGTGAGAAACGGAAACTTTGAGCTGCAGCTTCGGTTTATCCTCAAAGCCTGCATTGTTTGTCTTCATCTAATCGAGCTTTAATGGACATCTGTAACAGTTGCCTGTACACATGCTCTAATGAAATATTAGAAATGGCTGTAAATTCAAAAGAAACCCCATGTTATGTATCCGCATCACTGCTGCCAGTATTCATATTTTTGCACATACTGTTTATTGCTTATGTGTAGAAGAAATGAAACTAGTTTTCAGAGTTATTATTAATATGAATATATATCATGTATTAATACTGAGACAGGAAAAATACATTTCCAGCGTTTGCAGTCCTTCATTTCCTGTCTCCAACAGAAAATTCACTCATTCAGAAAATAATGTAATTCTTGATAATAAAATGAGAGTTTTGATCAAGAACAGCATATACAGCTCCAAAATGGAATGTGAAGGATTAGTAAAAAACACATCTCATGTTACTTTGCAACCCTCATACCATGGTTAATGTCAGGGTGATTTGTTATAAAACACGATTTGGGAGTTAATGTAAGAACATAATACTCACTTTATATATTACTTTCTTAGTTAAAGGATTTAATTGATTATACGAATCTAATCATACTTATTTGACATATTAGAAGCTGAGGTTTCTAGGAATTTGAGAAAGGTATAAGAAATAAATAGGCTAAAGAGAAAGTGGATACTTTATTTTATAGCTTTATTTTCCATGATAGAAACATAAATTTAATAGTATCCTATAATAATTTAGTGTTGTACATTTTGTAAGACTTTAAAATATTTTATTTTATAGGTTTCACTTTGGCATATTGAGATCTTTGTTTTGAAGATGAATCATATCCTTATTTTAATTAATTTTAAGTGCTACTGGCAAATTTAAGCATATGCTTAGATGCAGTTAGATGTGATAGAATGAGATAATTTATGTAAAGCAGTAGAGTGCCTGGCACAAAGCAAGTACTTAATAAATGTTATTAGTTGTTGTTATAATTATTGTTGTAAAACTAATGACTTCAATAACATGTTACACTCAATTTTGAGGGATTTTGTGATGCAGAATATCTAAGTTAGAAATAGAAAATAATACAGATGGAATAATTATGTGTTGAGAGATTTTAAATGTGTTGGGTAAAGGTTGTAATAATTAAAAGCATTAAATGCAAATTAAAAAAATCTTACTAAGTATCCCTGAAAACAGAAGCTAAGGAGGTTCACGGTGGAGCCTTGGACAGGGAGAGAAAGAACCAGAGCTGCCCCAGAGAGAGGAAGCGGAGGCGGATGAAGGGTCAGCATCTAACAAAGCCCTGGACCACAAGAGGGCGGCATCAGGCAGAGCCTCTGAGAGGTAAAGGCAGTCCCGGGATTTTCCCTTCTTTAGTTTCTTGTATACAAAAATGAAGAAATGGCAAAGCATGGCTACAAAAACTTGGCATATTTAAATACGTATCTTATAGACTAAAACTGATACCACGTACTTGCCAGACATTGGCTGCAGGTGTGGCCTCATTTGCAGTTAACATCAAAAGGCAAAATCAAAACCCTCTCATGAGTGAGAGGTCAACAGGGCTGCTGGCACTCCTCTGCTAGACCCTGCGTTCAGGCCCTGGGGCTAAACAGTACATGGGCACCCAGTGTCACTGATCCTGATGTGGTTGGCACTGAGCAGCTGGGGACCGTTCTTGGACTTAACTTCTGATGCTTCCTGCAGTCTCCAATCACTTGTCCCTGAAAAATACAAAATAAGCATAACAACAAAAACGAATTCAAATGACTCTCAGGGTAATATCTTGTTGCCCATACTTCCCCTCCAAAATATCTTTTTTAATTGAAGGAATCAAATTTATTTACTGGATATTTTCTGATTCAAAAGACTGAAATGAACTACTTGGTTCAGCTTGTGGTGTTCATTGGTGAGATTGTGTGGAAGCTTATATTCTTTAATGTGGGAAACCCATTCATTCCACCATTAGGTACCTCAGACTCAGATTAGGAATGCTGCTTGTAGTGATGCTTTTGTGGGAATGAAGTTGAAAGAGTAATTTGGCAATAACAAAAGTGTAAATGACTGGTCAGAAATCTATCTAGTTTTGATGGTGGCATGGGAAAGAAAAGCATGGGATGGACCTGGAAATTGGGGAAGAAGCCTCCCAAAGCAGAAGTGTGTGTATGGGGTAGTTAACTAGGGATAAGGGACAAATTTCACAGATCTTGAAATTTAATTTAGGGTGGATTTTGTTTACCTGAAAAAATGGCAAACTGAGGGTTTTCTTCTCATGTGGTTTACACATATATAAGCACCTCTTATTCAAGATAATTAATGTAGCTGATGGTATGTAATGTAATATTGATCTCAGAAAGTTTGGTCAGTTAAGGTAATTTGAGTCATTTTGTTGGTCAGTCTAGCTGAAAGACTTGCTGATTTTGTTGGTTCTTGATCCTTTCAAAGAACCAACATTTGATTCTGTTGGTTTTCTCTACTGTGTTTTTATCTAATCTTTATTATTTCCTTCCTTCTACTTGCTTTGGGTTTATTTTGTGCTTTTTCCATTATCTTAAGGTGGAAGTTTAGGGTATTGGTTTGAGATCTTTTTAATAAAGGCATTTGTAGTTATAAAATTTCCTCTAAGCATTGCTTTAGCTGCATCCTATAAGTTGTGTTTGTTATATTTTTGTTTTCTTTCATCTCAAAGTATTTTCTAATTTGCCTTGTGATTTCTTCTTTGACCCAATGGCTTTTTAGGAGTGTGTTGCTTAATTTCTACATATTTATGAATCCCCAAATTTCTGTTATTGAGTTATAATTTTCATTGTAACACACTTTGTGTGATTTGAATTCCTTTAAACTTATTGAGGCATGTTTTATGGTCTAGATATAGTTTATTCTGGAGAATGTTCCATGTGTTTTAAGAAGAATGTGTATTCTGCTGTTGTTGGTGTTATGTTCTATGTCTATTAGGTCTAGTTGATCTTCTGCATATTTCTATCTATCACTGAAAACAGGATATTGAATTCTCCAGCAATTATTGTTGAATTACCTATTTCTTGCTTCAGTTCTGTCAGTTTTTTTTTTTCATGTACCTTGGGACTCTGTTGTTAAGTATATATACATTTATCATTTTTATATCTTTCTGATGGAGTTATCCTTTTATCATTATAAAATGTCTCTCTTTATCTCCAGCAACATTTTTGTTTTATAATAGACTTTCTAAGACATTAGTGTAGCACTCCAGCTTTCTTATGGCTGCTGTTTGCGTGATATGTGTTTTTCCATCATTTTACTTTCAATCTATTTGATCTTTAAATCTAAAATGTGTCTCCTGTAGACAGCTTAAAGTTGGATCTTGTTTTTCCATCTAGCCTGACAATCTTTGCCTTTTGATTGGATTGTTTAACCCATTTATATTTAATATTATTGTTGATATATTTAGGTTTATGTCTGCCATTCTACTTTTTCTTTTCTACCTGTCTCGTGTCTTTTTTGTTTGTTTGTTTTGTTTTTGTTTTTGTTTCTTGCGGTACGCGGGCCTCTCACTGCTGTGGCCTACTCCCGTTGCGGAGCACAGGCTCCGGACGCGCAGGCTCAGTGGCCATGGCCCACGGGCCCACGGGCCCAGCCGCTCCACGGCACGTGGTATCCTCCCGGACCGGGGCACGAACCCGTGTCCCCTGCATCGGCAGGCGGACTCTCAACCGCTGCGCCACCAGGAAAGCCCTCGTGTCTTTTTTTGTTTGTTTCTCTGTCCCTCCTTCATTGCTGTCTTTTGCATTAAGTGACTACTTTCCAGTGTACTATTTCTTTTTTTTTCTTTTATTATTCCCCAGTGTACTATTTCAATTGCTTTAATGATTTTTTTAATACTTTCTTTGGAGTTTATTTTCTTAGTGGTTGCTCTAGGGCTTACCATATATTGATACATGTTAATTTATTAGAATCTACTTCAGATTTATGTTAACGTGATTACAGTTGGTGTTCTTTGTTCTTGTCAACTGCCTCTTGCCCTAGGCAAAATCTTTGAGTCACAGCTCAGGAGCTATGGGTAGAGACAGTGGTTTGCTCTTTGTGGAGTGACACTCCTGCTTTGCAGACAGGGTTCTGGGTAGGGGCAGAAGCTTCTGGTTTTTGTGGCTTGCCTCTCCCAGACTGAAACTTCCACCCTATGAATAAGCCAGGGTGAAGGTGATCAAGGTCCCAATATTCTCAGCCTGCTGCACCTGGTGTAGAACCTCTGCTCTGTGAGTGGGGGCTGGGTGGAAGAAGGGGGCTTATGAGCTCTTGGAATTTAGCCTCTGTGAACCTTTTATGTATCCCTTGGTTGGGATTTGAGGGAAGAGGGAGCCCCATCTTCCTGGCCTTACCCACTTAGAATGGATTGTTAATCATGCCAAACTGGAGTGAGTGTGTTTATGGCTCAAATTCTAAATAATCTTATTGAGATTTAGGAGATTTTTCTTGAGTACATGTTTTCTCCATTTGCTGTATGTCCTTGGGAAAATTTCCAGACACTTTAAATTTCTTCTTCTTCTTTTTATTCTGTCAGGTATGGTAGTTGCACTGGGAAGCAGGTCTGTGGAGCTTCTCTCATGTCCATTCTGGGTGTAATGCTCTGTCATCTAAGATGGCACATTACTCAAAATGTCAGGCTATCAGATTCCTTCTGGAATTTTCACTGGAGTAAGTGTATTTTTCAAAATTGTGTGTCAGATATCATCATTGTGATTAAGGGTAGACTCATGCTTTTGGATAACTTAAAGTTTCTTAAAATGAAAATGAAGTTGACATAACAATGATAGTAGTTATTGAGTTAATTACTCTGAAACTTCTCCATTTTATTTTTCTATTTAATTAATTAAAAACAATTAGTATATGCTGATTAATGATTTTCAAATCTGACCTCTACAAACTGAGACTCAAGATGGCATGTGTGTGAATAGACACCCAATAAACCTCATTTTCCTTAGAATCTATTCACTTCTATTAGAATATATTAACAGAGCAAATATTGATATGATGAAAAGCAACCTATATTTTGTTTAATACAGAATATTATTTGGGTCATAGTATAGAGTATTATGTAAAAGATGAGGCTTTGTACACCGATGATGTAATGCAGTTCCTAAAGATAAGCTCACAGAAACCTTTGTTCCTTTTTTTCTGTGTTCCCTTCCTTTGTTTAGAGGTATTTCCTGTGCTGCTTCTGTGTGAAGCTCTTAACTGACACTCAGTCAGGTAGTGAGGTGGTGACACGTGACCCTTCAGACGAGTGTTGTTGTTTTTTTAAGAAAGATAAAAACAACATAGAAGAAAGGCTTTTATTGGAAACTTTGTGTTGTGTCAGACTTAGATTACATTTTAATAAAGTATACTAGAAGTTTTACACTTCAGGTTGTACAGGAATCCCCACTTGGAAATGACACTATTGAGTTTTGAGAAACTTTTCAATTTCTGAAACTTCAGTGAATCTGCATAAACGACTGACTTGTAACACTTCTACACCTCCACCACCCAGTGGGACACTGTAGTTTAGTGAGTCAATAAAATTTAAGAAATTTCTTAGAGCTGCTCCAGAGACCTAGATATGCTTGTATTACTCCCTTTTGGGCCTGATTCATTTCCAGAATAACTCTACTGCACACTTCCTTTGATAAACTTTAATTGCTTTCAAATTACATTGGAATTTAGTCAACCTCAATAGGAATTTTCCTATGAAATTATATTAGAATCTGGCCCAAAGGGATTAAAAAAAAAAAAGAAGAAGCATAATAAAGTCTATACATTGCATGAAAAACATTTTATCTTTTATAACATAAAGATGCTTCTTTATGGCATGAAAGAAAGCTATAGTGTTCTTAAAGCACAAGACTGGGATGAAAATTAACTGTTTGAAATTTCAGTCATATTAAATAAATTTCCTAACAAATGCTGCTTTCAGCAAATCTCATTTGAATAAATTAACCTTAAAACAAAAAAAATCTTTATAATTAACATGACTTCTTTTCCCCTTTTTTTTTCTGCTCAGAAATTATCTTCAAATGACATAGTTCCAAATATTCAAGAAATATATTTGGGGCCCTATTAAAAAAATCAGATGCACATCTGATGGAGTCGTTTATGAGGATTTTGCCTTTGCTCTTAGGCTCGGTAGTTACAGTGGTCGAGCTCAGCCTTCATACCTAACCAGAAACTTGAAGCAGTTCAGGAAGAACTGGGACCAGCTAAGAAAAACCTACAATTCCACAGATCTTTATTTTCTAAGTCCACAGAAAAGAAATGTGAATACAGTTCTTCTGGTGAGGAAATTGGTTTTCCCAGGAAGAGGAATTGATGCTTCTAGAGCACCAAGGAGGTGATTTTCTCATTTATGTAAGTGTGAGAAATGTCCTAAGTGGTACACTCTTATGCGAGACAAGTACAGGTGAGCAGTTAACTCCAAGGAACTATGCGTCTCACAGAGGCCAGGGCCATTATTACTGCTAGTCCTTGCACGAAACGATGTATTTGAAAACATTTTATGGACATTGATTGCACCTATTATTTCTCAATGAAGTTCCGACCCTTGGGCTCCAGCCTTGCGTCTCTCTGTTCTCAACACCCCACTCCCTCCCCCCCGCGAAGACTAGAGGGGCCATTGTTGCTAACTGCTACATCTTTGGCAAGAGAACACATATTTTCACTACTGTCCTTGGAGGCCTTTTCTGATTTCTGACAATTGGTCTGTATTGTTTTTTATCATCTCATGCATTTGTATTAAATATGTTTGAATCATCATAATCACTCTACTGTGGGAATTGGCTCAAAGGAGGCAGACAACATTTAAGCCAGAAGAAGCTTTTTTTTTTCTTTCTTTCTCAATCACCTTTTAAAAACTGATCAATAGGATGATGTAATTGATTTCTGGGGTTTCTTAATTCTGTCCTCTGATTTAGCTGAGGGTAAACTTCCTTTTTTTGACCGGAAAGAAAAATGTGTCAAGTATATGTGTGGTCAAACCTATGCATCTTCTGAAGAATTATTTTTATTTTGAACTGTTTTAGAATATTTCCAACTTTCCCCAACAGTATTCATTTCCACCACCACCCTGGGAAGCAGGAAAATGAGCAGCAGTAGCTCCTCCAGGTGAACTGTGGCCAGAGAACAACTCAGCCAGTGGAGACAAACGGTGCTTCCCAGCAGAGTGCGGTATGTGAGGAGAGAATGTACCTGGGGTGGGTGGAGACGTGAAAGAAGCTGTGAAGACTTCCCAAAAGGAGCAGAGAATTTCAGTGAAGCCAGACCCGCTGTAGAGCAATAGCTGCAGCTGATACAGGTCAATACCTCGGATGATTCAAAGTGGTGTTTGTAACGCTGTTCTCTGGGCAAAGTTCTGTGACGGACTGCAGGTTGTGTGGTCACATCCTGTCATGCGATCAGATGGGCGGGGGTAATAGCGGTTCAAGACACAGACAGAAACCAAACTCCTTGACTTAAATGTTGGATCTGAGTCCTGCTGGAAATGTGTGGCCTTGGTCCATGTACTTAACCTCACTGGCCTCAGTTTCTTTGTCTTTATTTAAGATTTACTACTTAAATCTTGAGATGTCTGTTTATATTATTTTAGCACTCATTGGATTATCTGGATAAGGGGTTGCTATTATTCCTCTATCACTTATAGGCTCTTTGCACCACAGTGGCCAAGAGGCCCGGGCTGTTGGAGCAGGGCTACCCAATACGGTCATCTTGCTTCTCTTTTTTCTCACTCACTTTCCCCCTTTTTCAAGGACAGTCATTCCTGCGCCCATTGGCTCCACCAAGGGCCCTCTGTACAGCCATGGGCTTCCCTCTGCAGCGTATGCCTGTATTAGTATGTGCTCGGGTACCAAGAGAGGAACATCACTTTCTGAGGCAGAATCTGCCGAGATGCTTCACAGCCATTTTTTCTTCCCCCATGCTAGGCCCCCAGAGTAGCTGTATGCCTTAGGAAGGACCAACCTCAAATAGGCGCCCGAATGTCAAAATACTTGAAGGAAATGATGAAATAATTTGTGAAGGGTGAGTGAAGCCATACGCTGAAACGAGCGGCAAATATGCGATTGCCACGTGTAACTTTGCAGGCTCTGTCTGTTGACGCAGACGAATAATTGAAGAAGTTAACTCTGCCTGCCTCTTCAATAGGTAGGTAGAGACAGTCTCCCAAGGGTGCAACTTCCTAGGGCTTCAGAGTGGCTGAGGGACCCCCTCTGAGAGATGCGAAGGTAGGCCACTAGACACCCATTGCTTGGGGGAAGGGCACGGAGGGACATTTTGACCTCGACAAAGGTCCTCTGGAAAAGGAGAGCTCTGGGGTGGAGGGGAAGCTATTTCCATAAGGAGTTAGAGTCCTTCTGGGAGTGAGGGAGCTGAGGGTCTTAAGTGAGTTTTAAAATTAGGGAGACCCATGGGAGTTCACTGCTTGGGAAGGGCAGCAAAGCGCTGCACCACAGGGGGACGGGCAGGCCGACCTGGTGCTGTCTGACCAGTGCTGAGCCTAAGGGTTGTGGGTTCGTACTGGTTCCAGCATTGTGGAATCTTGTCAGCCTCACAGCTTTGGATAACACTGCTGAACGTGAGTGCCCCTCAGGGCCATGGGAGCAATAACGCCGGAACCACTGGACTGGCTTCCTTTGAAAGACAACACTGGTTGCTTGGACAGCTCCGGAGAGAGAGAACCCCCCAGGACGGAGCTTAGACTTCCTACTGATAAGGACGTGTGGAGAAACAAGCCCCACTGAAAAAAATAAGAGCTGTATGGCCATTTCTGACACCCAGGCTGGTAAGGGAAGTCATGTCCATTATTTACGCACAACACACTATAAAGAACATCTGGTGGAATTGATACAAATCTATAGCTCCTCCTAACTAAGAAGTGTTATTAGCCCTTAAGCAAAGGGGAACGAGTGTGGTTCTCTCTGGATCTTTTCCTCGTGTTGCAGATTATTCTCTTCCAAGCCAAATACCTTCTTCCTCATTATTATTATTTTTCCTCAGCACTGATAATTCTTAGTTTTTTGCTTATGTACTTGCTCCAAGTGCACTCTTGAAGTCCTGAGTTTTCTTCGGTAGATTCCTTCAGAAGCTTTCCTTTCCTCTGTGATGTTCTGTGAGGTGATGGCTCCCCTGAGGCCACAACTCGGCCTTTGTCCCATCAGGTGAGTCCGTGTCCTCTAGAGCAGCTTCCTTCTCTCTGGTGATAACAGCGTCCTCCACTGTGTAATGGTAGATGTCACGCTTGAAACTGAGCAGGACCCTGGGGGGCCTTCCTAGGTGCAGAAGCTCCTCTGTGACCCCTGTTTCTTGTTTGTAGGAAGAAAAGCTTTAGTTTCCTAGGCCTTCTGAGTTCCAAAGAGCAGACTCAAGCAGTTACTAATTAGGGAAGTGAGGGGATGCAGAAACAAAGGAAAAGCAGTTAAGCAAGAAAAGTAGTAATAGCTTAGATTACAGTTCAGTGATAAAACAGAGACCTAGTTCCTCCTCAAGGGGCATACGTGATAATCTGATGCATATCTTTGAGCTGTCCTGCAGAAACCAAGATTCTCCCCCCCACCTCACCCCCTTGGAGGGCCGTGAGTACATGCTGGCCACAGCACTTAGACCCCAGACTAGTTGGAACCAGAAGGTAAGGGATTAAGTTTCCTGAAACATCACCCTGTTACCTCACCACCAACCAGTCAGAAGAAAGTCCATGAGCTGCAACCCTCATCCCAAATGTTGCGTTTAAAAACCTTTCCCTGAAAGACATCAGGGAGTTCTGAGCTGCCTGTTCTCCTTGCTTGGGGCCCGGCAATAAATGCTGTCGTTTCCCACACTGCGACCTTGTGTCAGTGGATTGGCGTTGCTGTGCGGTGGGTGAGCAGACCCAAGCTCAGTTTGCTAACACACTTATCCCCAGTCTGGTTGGAAAAAGTCACTTTCTGCTTGGAATCTGAGTGGTATAATCTTCCACATTCCCTCATAACACACCAGACTTCTTATGCACTAATGTGAAATCTGAGTTTCCTGGGGCGTTATTTTTTAACCAGTTAACTCCCAGTTTTGTGTGGGCTAGATTATGATTAGGTTAAGAATTCCCAGTTTTTCTTATCTTGAGTAGAAAGAGAATATTTAGTTTCCAAGAGCCACTTAGATAAGAAAAAGTTGAAAACACCGTGAAGGTACGTGGAATTGCTGGAGACTGGAGGACTTCCTGTGTTCACTAACTATCGACACTCATTGCTTCTGCCTCCCGTGGAGAGCCGGCATTTGGACCTTGCCTGTGGTCTGTTTATTGCGCCCATCAAAGAGGCGTCTCTGAGGGCCAGATGGGTGAGTGAAAGTAAGCTCCTCAATTTCCCATCTCCACTGATAAATCCAACTTTGTCATAATGACAGAGCATCCAAAGCAAACGACTGCAATGCGTGGACACTTCGCTTCATCCTGGTTGTGTGCAAAGACCTCTTAAACCCGCACAGAGGTGGATTTTCAGTTGCCCCTAACCACCAACCAAATGGATGCCACTAGCAGAACTTTCCAAAGTTTCTGCCTGAAAACACTCTAGCAAGAGAATCTGAAGCAGATGAAATAGATGGTCATTTGATTCATACGAATCATAAGCTGCGGAATTTGATCTAGTTCTAGTACATTAAAATCGTAATAGTTTTGTCTTCGCTGGCTTTTAGTCGAGACTCTAAAAAAGTCAGCAATTACTGAATTATTGAATCGCAAAGGTAGGCAATGGGCAGGGCTTTTCTCAGCAGCACACTGACTACGGAAATTAAGTGACCAGGAGGCTTGAGGACCCCTGGGACTAAAACTCTCATTCCTTACACATTGGACAAGTCCCTTCTTAGACAGGATGTCGGTTTGCGGGAGGTGATCCGTGTATAAGTGTGAGTTAATAGTAGGCCCTTTAATTCTATTCCCCACATTCCTCATTAATCCCACGCTATTGGATCACTGCTTTATTTTGTTCCTTTATAAATTTATATCACAAAACCTCGATTTATGGTATGACCATTGATAAGTTTTTTCAATATACACAGTCCATTTATTTTCACGCCCACTTAGGACCAGTGAAATTTATGTAGCAACATATTATTAATTGCCTTCCAACTTCTGTCCGTCAGAAATATTTAACAAATGTCCACACCCATTACTATAATACTATTCCTGAAGCAAAGTGCTTTCAGAGATGCATCTAATTGACGCATTGTCTGTTTTTGGAGATGTACAGATTTCTAGAAAGCAGCCCACTGACGGGTCTCTACGTGTTGGGGGGCGAGTGTTGTTACTCACTGAGATGCCTCCTGGGATGATGGCCTGGCTCACTTTGAAGCAGAAAATAGAATAAAATGAGGTTTATGTGCTGTTGGCGTCAGAAAAGCCCATTACGATGATTTTGCTTAACGCTCGTCATCTAGTTTGTAGTTGTCTGTAATACAGTGCCTGTCCTGATGCAGATTTTTTGTTTTAGGGAGTGGGTATCCACATCCACAAATGCAGGGGCTGCTGGACAGTAGGAAGGGTACATGGAGGATGGCTGTGGATGGTGTGGGAAACTGGGCAAAGTCAAGGGCAGTAATTAAGCTCCTCCCTCTGACTTGCTTCTTTTCTTCCTCTTCTATTGCTGTAAATTAAACGTGGTTGCTAACGTCTGACATTTCTCCCTCGACAGCGAGGGGGACACGATACAAGTCTGTCATTTGTTTATTCAGCAGGTGCTTATTGATTTCTTCCTGTGTGTCAGTTACTGTGCTGGTGCAAAGAAGACTCAATCCTTGCCCAGAACACACCTAATTATAATTCAGAGCATCTTCTAAAAGCCATATGAGTGGCATAAATTATATGTTCAAAAAAGAAAAAAAGAGTATGCTGAGGCGAACAGGGCGTATTCATGGAGAAGGTGTCATAGGACTTAAAAGTTGGAGAAGCAGGTGAGAAGAAGGGGTCCACGTATGCAGACTAGCAGGAGAAAAGGTGTGAGGAGAGTGAAGCAGGAGGCCTTAGGCAGAGTTGGTGCGTGAAGCATTTTAGCTGAATTAAAATATATACAAGAGAGTGGAGAGATGTTATGATAAAAGGCAGGATGAAGGAACCAGACTGGGGACTTGGAGAGCTAGGTGATTAAATCAAACCTTTATTTCTAGGAGATAACGGGTCCATCGTGCAAGTTAGTTACGGAGCACTTGAGTAGCGGGCACTGGAATAGGTCCCGGGAAGGTTGGAGGATCAGTGATGCACAACCACGTCCCTCAACTAGAGGCAGCAACGAGGCCCAGAAGAGTTTTGAACACGAGCTTGATGTCTTCTGGAGATTAGCTCCACGTGAGGTAAAACGGGGGGTTGGCAAGCCTGTCACCCAGAGGTGTAGGCAGGTGTGGGGGGGATCGGGGCCAAGAAGCAACACGGAGAAGCAGATGAGGCAGGACAGGTACCTGCTCTACCTGCTGGCGTGAGAGCTGCTGTCTGAGGCTGCATCCTTTCCCACATCACAAGCTCTTCTCCTCTTCATCCAACGAATAGACGAGCCCAGATGTGAGTGAGCTGCTGCCCCTCAGTTTACTATTTGGGGAGAGTCATTTGCAAGTTTTTTACATGACTCCCCAGCTCCGAGAAGTATAAACTAGCTCTCTCTCTTTTTAAATGTCTTGCTTGTAAATTGTCCCTAAAAAAACTACTGTGCTCATGTCTGATCCTTGCAGGTAGCATTGAAGCACCTTGAAGGTAAGGACTTTGACAGGTTCCCACAGCTTATCTTTCTCCCCTACACCCTTGTCGCCTGACAGGTTTCCCAGTGAGACAAAAGAGTCTGAACTTATTACCAGACACAAGCAAACATCAGTAACAACTACATACAAATTTTCTTTTCGGAGATGTAAAATATACCTCTGTGTGTGTGTGTGTGTGTGTGTGTGTGTGTGTGTATGTGTGTATGTGTGTATTTTCCACCATCTTTTCTCAGCTGTCATTGCTAAATCCATGATTTCATGGTAAAAATAGCTGTAACCTGGAAAACAACTAGAAACTTCTTGGTTTTTAATATTCTCGTAAAGGCAGAGCATGTTTTTCTTTCCAACTTGCTGACAACACAGTTGTTGGGGGTCAGACACTCAGGATGGGTGCTTCTTGATAAAAAATAATGGACACGTGGTTGTCCTAGCAGCTTCTGACCTTGTTTCTGTTTTCTACGTGTTCTCTAAGAGCATGCCTGGGTCAGCTCTGACACACCCAGGGCTTTCAGCTCTTTCTCAGCATCCTGGACCCCTGCCAGTCTCCATTTTCTCCAGGTCCATGAGGCATAAGACAGATCTACAAGGACTTTGGAGCTGGGCATCTACAAGGCAAAGTTGAGGAGCCGGATGGTCCTCTGCCAGTGCATAGAGAGTTGGGGGTACCAGCTGGTTGATTGGGCAGGTCCCCAGGCTGAGCAGGATTCCAGCTCAGTAGACTCAGAGCAGCTCTGGGAGAACTGGTAAACCCACCCAGGGCTCTGGCCCGGCCCATTCTTCACCTTGTCAATGTCACCATCTTCTAACCTCTTTTTTGTTTGTCTTCAAACAGCCCTCCTTTTGAATATCGGTATCCCTTTAGAAGCTGATTTATTCTGTCTGCTTTATGCCACACGAGTGCTTTTTCATGTGGTGTAAGCTGGTACTCTTCCTCCTTTCGATGGGGATTTGTCTTCAAAATTAATTTCAGTCATTTCTTCTTCTCTTCGTATCTCTATCAACTCACAAACATTTCTTGGAAAGACCAGTTTATATGATTTATTGGATCTTTAGAAAACCATTACTATCTATTCCATAATTATTTTACTTAAAGGTTTATAAAGTTATACTATTTTCTTATTATTTCCTCTCTCTATATATATTTATTTATTTTTTATTGGAACATAGTTGCTTTATTCTGACATGAACGTAACAAAAAAAGTGTCCTTCTGTTTACGTAGTAAGTACAGGATAAAATATACCAGGATTTGTATGTTGTGTCCACATATTTCCGTGGGTTTTCTTCAGCCTTTGCAACTACAAAAGCAATACAGTTACTTTACTTGATACCTACCAGAGAAAAGGAGAGCTGTCAGCTCTAAGTAGTTTTTCAATTAATTTAGTCTTTCTTTCTCCACTGGTAACAAGTGTGTTGCCCGGAAGCCTTCTCCCATAGTGCTGGGGTGATGAAGCATGGCTGGCACATGGCATTGCTTGCAATGACATCTTTTTCTGCACAAGCGTCCTGAAATCACTGTGGATGGATAGATAACCTGTCTTAAAAGGACAGCCTACTGTGATTCGTAATCCTGGTACCGCAACAGTAGGCATAGCTGCCTAAGACAAAAAGGCTTTTTCCAGCTTTGTGTGAATCATCGCTCAAGCATTTAAAACACGGAGTCTGTTCTTCCAGTGCAAAGCCCTCTCGTTAATATTAATGAAAGTCACACATTTTCTCTCAAAGACAGAAAGGATGCCTCAGTCTTTCCCCAGGAATCCTAGATTATAAAGGAAGAGTATCTGTAACTGCTTTTTTTTTTTTTTTTTTTTTTTTTTGTCGTGGAGTAGAATGGAATAATAGAGCTTAGGCAGAAGCTGGCAACATTTAAAATCAAGCTCTCCGTTTGTTGACACTAGAAAAATACCTCAGTGTTGGAGCATAAATGCAAATGTCTCCCTCCGTGTTTGATACTTCTCAGGTTTCTCACTCTCTTTTTCACTTTGAAGGGAAAAGAAAAATCATTTTGGTTTTTAAAAGATCAAACAGATTTTTAAAAACATTTAACAGACACCAGCTACTCATTTCCCCATTAATTCAAATCAAGCCTTCTTATTGATGGAATCTGAGAAAAAGAGAGGAGATAAAACACAATAGATGAAAGACACCGATAAAAATAGTGGCAGCATAATGGTCCTGTTTTTCAGCTCTTAAGGGAGCCTATACTATCATTCTTCTTAAGCTAAACTACCTCTGGTATTGGAGGGCTGAGGGCACTGAATATGCCTCATTTTCAAAGTATTAGCAAGATCAATTAGCAAATCCTCACAACCAAGAGGAGTAAAAAGCATTCAGCAATAGAGCAGTATCGTGTAGCACTGTTCTAGGAGTTACCATTTTATGTTTCAGTTTTCTGTGTCAATCCACATGGCGAATCCTATCCACTTTGAGAATTTCGGAGTAGTTCAGTATTTTGCTCAAAAAATAAGAGGCGGCCCATTTAGTGAAAAGGGCATGGGTTTGGTGCGTAGAACACAGACTCACATTTTCTTAGTAAATACTTACGTGCTGTGCACTCCATTGCTTGTCCTTGTAGGGCTATGGAATTCTGTGTACGGGACTTAGTTTTTCTGAGCTTGTAGAAATCTATCGCAACTTGTCTGCTCAGCAGTTTTCTTTCAGGAACTACCACTTTTCTACCTGACAAGGTTGCCAAGATCTTACCTCCTCTGTAAAGTGACTCAGACGGGACAGTCTGAAACACTCAACCCTAATGGCCACCGTGATTAACTTGGGGTGGACCCGTGGCCCGAACTGAGCCAATCTGAGAATTTTTCTGGAGCTTCCTGGACAGAGGAGTGAGTGAGCTGCTCTCCAGGATCACAAGTTATAAGGATGGTGTTAACTTTGTTTCCAGATAAGTGCTTATCTGTGAATGGATTTTAACCCACAGAGGAGGAGGCCTACGGAGCTGTAAAGAGTCTGCACAGGAGAGCTCTGATGATGTGTTTTGAGCCACTGCATCTAAACTCACCTGGATGCAGTTCTGGACGTTTCAGTTGCATGGAATTAAAGGGGTTCCAAATGAGCCTCCCCACAGTGTGCCACTCTGACACGTGGATTATTCTGAGCTGAAGACAATCAAGGCCCAAAAGACTCAGAAAGAGCTTTTACCTCCCCCTTAACTGCCTAAAAGAATTTAGATAGAGGGCCTGGTCTAAGAGAATTATCACCAGAGATAACTACAAAGAGTGTGGGCGAGATGTGGTGAGCTGGGAGGGGCCAGCAGGCCTGCGTCCCACTGTGTGTATATGGCGTGTGTGTCCCATGGTGTGTATATGGCACGTGTGTCCCATGGTGTGTATATGGCACGTGTGTCCCATGGTGTGTATGTGGCACGTGTGTCCCATGGTGTGTATGTGGCACGTGTGTCCCATTGTGTGTATATGGCATGTGTCCCATGGTGTGTATGTGGCACGTGTGTCCCATGGTGTGTATATGGCACGTGTGTCCCATGGTGTGTATGTGGCACGTGTGTCCCATTGTGTGTATATGGCATGTGTGTCCCATTGTCTCTGCCTGGCTCAGCAGACATTTGTTTACCAAACATGTGCTCTTTCCACTGTCCTGTGAATTGTCTCCCTCCCATTTGAAGTTCCAGACCCCCATCCCCTCCTCCTTAGCTCAGGAAGGCAGATAAGCCTCAATAGCCTGACTGCCTTTGACCCTTTCATGTCTGTGTGAGCCTCCCATACATAGGAAATTACATTTAGTTTTCTCCTGTTAATCTGTTTCATTTCAATATAATTATTAGATCAGCCAAAAGAACCTGGAAGTGTAGAGGAAAATTTTTCAATATATTTTTTTCCTTTTACCTTTTTTTGTTGCATTTTGTTTAGACCAGTTCGAGTCCTGACACGTCCTGATTTTAGTTCTTCATTGGTAAAACTGGAATAATCTTTTTCCTAAAAGGTTTGTTGTGATGTCTGAATGAGATAATGTGAGTGAAAGGGAAACACACAGATTACCTGCAGGGTGCACTCACCACGGGGAAGGACTTGGAAGGTTAGGACCCAGTAACCTTTTATTAAAAAAATTTTTTTGGTGGAAATATAGTTGATTTACAATGTTGTGTTAGTTTCAGGTGTACAGCAAAGTGATTCAGCTATACATATACATATATCCATTCTTTTTCAGATTCTTTTCCCATATAGATTATTATAGAATATTGAGCAGAGTTCTCTGTGCTGTACAGCTTGTTGATTATCTATTTTATATATAGTAGTGTGTATATATTAATCCCGATCTCCTAGTTTATCCCTCCCCCGTGCCCCGGCTATCCCCTTTGGTAACCGTAAGTTTGTTTTCTATATCTGTGAGTCTATTCTATTTCGCCAATAAGTTCATTCATATCATTTTTTTAGATTCCACAAATCAGTGATTCTTTGTCTTCTGCCCTAAGGTATCATTATTCCAAGCAAATTATGTTTTGACTAACGGGAAAGGAATAAAACCTCCACAGCCGCTAGTATCCATTCGTTCAGCAAATATCTGTGAGTGCCTCTGTGTGTCAGGCACTGTTCTGGGTGCTGGAGCTAAAGTGGTAGGGATGAGGTGAATCAGCTTCTGCTCCTGCGGTGCTTCTTTTCAATATAGATGCAGGACTGTGCACAGAAATGTACTCCAAATGGGATTCGGGTCAGCACTTGGGTGCTGGAAATATGGCTAAGAATTCCAGTTCTATCGCTCAGCTCTCATTGGGGCATGAGGAGGTTAAGCCCCAGGTTATTTGATTCCTTTCCTTTCTTCAGTTACTTACGTGTACTTCTGATCCAGATCTGCCCTGATTTTCTTTTCATGAAAATTGGCAAAATGGGAAGACAGATTTGCAGATGGTCTCAGGGTCCATGAATGAGGCACCAGTGATGCAAAGGCAGTAAGACGGCTCTGAAGTTTGCTCATTTGGCGGTGCTCACCCCACTGCCTTATCACAAGTACTAGGAGTATTTGCTCAGCTTCCATACAATGAGGAGGGATCTTGCTTAGAATAATGAAAAATAACGCTTGACCCGTATAAGGCATCAACTGTTTTAAATGCATTTAAATTTTCACATTGGGGCTTGTGTTGAGCTAGGCTTTCACTGTGTTTTAGTCATTCTAGCCTTGTGAACAAATTGCAGTGTGCAAGAAGCAATGTGGGGTGTCCAGTGAAAGGAGTGCAAGCTTTGGAATCCAGTGGGTTAATGTGAGCCCTGGCTCTGCCACTTAGCATTTGCACTGACCTATTTTCCAAGTATGTAAAGATAATCTTGAATTAGTAACTAAATAAACCTTATTTAGAAATGTTACCTAATTCAAAATGACTTTTTGCAATTATTTGTTTTTTCAATCAGTGGATTATAAATGCATAAATAATATCAGATATGACATATTGGATTATTTTTAACTTCAAAAGGAGATCTCTCAAAAGTTATCAATATTTAAAAAATATTTGTCCCTGTTTGTTTTGTTGTATTTTGACCTCCTTCCAGTTCCATCCTTCATCCCCCTTCTTCCCCGCCCTTTTTTTCTCTCCAGCTAAGGTTCTCTAATCTCTGTGTCCAAACCCACCGTGGGTTAACACTTTAAAACTAGCCCCCTCTCCCCACAGTTGCCTGTTGCTTTTTCTCTCGGAGTTGCTTTCAAAGAGCCTTGCCGAAGTATACAAATTGTACAAGCGTTTTTCATCCCATGCTACCAAAATACATTTTTTAATGGCTTTTTATCCTGTCAACCAAGGTTCTCCTTAGGGGTTCACAGTGCATGTCTCAGTATACCAGTTCTGTTGTGTATACATCTAGGTGTACACCAGCTTCACCTCCGTGGATTCCAGGGCACACAACACACTGAAGTCCCTCTGGCCACAGCTTGAGAAAGAGATCACATAAAGTCACACTTCCTCAGCTCTCATCCACTCACGATCGCAGTATCTTCTCTCCGTCACCAAGCCAACCTACCGAAATCATTGCTAAATTCTCAGACTTTGAGTATCTTTTTACTTTTCTTCAATTTTTAACAATAAATTTGTAAGTTTAAAATTTAGAGAAAGTTAAAATAATGGTAATAAAATTAAGAGTGTATTTTCTCACCACCAAGAATTAACTATAAAGAAAATTTGTCATATTAGCTCAGCCTGTTTGTCAAAAATGCAAAACATAACACGAAGCAGAAACCCCCTTTAAGCACCATCACTTGTCCTACCCCGCTACCCATTTGTCAGAGGCAATCAGTATAATTAATTAGTGAGTAGCTTCCCAGTTCATCTAAATGCATATATATTGACTACATAGTGTTGCTTTTGCATGTTTTTATTCATTCATTTATTGTTATATAAATATCTTTTTTATCTTGCTTTTTCTCACCCAACATTTTGTTTTTACTGTCTCTCAATGTAGAGTATCCTACTTTATGGCTTTATTTTGTTTATTTGTTCCCGATTCGGTGGTCATTGCTACCATCCAAAGATGTCATCAATGCCCATCTTTGTATCAGTGGGGGAACTGTCCTAACATATAACATTTAAACATTTGGTACTGTAGGAAAATCTATGATACTGTGTTAAGACCTTAGAATTCTTCTGGTGGTAGAGTCGTGATGCTAAAATTCTCTTCAAGTTTTCAGCATCCGTAGTAGTGTTTTGTTTTGCCAAGTGTTCAAAATTCCTTTCTCCATCTTTCCCCTTGATTACCCCCACCCTTCCACATGTGCCCTGCCTCTCCTCGTAGATGTACTCATAAGCCAGCCTCCCACCCTATTAATGTTTTACCCAGTGTAGTTGCTCAGAGGATGTACATACGTATCGCTTTCCTGTGACACTCGCTTCAGAAATAGCACAAATAAATCTGTTGGAAGAAAATCACAGAGAAAGACCTATTCTTTATAATGCCAGCTATCAGGCTGATATGAATGACTCAGATTCAGGGAGTGACGAGTAATGTGTTGTCATATTTGAAACAGAAATTGCTAATCTTGAACCCTTGACCAGCCAGATCATCGCAGATAAGATTTTCTTGGTACTCCCTATGTGAGGGCAACAGGCAGCCTACCCAATACAATGCATATCCATTCCTTTATATGCCAGCTGTCATTACAGAATATTTTATAATGGGAGCCAGGTCCTTAAGCAAATATTTGAAGGAGCAAAAGGGGATAATAGTGTCAAGTGACAGGGTAAGGAGGAGGAAGAAATCCTTAGGTGCCAACAGGTTTTGTCCTAGAATTTGATCGGATTAAAAACTCTCAGATGGAGTCCGCCTGCTGATGCAGGGGACACGGGTTCGTGTCCAGGAGGTTCGTGCCCCGGTCCAGGAGGATCCCACATGCCGCGGAGCGGCTGGGCCCGTGAGCCATGGCTGCTGAGCCTGCGCGTCTGGAGCCTGTGCTCCGCAATGGGAGATGCCATGACAGTGAGAGGCCCGCGTACCAAAAAAACAAAAACAAAAAACTCTCAGATGCAAATAGACAAGATATTGTAGTTTTTACATATGAAGAATATTTAAATTTCACTACTCTGTTTATATGTGGTTTGTGAAGAGGAAACAGGCTTGGGTGAAGTCCACATAGATCTTACCAGTGGCGAGATGGTATTTGAATGCATGGCAGCTGAGTTCAGTGCTTCCCCGTTGTATGATTATGGGTATCATAGCTCAGACAGTGAAACAGTGGTCTCAGAAAATTAATGCTTCACTTCTGGGTAAGCACTCAGTGTCATTGCAAACGTTGCAGTGAACAGGGGCACTCAGTGTAGACAGTGTAATGGTTTGGAAGGAGTTTGAACTTGCAGTCAGAATCACAGTGGCCTCTCATTAGCTTTGTGACTGCGGGAAGTGTCCCTCTAACCGTGTCAGTAAAGGGAGCTAGTATATTATACACATATGAAATCCTCAGATCTCACCATTGTCAAATATGTTTCCTTCCTTCTGGCTTTTTTCCCTTTGGACCTCCAACAAGTAGCAAATGTGCTCACGGAAGTTTCAGACGTAAAAATTAGCGCTACTTAGAAAAACAATGGTTGGGTGAATGAATGAAAAGCCTTATAGGATAGTTCAAAAGAAATTCAGATGTCATCATTACAAAGTATACATTCATACAAATAACCGGGTACTTCTAATATCTCTTTTAGAGATGCTTTGCTAGATGGAAAATTAATTTGTGATTATTATGATAATCCTGGAAATAAATACCTGTTGGTGTATACTGTTTAACTAGGTTTAGATGTAGGCTGCATTAGCACTATTCATTATTAAGAAAGTATAAAATATTAGCTACTGCAGGACTTCCACTTCCGCCCGGGAAGAATTAAATACTTTGGAACCTGCTCTTCTCCCATAAAACCTAGAAACCTGGATTGTGATCCCAAGACAAGGAAAACAATGGACTGAGCCCTACCGTTGGCCAGTTTACTGCTTAGAGGCAGTTTCCAGACTGTGGCATAGGGCAGAAGACACACACGGAGCCGGCAGCTTGCTGACTCGAGGAGACAGAAATTCTAGTCTGGGGAGGCTGAAGCGGTCGCATTTCATGGGCAGAGCACCAGGGAGAGAGAGAGAGCTCTGGAGACCTGCAGAGGTTTCCTTCTGAGCCTTTGGCTAAATGCTGATCTGCACGTACAGTGCGTGAATCTTCAAAGCCAAGAAAAGAGCCACCAGAAAGCAGTATGTACACCAAAGGATTTCCAGAGCTCACACAGGACTAAGGAGAGTTTACATGCTCCCCAGTCTGCACGAAGAAATCTGGTATGACGTGGCGTATCGGCAAAATTCTCCAAGGAGTCACACCATCGTCTTGGGGCTAAATTAGCCCTGGAGTCGTCTGCTCTGGGATTACCCTGATAAAGTTTAGCACCAAGCCTTGAAGGGGTCAAAATGATATGCAAGTAAAAGTGCCAGAGAAGCCAAATACTCATGAAAAGAAAGCAACAAAATCCAACACTCAATGACATAAAACTCACAGTCATCAGTAAATGATAAAGAAATCACTCTGCTTGCAAATAAGCAGGTAATGACGACCAGTACCCAAGGGAAAATCAACAGTATGAAAACCAAAAATGATAGAGGTAAAGAAATTAGGAGACAAGAATCTTAAGACAACATTTATAAATCTTAAATATGCTCAAGGATGTAAAGAAAACATGAAAAAGATCAGGAAAGAAATGATAGACATGATAAAGAACCAAAGGAAAATTTGAGGGGTGAAGAATACAATATATATACACACAGAAATAGACTGAATGAGATTAACATCAGATTAGACACGGTAGAAGATCAGTGAACTTGACAAAGCAACAGAAACGATCTAAAGCAAAGTGAGAGAGAGAAAAAGACTGAAAAAAATGAACACAATCTCTGTGACCTATGCTACAATATCAAGCAGTCTAATGTATTTAATTAGAGTCCCAGATAAGAGGAGAAAGAATGGGTGGTACAGAAAGAATATTTTAGGATCTAAGAAAATCCACAACCCCTGAAAACAAAAACAAACAAACAAACAAAAAACCAAAATAAAACCACAGTGTGTCAAGTTCCAGTTAGAAGAGAAAAACGACACAGTCATTTGGACAGGGGAAGTTTAATATGAAGGTTTATTAACTGTAGCAGGGGGGTTGGAATAATAAGAGGCTGGCTAGTAAGTAGTAAAGAGAACGCTAAAGAACACAGGAATGGCAGCTATAATGCACAGTCAGTACCCCTAGGGCTGAGGAAGAGCTCTCAAGGATGACACCCTCCAGGGCTGAGATCCAGAGCCCATTGACGAGGGCACACTGATGGCAGAGAAGTCACCATGGTGTCATGCCTGGACCTTGCTGTAAATATACCCTCTGGTACTTGCTAAAATTCCACACTCTAGCGTGCTGGGGAAAGCTGTTTTGGGGGGAGGTGTTTCACTGAAGATAGTGCTACGAAACCAGCTGAGGGGGTCCTAAGGGGAGTTGCTAGCCATGATGTGCTCCTGGCCACACGTGCTGCAGGATACTGCCAAACCAGAGCTAGGCACAATCTCAGCTGCTCTAGGTTCTTTGGGTGGAACAACCCAAACATTCTTTCCTGAATGATCTGAGTCCTCAATCATTCCGCTTGTTGTTGTAGTTTTTAAATTACTTCTACTATTGGGCATGGAAGTGGCAAGAAGCATCCCTGAGGATGCCCTGGGCTCTGTATGCAGTCCTCCTTGTCTCTTCTGTACAGTAGCAATCCAATTTCCCTTTGGTGATTGGGAACAGTTACTCCAGTCAGGAGACTAAGACCTTTCTAAGCTATTGGTTCAATGGTGTAAGGAGCCCAACATGGCAGGTAGACGTTTTAGTGACACCACTGTTGTGTCCCTGATGGGATCATCTTCCCCTTGAGAATCGTTGCCAGAATTCTATACCCAGCAAAATATTTTTCAAAAATGGAGGCAAAATAAAGACGTTTTCAGATCAACAAAAGCTGAGCGTAATTCTTCGTTTCTTTGTATGTGTCATTTAAAGACACCCACCCTTTATTCACTGGTTTCTTTTAAAATTGTTTATTTGTTTTGGATTTTTTGCAGTTTCACTATGACAAGTACCTGTGTGTTTTTCTTCTTCATTTTCCTCTTTGGTATTCATCAGGTTTCACAAATATGTGGATTGTTTCATTTCTGGAAATTTATCATTTCTTCATCATTTCTGGAGAATATTTAGTCACTCTTCAAATATTGCTTCTACTTCATTCTTTTTGTTTCTTCTGTCTGGGTCTCCAATTAGGAATGTGGTAGACCTTCTTACTATATCTGCTATATCTCCTACACTTAAAAAAATGTTTTAAATCTTTTTGTTACTTCAGGTTTCATTCAGCTAATTTCTTCTAACCTGTCTTCTGTTTCATTAACTCTTCAGCTGGGTAATCTGATAAACTCTTCCATTCAGTTACTGTATTTTTTAGTTTTGAACTTTGTACTTGGTTTTTCTCCAAATCGTCTATGTCACTGTGTAATAGTTTCCATTTTACTGCTGATAATTTTAAACTTGGCTTATAACAATATAGTTGTTTTGTAGTCTGTTGTCTGGTAATTCCACTCTCTAGAGTTCCTGTGGGTCTATTTCAGTTTTCTGTTATTTCTGCTGATTCTTATTCGTAGGGTCTTATTTTTTCTAGATGTTCAGTCATCTCTGACCTTTTTGGATACCTGAAATTTTAAGAATAATCTGAGGTCCCAGATGATATAAACTTCTTTTGAATATCTTTAGGGTATCTATAAATTGTAAAATTTTGTGGTATCTATCTACAAAATTTGTGAGCTTCAAATGAATGAGATTCCATTGTGTTGTTAAAAATGTATGTGTATCTCTACCTTAATCTATCTATTCATGTCATTAAATGCTTTAATTTGAGGAATCTAACTTGATCTAATAGCTAACTCTGGACCAGGCATTTGTATTCCTGATTTTTGCTTATTTCATTAGAACTGATTTGATTGATGTCCTTGTTTCCCTTTTAAACTTTTTGTTGTATACTGTGAACATTAAAAAAATC
Source organism: Tursiops truncatus (assembly GCF_011762595.2). Lineage (NCBI taxonomy): Eukaryota > Metazoa > Chordata > Mammalia > Artiodactyla > Delphinidae > Tursiops > Tursiops truncatus. The sequence goes on along the minus strand of NC_047050.1, from coordinate 7,238,370 downwards.
ATTCCAGATATAACGTTCTGAGTCACGTGACTTTTAGACTTTTAATTGATTAATAAATGTATTTATATTGCCTAAATTTAAAAATCATGTTTTTGGGCTTCCCTGGTGGCGCAGTGGTTGAGAGTCCGCCTGCTGATGCAGGGGACACGGGTTCGTGCCCCGGTCCGGGAAGATCCCACATGCCGCGGAGCCGCTGGGCCCGTGAGCCGTGGCCGCTGAGCCTGCGCGCCCGGAGCCTGTGCTCCGCAGCGGGAGAGGCCACAACAGTGAGAGGCCCGTGTACCCCCCCCCCCAAAAATCATGTTTTTTAAAAAAATAAATTTCTATATATGATATCTTTTTGTTCCTACTACCTTAAAATATGAGATGCAAATAATGGTCACATTACTTTTGCACAAGAACAGCCGTGCCAATATTACACTGTAATTTGTCCTGATTATATTGATGGCTTCTTACAGAATCTATGAGATTTTGATCACAGTGATATGGTCCCCTGGAGACTATATCCAATAGCTACCTGCCTGATATTACAGAATGCGGTAGATAAAAGAAATTAGCTTTAAAAGTTACCTTGATATAATTTAAGTTTATTAATTATTAAGCATGGAATTCATTCTTTTCTAGGAGCTGCCAGTAATTGTGTCTCCTTGAAATCAGTATTCATTCCAACAAAAAGATAAAACCAAATTGCAGCGAGTCATAAAAATTCCTTTTCCCTTCTCACCCTCATTTCTTGTCATACTATTATTTTATTTTAACTCTTTCTTCAGCTTTATTACTTCTAACCATAAGTATCTTACAGCTATCCCTCTGATTATAACATTTTTCCTTTGGGGAAAATGAGCCTTTGCATTACACTATTTTTCCAAATGTTTCTAGGATTAGAAATACAACATTACTCAGATAGGTAGTACACATATTGGTTTACTTAAAATTTATTTCTTTTGTAACACAAGAATAAAATATTGGTCTATTTATAATTGGACCACCAGATATATTTTCCTTTTTCCACAGGGGACAAAATCATACCCAGACTTTAGATATAAGAGCAGACTATGTATACATGAGGGAACTAACATTATTTGAATCTATTACCTTCCTTTCTGCCCATACCTCTTTTCTTCATCGTATTACCCACTCCTCGTGGAGACTCCATATTGAAACAAAACAAAATGAAACAAAAGTGAGACAAGATGCAGAAATGGATTTTTCCTTCATTCACATATAAGAAACCTCTGCATTTTGGTCTACGCTGGGAAGAAAGTAATTTAGTTTTTCTTTGATTTGTAGTTTCTTATTCGTTGAATAGAATGGTAATTTCTCACTTCAGTGTTTTTTTAGCCTTTTGTGATGGGGGGTGGTGAAGCAGGATAACTATATCATTTTTCATTATCTTTCTCAAAAATTCAAATACCTTTTCATCATCAGTGAAGTTTGCTCTTAAGATCATTTTAATACTTTTGTTATTTCAAAACAAGGATGTCTCGACCAAAGTTCTGAGCGGTACAAAAAGGAGGGGAGAAGAAATGAGCAAGGTAGCGATCTAAACCACCTTAGACTAAGATTATATTTCATTAGACTTCTTTAACTAAATGAACTAAGGTTCACTGAATGTTTGAGATGGAGCTGGACCTGCAGCCCTGGGTCAGGAGACCAGATGCCAGGTTGGGCATCTAAGCCTCAGCACCATATGAGACCCAACTCCTGGGTTTGGTGATCTGAGCCTCATGACAGATTTAACAAATAACAACCTTAAACACTTTGAGTGCTTTAACCAAACAATTATGGTACTAAATTCGACATTAAGAAATACTCATCGAAAGGCCTGGATTATATTATGGTGTCTGTATCAATTAGCTGAAAATACAAAATAGTATTTTTAAAGAAGCAAATTACTTCTCTCCTTGGAAGAATAACATTAGTCTTTTCTCTTCTTACGTGATCAACCTCCCTGCATCCTATCTATCGTCTATACAAGCCAGTGTGCATTCATCATACTGGTACTGAATGCATCTTGAAACTTTCAACTCCATCCTGTTCCCCTGAGTTCTTTCATAAATACAACATTGATTTCACATTTAGTGCTGTTAAAACTTTTGTTGTTTAAATTTGCCTTTGTAGAGTCCATTGTTACTATCATTATAATGCCTTTGGTACTTACATCTGGACAAAATATCCCTTCTCTCTCTTGTGTTAATGATTAGCAGGCAGGGGATATACAGGCTTCAACTCTTCACTGGCTTAGGAACTCCACTGACCAACCTGGTCTAAGTCACCATAGCATAGGTGCAGAATTCATCCATGATCCATTTACTTCCCTAGCATGTTTACCACCCTTTTCTCTTTGCCAACTTGATCTTGGAGCTAACGAGGGAACACTGCTGTTGAATTGTGTGCTATAGGTGAGAACAGAAGTGCCCGCTAACTCAATCCAACATTCGTGGGAGCCAGAGCAACGTCATTGCTTCCATTGACTTTTCTGCATTATCAAGAGAAGTAGCCAAAAAGCGTCAGCACCAAACGGCTCCAGAGAGAAGTCTGAGAGTATTGTTCTATTGCAATAATTGCATTCATCAGAAAGAAAAGCCTTGGCACCTGGTGATATCACTCTTACTCATCTGGTGGAAACCTTGTGTCATGCAGTTCGGACCAGCTTCATTGTTCCCAGAAAATCTAACACACTCATTACAAATGGTCAGCAATCTGCCCACAATCTTCTCTGTAACCCTTCATCCCAAATTGGCAGGGAGCAGCGAGTCTGTGGACTAACAGGATGGCTGGAACGAGAGGTAGTAGGTCCTGCTGGTCATTGGAGGCATTCTCTTCTGATAGTTCTTTTCCTAAGTCTGTGGTAGGCAGAGTAATGCCCCCCCGCAAACATGCCCACGTCCTAAACCCCAGAATGAGTGAATATGTTAGGTTACATGGCAAAGGGGAATTAAGGTGGCAGATGGAATTACGGTTGCTAATCATCTGTGCTTGAGATGGGGAGAGCATCCTGAATTATCCAGGTGGACCCAATGTAATCCCACGATCTTTCAGTGCGGGAAGAAGAGGTAGGAGAGGACGTCAGCGGAATGCAATATGTGAAGGACTCAAAACCTCTTGCTGGCTTTGAAGAGAATGAAGGGGGCTACAAGCTAAGGAAGGTGGGTGGCTTCTAGAAGCAAGAAAGGGCAAGATAGTGGATTCTCCCCTAGAGCCTCCAGAAAGGAGTGCAGCCCTGCTGATACCCTGATTTTTTCCCAGTGAGACCCATTTCAGACTTTTGAATTACAGACCTGTAAGATAACACGTTTGTCTTGTATTAAGCCACTAAATTTGTGCTAATTTGTCATAGCAGGAATAGAAAACTAATACGATGTCTTTAACTATCTCACCATTCATTCAGCTGGATCATGAACCCTATTGATGACAAGGCAGATAAACCATTTGTTTAAAATTATCTCAAGTTCACTTTCACTATCGTCAGAGAGAGTATCTACGCCATCCCAAAACTGTAGAGCTGCTATTGCTGACATAGAAATTTTAAATGACGTCAAGCGCATGTGGTGGTGTTTCAAGGTGTTTTTTTTAATGCAATTCAGGACCTTTCTGATTCTGGATTGTCCCCGAACAATACAGATAGAGTATTTTTAATTTGTTATTTAAAAATAATCTCTAACTATGGAAGTCAAAAACAGGAGTAGGGCTAGAGTCAGTCATTTGTTGGAGCTGCCTTGTACAGGCTTGGAAGATATGGTTGTTAAAATATTAGTTTTTTAAGCCATGAAGTTATCCGTGGTGGATGTATTTACTCCTCAGAAACCAGCAGACACTGCAGTGGGAGAGGTGACTGCTCGATCTGCAGCAGCACAGCACTGGCTAGAGTTCTCTTGGACAAGCATCCTCAACACAGGTTGCATCTCCCTACTCCCAAGATGTACCCACTACCGTCAGTTTAGTATGCACCGTCCACATTACTTTCTATGTATTTATATACTTTGGGGTTCACGCATAAAACATATAGTTTTGTTAGCATTTTTCCTATTTATTTTTACAAGTGTCATGATCAATTTACTTCGCTGTAGCTTGCTTTTTTCCCTCTCAAGAAAATCTTGGTCTCCCTCATTTTTTTAGCCTCTATCATGTACCATATATGTAGTATCCTATCATATTGTGTAACTTATTTAACAACTGCTCTATTTACGAATGTGAGCATAGTTTAGAATGTTCTACCACTACAAACATCGCAGCAGCAAATGTCCTTGTACTCATTTTCTGGTCACTGTGTGTCTAGGATAAATAATGACTTTTGGAATTTCTGGGTTTAAGGGTCTAAGCATTTATAATTTTAACATAAACTGTCAAATTTTTTTCCAAAGGGGCTGTAATAATTCACAGCTCTGCCAGCAGTACATAGCCATGAAGTTTCTCTGATTTTAACCTAGATTTAGTCAATGTATGTTTCCCAACATAATGGATAAAAAGTGATCATTTTAATTTGTGTTTCCTTGATCACTACTTACACTTAGCATAATTTCATGTTTATTGGGTATTTGCTATTTGTTTTTAGGGAAATACCTTCTGGTGCTTTCCTTACTTTTCTATGTTTTGGTCCTTTTTCTAATCAATTTGCAGACCACATTCTGGGTACTAATCGTTTGTCTATTACTATGGTACGAGTATTTTCTCCCATTGTCCTTTAACGGTATTGTTTTTTCAACGTTAACTAATCTTTTTATTTTCAATTAGTGTGCTACTGACAGAAAAGTTACAAAGACTGTACAAAGTGTTCCTGTATACCCCTCACCCAGTTTCCCCTGTTGTTAACACTTCAAGTTACTGTAGTACATTTGTCACAACTGATGAACCAATACTGATGCATTATTATTAACTAAAGTCCATACTTAATTTTTTATTAATTTTCCCCAAGGCCCTTTTTCTGCTCCACGATTCCATTCAGGATACCACGCTACATTAGTTGCCAAGTCTCCTTAGCCTCCTCTGGATTGTGACATGTTTTCAGACTTCCTTTTTTTTAATGACCTTGACAGTTTTGTGACGTACTGGCCATGTATTTTGTAGAATGTCCCTCAGTTTTACAAAACAGAATTTTGTTTGTCTGATGTGTGTGTGTGTGTTTTAAAATTAATTTATGATGTCAGAAGTTAGAAAAGTGGTTACTTTTTTTTTTAAATTATTTATTTTTGCTGTGTTGCATCTTCGTTTCTGTGCGAGGGCTTTCTCCAGTTGTGGCAAGCGGGGGCCACTCTTCATCGCGGTGCGCTGGCCTCTCACTATCGCGGCCTCTCTTGTTGCGGAGCACAGGCTCCAGACGTGCAGACTCAGTAGTTGTGGCTCACGGGCCCAGTTGCTCCGCGGCATGTGGGATCGTCCCAGACCAGGGCTTGAGCCCGTGTCCCCTGCATTAGCAGGCAGATTCCCAACCACTGCGCCACCAGGGAAGCCCAGTCTGATGTGTTTTCCTGGCCTGACGGGGATTGTGGTTGGGGGAAGAAGATCACAGAGGGTAAGTGTCATCTCACCACGTCATGCAAGTGTCCATGCTCTTCTGATTTATCCCTGTTGATGTCAACCTTCATTTCCTGGAGAAGGGAATGTTTGCAGTAGGAAGTACTAGGTAAATCATAGAATTGCATTCAGACCTCTGCTTTTTACTGTTTTTTCTATAGAAATTGAATATTGCCTTAATAAGAACTAATCGGCACAAAAAGAGAAACCAGAATATAGGTAATTGAGTTTATTGAATAATTCCGAGTAACTGCATGTTAAATATTTATAAAGTCTGTTGTTTTTATGAGTTTATTTATGACAGATGGATTTTGCCCATGAAAGTGCACTGGTTAAACTTTCTCTAAGGCTATTTGGTTAAAAGGGATGGTTTCATAAAAAGAAATGAAATTGAGTTATTTGTAGTGAGGTGGATGGACCTAAGGTCTGTCATGCAGAGTGAAGTAAGTCAGAAAGAAAAACACATACCGTATGCTAACACGTATATATGGAATCTAAAAAAAAAAAGTTTCTGAAGAACCTTGGGGCAGGACAGGAATAAAGATGCAGACCTAGAGAAAGGACTTGAGGACGTGGGGAAGGGGAAGGGGAAGCTGGGACGAAGTGAGAGAGTGGCATGGACATATATACACTACCAAACGTAAGGTAGATAGCTAGTGGGAAGCAGCCGCATAGCACAGGGAGATCAGCTCGGTGCTTTGTGACCACCTAGAGGGGTGGGATAGGGAGAGAGGGAGGGAGATACAAGAGGGAGGAGATATGGGGATATATATATATATATAGCTGATTCACTTTGTTATAAAGCAGAAACTAACACACCATTGTAAAGCAATTATACTGCAATAAAGATGTTAAAAAAAAAGGGATGTTTTCCTCTGTCTTGTTCTTTAATAGTAAACAATATGACAGGAAATAAACAGAATAAAGACTAGTACAGCACATATTGCATTTATAATAGTATAAATTTACAATTACATCTAATGACCAGCATTAAATACAGTGTATTAAATTATTCAAAATGCTCTTCAGTATAAATTATGCCATTGATTAGATTTACAGTGGTAGCTATGAGATGTAAAGTAAACATTGTGACGTTCTTTAATTGAAATAAGTGCTTGTACTTCAATTAATGGCCATTTTTTAGGTCATTAACTCTAGAAATTTGTTTTCATAGTCTATTCAGAATTCGACAATCAAGTGAATTGAGACACAGGCAGCATGGGTTTTTTAAGAACAAATCAATGTCATATAAACCTGATAACATTTTTGGGATATAATGATAAGGTAGCACACACAATTTGCTCTGCAAAGGAGTGAAAATGTCTATGTCTGTCTCTTCTATATCTTATTATGTCAAAGATGTCGACTTCTTTCCAAATAATAGTTTGTGGGCAAAAGATATCTAGACCTTACGGTGTATGAATTTTGCTCCCCTATCGTTTAACCCATCTGAGAATTCTTCGTTAGCCCTGATAAAATGCAGCCACATGTTAACCTCAAGTACAGAGTAGGCAGAGTTAGCGCGATTGTGCCAAAGTGTTCATGGGTGTCACCTGGAGGGAAGGGCAGGGTCTTTATTAAAGTGTCTTACAAAACTTGACCGAACCCTTGTCATTTCACTTCAGCAACGTTAAAAGAGTAAAATCTCTGAAGGACACTGAGCAAAGTATCAACGTCTAAATGATATTTCTCAAAGTAGGGGCCAAGGACGCATATCAAGATCACCTTGAGTACACATTAAAATGCAAACCTGCTGAATCAGATGCTTAGGAACTGGGGAGGCATCTGCAAGTTTCCCATCTCTTTAGGTATCCTTATGCAAACTGAAGTTCAAGGTCCACTGCCATGAAGGGTACTGTTTTATTTATAACATGTGTGGGAGAATAAAGATGAATACATGAAGTTCTCAAGTAGAAAGATCTTCCTACCAAATAAAATATCTGTGACAAGATGCTTTGCATTTCTGAGGATATCGTATTCCATGTAGCTTGTCTCCTTTAACCCTTTGTGGTGATAGACTGTGTCACACTCCACCTTGCAGTTACCCAGTATCTCTGCAGTACTAGGGTGTAACCTCCTTGAGGGCAGGACTCGTGACGTCATCTCTACATCCTTATAGCGCCTATTTGATTGAGGGCCCAAGAATATTTGACGATCTGAATTGGGAAAACAATTAGCTAATCAGATGAGGTAAAGTATTACAAGTTGCTGAACATTTGTATTACTATTAGGTCCAGTGATAAATTATGATAAATGACACTGAAAACAACAGGCATAGTTTCTGCCCACCAGAAAGTAACACAGTCAGTTCTCTTGATTATTTCCTAACATTTCCCTCCTAGCTTAATTCCAAGGCAAACCTTTTCCATCACTTTGCTTTGCATTTCTGTAACAGTTTCCCTCCAGACTTAAGGGACATTTCCAGGCACGCATGGTAATGTTCTTTGGGCGTAAGGGAAGTTGGATTAAATATATACTGACTCTTATATATGTATTTATGATTATTTAGGTAATAATAATGATAAAGGATCAGAAAACATATTAAAGATGCTTAATTCATTCTAACCTTGTACTAACAGGTGAGTAGGTGTTGATTTCTATTTCTCATCTCTCACGTGCTAGAAAATCATGAGATCTCCTACCCTGTATCCCCTCAATGAACTCAAAATGTTTTTCCTGTTCCTTGGGTTTGGGGATGGGGGCTGGTGGGGGGAGAAGACTGAAAAGATACTGGAGTTGTGTTTTTTCTGATTTCATCAATCCAAGCCGTACAGCTCTCTAGTGAATGGCAAGATGGTAGCAGCCTTTTATAGGTCACCTGCCGTTGGAGATGTCATCACACAGGGAATTGTTACTTTGTAAATTTCATACTTTTTAGCCGCTAACAGTGAAGAATTGCCTTCTTCCCCGCCAGCGACTGAACCCGTGTCCCCTGCATTGGCAGGCGGATTCTTAACCACTGCACCACCAGGGAAGTCCTGGAATAATTTTTCATTTTTATTTATACTAATTTATTTTTCCCAGCTTCATAGAGGTATAACTGACAAACAAAATCGTTTGTATTTAAAGTGTACCCGATGATTTGATATATGTATACACTGTGAAATGATTACCACCATGAAGTTAATCATAGTTACCATTTGTGTGTGTGTCTGTGTGGTGAGAACCCTTAAGATCTACTCTTTTAGCAAATTTCAAGTAGACAATACAGTATTATTAACTATAGTCACCCTGCTGTATGTTAGAGTCCCAGAACTTATCTTATAACTGAAAGTTTGTACCCTTTGACTAACATCTCCCCATTTCCCCCACTCAGGCCCTGGCAACCCCCCTTCTACTCTCTGTTTCTGTGAGTTTGACTTTTTCTTAGTGTGGAATAATATTTAATATTCATCTTTGTGGAGTAATATTTTGTTTATCTTTGTGGAACTTTGCACATGAGACTTTGCCTTTCTAAAAACAGGCTTGTAAAGTCTCTTTGCTTTTCACTTTCAGATTTATACCCGTGATAGAAAAAAGCGGAAAACAAGTCCAGTGATGAGATGAGGCCACCATGTGTTAAGAGCTTTGACAGCAGAGAGACTAAAATAAGTAGCCGGGTAGTTGAAATATCCTGAAAGCAGCAGATTTCTCTATCATTAAGTACGTGTCCAGGGGTGAGTAGATCGTGTGGAATGGGGCTGGACAGTGAATCTTTGGTTGTGTTGAAACTGACGATTCCTGCTATCACCACCAGAGGATGTTCTAGGCACACTTTTTGTCAGAGCAACTTGACTCAAACAGCCCATCCTTCCAGCAGAGACAGCATAACGGCTCTGAGGATGTGCAAAATCTCAGTGTCAACAGCAGCTCATAAATGGAAAAGAACATGGTATCAGCTTTGTGTTTAGAAAAGTCTGAGGCGTTTAGCCCAACTGTTCTTGAATCATTACCATGATACTGACAAGCAAAGAAGCTCCTGAGAAACCTGTCAGATTTAGTCCTTGACTGCATACGGTTAATAGAGAAAAGAGCCAGGCTACCTACATTACAATTCTTTTTTGAGTTTTGGGCAAGCAGCCATTTTGGTTATTAGATTTTTGTAAAAAAATTCTTGTGGTGAGATTAGGGTAGGAAGAGACACAGGGAAGAGAATAAAGGAGATATTTTTAGGGGAATGTTAGTGTAGTGTTCTTTAGGTAAGTAAGGGGAAGGACAGGGAAATGTGCCTTTACAGTCACCCCCAAAATAAGCTACAAAATGCTAAAAAGAGTAGCAAGAGCACCTGTTGTGGATAAGAGCTTTAAAAACTGGTGTCTCATAGCAAAGTCTGCTATCGAACGTCAAATGTCAAAAATGACTTGGAGGTTGAATCTCATGTCAGCTCAGAAGGAGAAACGGTTAAGCTGAAAAGCAACCTGTTTTCCATCAGTTTACCTCATTATGTAAATTATATCCTTTTTGCACGCTGCAAGAACACTTGAGAATATGTGATATATATTAAAATGGGTAAGTGTAATATGTTATTAGAGGTAAATCATTGTGTGCGTATGTGCGTGTGTGTGTGTGTATGTGTACACACTTACACTGAAAATCACAACAAATGTTTTTCAAATTTAAGGGCATGGGTTTTTTAAAATAATTAATTAATTTTTGGCTGTGTTGGGTCTTCGTTGCTGCGCACGGGCTTTCTCTAGTTGCGGCGAACAGGGGCTAGTCTTTGATGCAGTGCGCGGGCTTCTCATTGTGGTGGCTTCTCTTGTTGCGGAGCACGGGCTCTAGGCACGCGGGCTTCAGTAGTTGCAGCACGCGGGCTCAGTAGTTGTGGCTCGCGGGCTCTAGAGCACAGGCTCGGTAGTTGTGGCACACGGGCGTAGTTGCTCCGCAGCATGTGGGATCTTCCCGGACCAGGACATGAACCCATGTCCCCTGCAATGGCAGGCAGATTCTCAACCACTGGGCCACCAGGGGAGCCCAGGGCATGGGTTTTAATATAATACATATTTTAAAGGCCATTCACTGCTTTTAATAGAAAAGGTGTTTATTTATTCATTTATTTATTTATGTAAGAACACTTAACATGATGTCTACCCTCTTAACAGATTTTTAAGCGCACAATACAGTGTTACCTGTAGGCACAGTATTGCACAACAGATGTTTAGAACTTATTCATCTTGAAAAACTGAAAGTTTATGCCCGTTCATTAGCAACTCCCCATATCCCATCCCCCCGACACTGCTCCCCACCATTCTACTCTCTGCTTCTATGATTTAACTACTTTGGATACCATACATACCTGGAATCATGCAGCGTTTGTCCTTCTGTGCTTATTTCTCTCAGCGTAATGTCCTCAGTGTTCATCCATGTTGTCACATATGGCAGGATTTCCTTCTTTTTTAAGGCTGAAGAGTATTCCGTTGTACTTAGAGACCACGTTTTCTTTATCTGTTCATCCGTCGATGAACCTTTAGGTTCTTTCCACATCTTGGCTGTAGTGAACAGAGCGGCAATATATTCATTATTATAAGGTTTGATTTATTTTTTAAAAGATTCTCATAGTAAAATAATGAAATAATTGATATAAATCTTAGTGAAAGCTACAGTTCTTATAGAAAAAACAATTGGCATCTGGACCCTAGGCATGGAATCTAGCAGGCAGGTGACTTTGTGTACAAGTTGAGGTCATGGCTGCAGTCCCCTGGGACTTCAAGGGAATCACAAATGCCTTCCTCCTGGAAACGCTGGGGGTCAGTGTAACAATCTAGTGTCTGGGGTTCCGCTGCCACACTAGTTACCTCCTGCCCATCTGTTTATTACGTGAACATGGGTCGTCCAGACAACGGGGGACTCTAGTAGCTCACAGGATTACTGTGAAAATGAAAGAAACTAACAAATGTAATGTGAGTAGCCAAAGCCTGGCCCATACTAGGCATTGAATAAATACCAGTTATTATTATTCCATTATTTCTGTCTCTTGTTAGCCACAGCTGTACCTGAAAAAGACCACATTCAGAGCCCAACTCCATTGAGTTTGGAAGGAAAGCAGAAACTCTCATCTTCAGAAACTTTGAAGAATTACCTGAGTTAATTGGAAAGGAAGTCCCATGAGAGGCCCTTCTGATTTCCTTCCTAGAGCACATCTCACCAGAATCACTGATTGTATCATTTAATTGTCACCACCATGATGATCCTGGATTGGCTGAATTTTATCAAAGGAGTATTAACACCCCTTCTGTCAAAGGTGATATTAACAGCAGTAAACCTTGGTTTATTGGGGCTAGTGAGAGCACCCAAGGCAATGAAACAGGCTTGCCTGGGATCACCTAGGAGGTGCTGGTTTCAGAAAAACAAGTGCCAAACAACAGAGTGCTTGACGGGAGTGCAGGGAGGGGTCAAATGGAAGAGAGAGATAAAAAAAAAAAAACCCAAAACAAAAACAACTTCCCCTCTGCCCAGTGTGAGTCTGGTAATGATCTAGACTATGATGTTGATATTTACTATTATTATACAACTCAGTTTTCTAAAAACATATTTTAAAAGCCATCAAGGGAAAGTATCTGTACTTTGTCACTACTTATCAGAAACAAATGTGTTTATCAAGACTTTCACTTCACATGCCTCTTCAATTTATTTCCTAAAATTATGCTGGTTACATAAAATTCACTGTAAACATGAGTTGCTGGATTTTACTAGAACTCTACGTGAAGGTCAAGTTTCCAATAAAAATGCTATGGTAAAAAGGATTGGGGTCTCGAATTAAGGACAGACATTACTGTAAGTGTATTTTGGTAAGAAATCACAATTTTTAAAAATTAATTAATAATTAATTTTTGGCTGCGTTGGGTCTTCATTGCTGCACGCGGGCTTTCTCTAGTTGTGGCTAGTGGGGCTACTCTTCATTGTGGTGCACGGGCTTCTCATTGCGGTGGCTTCTCTTGTTGTGGAGCACCGTCCCTAGGCGAGCGGGCTTCAGTACTTGTGGTTTCACGGGCTCAGTAGTTGTGGCTCGCGGGCTGCAGAGCGCAGGCTCAGTAGTTGTGGTGCACAGGCTTAGTTGCTCCTCGGCATGTGGGATCTTCCTGGACCAGGGATTGAATCCATGTCCTCTGCATTGGCAGGTGGATTCTTTTTTTTTTTTTTTTTTTTTGCAGTACGCAGGCCTCTCACTGCATAAAGGGCATAAAGAGACCCGTATCCCAGCCTCTCCTGCAGGTTGGTGTGTTCTTTGGGACTAGGTTCTTTCTGCACAGTGGGGTATAAGCAGAAGTGATGCTGCCGTATATGCAGTTCATCTCTCTAAAAAGGGGTGTGTGCACACATCTCTGGCCTTTCCCACTGGTTGGAGGCCTGGAGCAGCTATTCTGCACCAGAAATGGGAGCTGTGTGCTGACCATGGCAGGGGCACCCAGCCCATCCTGGACCACTCTTCCCTGGCCTATTACATGAGAGGGAAATGAAGTTCCGTTTAAGCTATGTTTGGCTCTCTGCTATAGCTAGGTAGCCTGTTTTGTAACTGATATAATCATGAGGTGTTCTAACGGGTTTTAAAGCATTGACTTATGATAATATAAATGACTTAGGAATGTTCAGGAAAGAGTGTCTCAATTTAAAGCAATTGTCCCAATGTTGGGTATCCCAGATACACGGGTATTTGACAGGACAGGTCTATGCAGGCAACTGGGGTCCTGTAACACTATCTCAAAAATAGCAAACCCAGTCTGAGAGACATCTTACAGAACAACTGCGTGTACACTTCAAATATATCTGGGGCAATAAAGAGCAAGGCTCAGGAACTATTTCAGATTAAAGGAAATGAGACAATTAAATGCAATGTATGGTCCTGGACAAGGGAAAAAGAGCTGTAGGGGCCATTACTGGAACTGTTGCTGAAGTTTGAGCATGGACTGTCCTTTAGATACATCAGTTCTAATAATCTTGATCTTGATAACTGTGTTGTGGTTATATAAGAAAATATCTTTGTTCTTAGAAAAAACAATGAAGATTTAAGTTTAAAGCATCATGATGTGTACAACATATTCAAATGGTTCAGAAAAAATATGCACACGTATATATGTATACAACACCCATGAATACTACTGGGAGAGAGGGGGAGAGAGAGAGAGAGAGGGAATGATAAAGCAAATGGATAAAACAAATGTAAGCAATTGGAGAGTCAAGGTGGTAAAGTGTAGAATAAACACCAGCAACTTTTCTGTAAGTTTATTTATTATTCTTTTTTAATATATATGTATCTTTAAAAAACTATTTTAATTAATTACTTAATTTATTTGGCTGCACCGGGTCTTAGTTGCGGCCTGTGGGATCTAGTTCCCTGACCAGGGATCGAACCCAGGCCCCCTGCATTGGGAGCACAGAGTGGACCCACTGGACCACCAGGGAAGTCCCTCTATAAGTTTAAATTTAGGTCAAAATGAAAAAGTATAATGAAAAAGAGATGAGTATAATTTTCTCCTCCTCAGTCATCAACAATAACGTCAATAGTCACATCCTTGTATATGAATATCGCCTGCCAATTAAATTTTTGCTGTTGGCAAAACTTGGCCGGTTGCTCAAGCATGTGACCCTACGTTTTGGGCCCATTTCCAATGCTCCAAATTTTCCTTGAAGCAAATTTGTCAAAATAATTGTGGAATAAACTCCCAATTTAGAAGTTGTCAAAACAGACCCACTCTCCATCTTTTATAGAAGAGCAGATGTGGACTTTGGGTTTGCATAGCAGGTGGACTTAGAGGCCGATACTAAGCACGGGCTAAAATTCAATTCGTGTGTTTTGGTGATGTGTCTATTTCCCCAGTTTAGGGACATGCTCCAAAATAGATGCCTGTACACTTCCACTTCAAAAATATGGAAAGTGAGGTGGTGTCAGGGATGTGCATTAAGGTCATCTTTATACCAGTAAAGCTACTCTAAATCAGAAACATCCTGTAATCCAGTAATGTTATCTTCCAATTATTGATGAAAAGAGACAACACAGATGCATTCACAGACCAAACACCTCAGCGATTACTTCTTAGGTCATCAATAGGTCCTGAAAGATTCTTAGATTATTTAGACAGTGGATTTTGGGTCGCAGCTTGCCTTATTTTCTCCAGACCCTGGTTAGAAATTCATTCATTCATTCAACAAGCTTTTTTTTTTTTTTTTGCGGTACACGGGCCTCTCACTGTTGTGGCCTCTCCCGTTGCGGAGCACAGGCTCCGGACGCGCAGGCTCAGCGGCCATGGCTCACGGGCCCAGCCGCTCCGTGGCATGTGGGATCTTCCCGGACCGGGGCACGAACCCGTGTCCCCTGCATCGGCAGGCAGACTCTCAACCACTGCGCCACCAGGGAAGCCCTCAACAAACATTTTTAAGCACTGCCAACTGTCAGCCACTGAGTTAAGTACTGAAATGACACAGTTTGCCCTTCTAGTGCTTATAGTCAAGAGAGAATGAGGGAGGTAGTATTAGTTGAGAACCTTAGTCCTATATGAATTCATTCTTGTTGTGTCTTGCCATCTTCTTTTCATTTTTTAGCGTTTCCTCTTAAGATGCATAAGTTCCTCTTATACGCATAATATAAATTTTTTTTTACAAAAGTAGTGTATGGAAATCACATTTCCAACTACAGTTAAAGTTAACTTTCAATGCACGTGGGGGAGATGTTGGTTGAAGGGTACAAATTTCCAGTTAGAAGATGAATAAATTCTGGGTATCCAATGCACAGCGTTGTGAACATAGTTAACAATACTGTATTATGTACTTGACTGTTGCTAAGAGAATAGATCTTAAATGTTCCAACCATAAAAAGAAATGGTAATTTTGTCATGTGATGGAGATGTTGGCTAAGGCTACAGTGGTCATTGTACTGCAGTAGGTAAGTCTATGAAACCAACACATTGTACGTTGTGTTGACATATAACACACAAGTTTACATGTCAATTATATCTCAAGAAAGCTGGGGAAAAGTTAAATGCATGCAGTAACATTATGACAACTCAAATAAATATAAACCTAGTTTTACTTTCTGGTCAAATATCATGTTGACAGTTCAAAGTGGGATTTTGGAAAACTAATTACTCATCCCTCTTTCCTTGTGGCTTCATGCAAAGAGATTAATATATAGCAATTTTTTTTTAATTTATTTTTTTGGCTGCGTTGGGTCTTCATTGCTACGCATGGGCTTTCTCTAGTTGAGGCAAGCGGGGCTACTCTTCACTGAGGTGTGCGGTGCGTGGGCTTCTCATTGCAGTGGCTTCTCTTGTTGCGGAGCACAGGCTCTAGGCACGCGGGCTCAGTAGTTGTGGTGCCCAGGCTTAGTTGCTCCTCGGCATGTGGGATCTTCTCGACCAGGGCTCAAACCTGTGTCTCCTGCATTGGCAGATGGATTCTTAACCACTGCTCCACCAGGGAAGTCCCTATATAGCAATTTTTAATAAAATACTAATGTGTTAATAGCTGGTAATCACCCCATCTGTTCCAACATTGTCCTCTTGTGTAGTATCTGTGCAGGACAACGTGGTTCAGGCTTGAAACTTCTCTTCTGAATCTAGGATAATTGGATCTGGGAAATCTGCTGACTTCTGGGAAGCAGGAATGAAAGGTGGCATCAGATCATGGGGCTGGCTTCTCCCACCGGGAAGCAAAGCCCAAGAAAGGTCTCATATTTTGGCCAGTAACAACTTCTCTTCATCTGAGGGCAAGAAGCCTAGATAAGGACATTGGGATGAGGACAAAAGTTCCCTTTTTAACATTCTACACTGTCTTTATTAAAGATTTGTTGGGTGGGTTATACTTCTCTCTACAGCTGTAAGGTCCTTGTGAGCAGAAACCATACCTTAACACATTTTTTATTGTCTCTGCCTAAAGTAATAGAGACATGTTTGCTGATTGATCAACCTTAATTGCTTTATGCTTTAGGTGACATTTTTTAGAAGGCATTTTGAGATCTCCAGGTGCCTTCAGGATATGACTATAAACATCAATTTCCATTGTACTGTACATGTACACAAGTCTTGGTTAATAGATATTTCCAGATAAAGTAGGTTCTACGGCACTACAGTGTAGGATATTAATAGTTTTACAGTATCTGTGTCACTGTGGAACAACATCATTCAATAGCATAAAGCTACTGAATTAATTACCCCAAAGAAAGTACAGTGCCACCTGCTTTTAAACTATTTTAATATGAGGTTTATACCACAGGACTGAGCAAAAAGAAAATTATGCCTGTTGAAGAACAACTTTCTGGAGATTGTGTTTGATACAATTAATTTTTTTTCTCTGGAAAAATCTAATCAACCATTAATTTTATAATTACATAATTATCTGTTCCAAAGATCACACATTTACCAAGAGAATGCATGCAGAATGTGTTTTGAAGGTATTTTATCCATCTATTAGCCAAAAATTCTATCCATTCATGACTATTTAGTAAGCTTTTATGGATATAAATGTAATAAATACTCAACAAATATATAAATACTCAGCAAATATTTATTGAATGGATTCATTGACCTCCCTTGAAGAACTGGCTTAAAAAGCAAGATTCCACAAATACCTGAGCCTATTTATTCCCTCAACAGCTTTCTAGTTGACCTCAGCATCAATCCATTCATCTCAGTGATGAAAATTGTGGAGAATCACATTGGACCACACAGACCTGCAACTTCCAACAAACTCTGCTCTTGGTCAAAACATTTTCTAGTAGACTAACATTGTCTTCTGTTCTCTGGTTAACAGAGGGACATCATGGACATATCCATAAGTTAGAAATCATAGTGAGCACATCCATCTTCAGCGCTAAAAAGAAAGTGATGTGTAGACTACTGTAGCGTTGCAAGCTGGTGAATAATGGACAGACCTACAATGGGTTTAATTCCTGACTCTAGTTAGAAATTAACTCCCTCCTTAACGTATTAGTGTGCATGGGCATATTTGATGCTATTTATTTAACATTCTCTATGATAACTAAGTAGGATACAGCAGTGATGAGTCTGC